>NC_056733.1:126720883-127093383 GCF_019279795.1 Protopterus annectens | reverse complement strand
CAATAGTGACCTTTGTGACAGCGTTGCCCAATTTGTTATCTGCAAAGGATACAAACAACTGATCTGTTTTCCTTGTTTGTTTGGTCCTGTCTAAATAAAACGTAACTGTCTGTGGACATCTAGTGTGTGGAATATAAACTCCGCTTTGTTAGAGTATTTTGGGAAAAAAACTGGAAGCTCTAACGATTGTTGTAAGCATAAAGTAGAACAAACTTTAGGAACAAAGGAAGGATTTGGTCTGAGGGATACTCTGTCTTTATGAAAAACCAAGTACGGGGGTTTCACTGACAAAGCTTGAAGCTCTGAAACTCTTCTGGCAGAAGTAATCGCCACCAGAAAGGCTGTCTTCCATGATAGAAACTTTAGATCACAGGTAGCTGCCGGTTCAAAGGGGAAAGAAGTCAAGGCGCGTAACACTATATCGAGATCCCATGGAGGTGCAGGATGAGAAATCGGAGGTCTTAATAGAGCAGCACCTTTCAAGAAGGTCTTACACAATCTGTTGCTCATTAAAGGTGGGTCTATGGATTCGTGAAAATTAGAAATTGCTGCCAATTGTACTTTGATGGTAGAAACTGAAGAGCCTTGATTGAAAAGAGAGGTCAGAAATTTAAGTACTTCTGCCACGGGAATAGAAATGGGGTCCAGGCCCCGGAGTTGAGCCCAAATAGCAAACCTTTTCCATTTGCTAGAATACAGTTTCTTTGTAGCAGACTTATGGGCCGAAGATAATATGTGCACAACATCTGGATCCAATGTATGACTCCTGACTATTGTCGGAAGAGGAGGAGCCAGGCCGTCAATTTTAAGGTGTGTAGGGACTGGTGGAATAGTCCCGACTGATGAACCAGTAGGTCTGGGACCTGATCCAGGAACCATGGACCTTCCAGAGCATGTTTCCGAAGATAGGGGAACCACACTTGACAAGGCCAGTAAGGAGCAATTAAGATCATTTTGCTCCCCAAAAGAGATGCCTTTTGAATCACCCTGGGGAGGAGAGGAACTGGAGGGAAGGCATAAAGCAAGCCGGTGGGCCAAGGATGGACTAATGCGTCCATGGGGCTCTTCCCCGGAGCCGGGGTTAGGGAGAAGAATTCTTTGCACTGTGATTCAGAGGAGTCGAAGAGGTCGCAACACGGAACTCCCCATTCGCTGAAAATCTGACTTGCAACTGTCATATTCAGAGACCATTCGTGAGGAGAGAGGATGGTTCTGCTCAATCTGTCGGCTATGACATTGGACTTGCCCGGTATGTGAGTAGCCACTAGGAAGCATTTGGTCGAGACTGCCCATTCCCAAACTCTCATGGCTTCTCTGCAAAGAGGATAGGCTCTGGTTCCTCCCTGTTTGTTCAGGTACCAGACAACTGACATGTTGTCTGAGTGAACAGCAATTACGCCCTGAGGGAGATAATCATGAAGGGCTTGAAGGGACAGGAGTACTGCCCTCATTTCTAGGATGTTGATATGAAGAAGAGTCTCTTCCGGGTGCCATTTGCCTTGGACTGACCTGCCCAGGGAATGCCCCCCCACCCCATCTGGGAGGCGTCCGTGGTCAAAGTGGCCGCCGGAGGAGGAAGAACAAAGGGTCGTCCCTGATCCAAATTGGAGGGCACTAGCCACCAGCGAAGGTCCCGTTTGCAAGATTCCGTGATCCATATGAGGTGACTGAGAGGGAGTTCCTGAAAGGACCACTGAGCTGAAAGAAGCCACTGGAGGATTCTCATGTGCAACCAAGCCAAGGGGACTAGAAGAACCGTGGCAGACATGGATCCCAATAGCTGCAGGACCATTCTGGCTGGGGCTTTGGACCTGGGAAGTAAGGCTCGAACTTGATTTTGTATGGTTTGAATTCTGTCTGTAGGTAGATAGACCCGCATTTGGTTTGAGTCTATCTCTACCCCTATGAATCTTATTCGTTGAGATGGCCGCAACACAGACTTCGGCCAATTGAAGGTGATTCCAAGGGAATTGCCCAGTGATATAGTGGCTTGTAGGCTCCGCAGAAGTAGATGCTTGGAGGTGGCAGTTAGGAGCCAGTCGTCTAGATACGGAAACACCTGGAATCCTAGACTTCTCAGGTGAGCAGTCACTACTGCCAAGCACTTGGTGAACACCCTGGGGGCTGTGGTGAGACCAAAGGGCAGCGCACGGAACTGAAAATGACTGCCTCCCAGGCTGAAGCGCAGATGTCTCCTGGACGCTTGATGTACCATGATATGATAATACGCGTCCTTGAGATCTATGGAGCACATCCAAACACCTTTCTCCAGCAATGGGAGAATGGTTTGTAGAGTGACCATTCGGAACTTGGACTTTCTGACTGAACGGTTTAGGATGCTGAGGTCCAAAATGGGCCTCAAGTCCCCGGTCTTTTTTGGCACCAAAAAGAATCTTGAGTAAGTCCCTAATCCAATCTGGTCTGCGGGGACCGGTTGGAGGACTCCTTTTTGCAGCAGCTTTGAAACTTCTGAGGCTGCGGTATCCCGTTAACTGGGTGGCGGGTCCGGGATTTTTTTGGACTGAGGGGGGGGGGTGAGAGAATGGGATGGAGTAACCTCCGGCGATAATCCGAAGCACCCATCGGTCCTGAGTGATCCCTTCCCAGGCCTTCAGGTGCTTGAACGACCCCGACTGGCTCCGGAGCAGCACAGCCGGGCAATCCCTCAGGGACTATGAAAGGCTGAAGAGCCACGAAAGGACTCGCGGTCTCCAGTGTTGCGAGGGCCTCTGCCGCCTCTGGGACGGCGTCTTCGGATGAATTTCCCCTCCTCTGCCTCTGGAAGGGAACCTTCCTGCTGAGAGGGGTAAGGCTTCTGAGATCTACGGAACCACATTTTCCCTCCTCTTTTAGCCTTGGGATAAGGCCGAAGGGAGTGGAAAATCGTGCCCACGGCAGTCAGAGTCTTACTCTCCTGTTCACAGTGGGTTAGTGTGTCTTTACCTTGGGTCCAAACAGGAGGACCCATCAAAGGCGTCGGCAAATGAAGACTTAAAGGCCTCCGAATGACACAGGCGGAGCCAGGCTTGTCTCCGTAGAGCAATGCCTGTACCGCCGCTTACTCGCCTTCGGCCGCATGAAATGAGCCTCATGGACGAGTTTGAAATGGACGACATTGTAGCCAGCTGAGAGCCAACCGTCTGGGCCAGCTCCTCAGGCAGGTTACCCAAGAGGGTATCGGATAGCTCCTTAATCAGATCCCTCTGAAATCTGGTAAAGTCGCCAGGTAGTTCAAGGACCTCAGTGTAAAGGCCGCTGAACTAAGGGTGCGCTTTCCGTACTGATCCATGCTCCTAGACTCCTTATTAGGAGGATGGACGGACGTAGAAGCCTCTGCTACATCTTGCTGGGTAGCAGATGCCACCACCAAAGCATCTACAGCCACACCTTTAGTAAGGAACTCTCTATCAGGGGGTGCCGAGAGAAATTTGTTCGGACGAGCAGGCACCGGTTCCACAGAGTCTGGGTGTTCCCACGCCCTTCGACAGATCAAATCCAAGAGCTCGTCAAAGGGCGGAGACACCCAGGAGGCGGAGGGCTGAGCCCCGAATGCCTTTAGGAACACCGACTCATCAGCAGAGGGAGGTTTGGACTGCCAGCCACCTCGCTGTTTTAGGGCTTCTAGGATGTCTGCAAAGGAGACATCATCCGAGGACGACTTAGGGGACCCCTCTGCATCATCGAGATCAGTGTCGGATGTCAAAGACTCATCAGGGGAGTCAACGTGCTTCCTCTTGCACGACCTTTTCCTGGGGGGTTCTTCCGAAGAGGCTTCAGAAGGACCTCCAGGAGGGGGAGAAACCCCAGCGGGGGTAACCTGAGGCCCGGGGGCTCCGCTGTCTAAAGACAGGGGGACTGCCAACGACCCAGTCTCCGTATGCAGGGAGGTAGCTGGGGAAACCGTGGAAGTAGCCAAGGAAGATTTGGCTAAAGCGCTCCTCATAGCCCTGAAGGCGGGACCACCAGAATCCTGGGAGGGTCCCACCTCCGTGGCCACGACAGTGGACGGTACTCCCGCCGCCGACGCACCAAGAGGGAGACTTGGGACCGAGAGCATCAATCCCGAAGCCTCCCCCCCAGGGCCGAAGGAAGAAGTCCGTGTACTGAACTCCGACCCAAGAGCCGGAGTTGGAGCAAGGGTCGGGCCCGACCCTAACACCTCCACGGGTTCCACCAGCACTGGCTCTAACGGTGCCGAAGCTGTTGGAGGAGGAACCACAGTAGGGGAGTGGACCATCGGCTCCGAAGCCAAATGGGCTGGAGCCGAAACTAGCTTTTGGAACACCGGAGACTGGAAGAGTCGAAAGAGCACCCTGTCGATGTCTGAATCAGACATCTTGGATGACCTAGAGGATACCGATCGGGCCCGAACCGATTTCTCCATCGGCTCCGAAGGGCTCGGGGACTGGCTCCGAAAGGACTCAACAACTATCGGCTCCGAGGAAGGTTTCAAGGAAATTTCCCTCGGTGCCGATAAGGACTTCGGCTCCGAGGGGGAAGAGTCTGAGCCGGTAACCCTGATCGGCTCCAATATCAGTGGAGCCGATGAGGGTGACCCGCCTCTCGATGCCCCAGACCTCGGCTCCGAAACCAGAGGGGTCGAGGCTGGAGGCATCGAGGAAGACCGTTCCGACCTCGGCTCCGAAGTCCGTGGAGCCGATAGAGAAGTCTGCTTAGATTTTTTAGCGGTCGGTTCCGACTGACTGGTCGGAGCTGACGCGTTTTTCTTTTTAGAAGGAGACGGAGAGGAAGATAAAGCCTCCTCGAAGGAAGGCTTGATTAATCCCTTGAGGATTAATTTGTTTTTCCTCTCCTGGAGGACTCTAGAAGAGAACGCGTGGCACACACTACACGACTCCTGTAAATGCTTAGCACCTAAGCAATAGACGCACGAGGCGTGGTCGTCCGTTATGGACATTTTAAAACCACACCTCGTGCATTTCTTAAACCCGGAGAGTTTGTGTTCTTTCGACATAACTGCTTTGCCAAAGAACCAATAAATGTGAAACAACACTAAACTTTAGTTAAAGAAAGTTCAATACAACAATTTTCACAAAAATTATATATATATATATATATATATATTTTTTTTTTTTTTACACCAACAGTAACAGACAACAACGAGTGAAAAACAGAAAGAGAGTCAAGACCCTCTAACTTAAATGGGTACTTGACCCAAGAAAAATACACAAACAGCAAAGTAACAGGGGAAGGCCCCTCTAAATAAAACGGGAAATCTTCCCTGACTAACAAAAACACGAATTTGCTAACAGAAATCCACCAAACACACAAATATAACAACAATAGCTGTTAAAACAGCTTTTGGGTTCAAAGTAAAGAAATTTGTGACAGGAAAAGCCTAATAAATAGTACTTAGCCCAGCCAATGTTGAGACCACGTCTAAGCTTGTTAGCGGCAAACGAGATCTGGGGAATTAGTGGAGGTGCATCCTGGGATAAAGATAGCTCAGCCAATTAGAGGCCTCGCTCTATAGCATAAGCGTGCCGAGTCGGAGCCGAGGGATCGGCTCCGAACCCATCAGTTCAGAATGTAGGCGAGATAGGATCACATAACATCATCTGTCTTCCAGGCCTACTTGCATGGAATCCTGGAAGAGATTTTTGTCAGGTGATTGTTCAGCGAGGAGACAAGCAGGTTTACCTGTGGAACTCCACACAGAGGGATGAAAGTTTGGAAGACACCCTGATATAGCTTCCATTCATGAGGGTCTGTCATGGTCCTACTCAGCATGACTGCTGCACAATTTTGTTATGACAGAATGTAGGATGCCTGTAAAGTGATATTGTGCTGTGAAGCTATATCTCAAGCTAACATGGTTAGTCTGCAAAAGAGGTATGACCTGGTTCCCTTTGGCTTGTTGATGTATCACATGACTCTGGCATTGTCTATAACAACTTTAAGATGTCCCAGGGAACAAAGATGATTCAGAGAGTTGAGTGCCTTGATCAGGGCAAGCACCTCTTTGATATTTATGTGGTTGTATTTGTCCTTGGTAACCCACACACCCTGCACTTTTATCCCTCCTGAAACTGCTCCATAAGCAGAGTCCAAGGCATCTGTGGTGACTGACTGCTTTGAAACAGGAAAAGAGAACGGGAGACCTGAATTTAAGGATATCTGTTGTCTCCACCAAATGATTTCTAACAAGCACCAGCACTGGGATTAGAAAAGACACAAAGGGTGTTGGCACTGAGACCAAAAAGACTTCAGATACCACTGTATCTTTCTCATGTGGAGTCTTGCCAGTGGTATTATTAGCATCACAGAAACCATGAGACACAAACACTTGAGGTATTCTCAAACAGTTACCAAAGTTTAAGTGGAAAACCTTAGAAATAGATCTAGATATAAATCTATATTTTGCTGTGGAAGAAAATCTCTTTGAACTAAAATGTCTAGTTGACATCCCAGGAACACAAGCCTTTGTGAATGTATCAAGAAAGACTTTGGAATGTTCTCTTGGGATCCCAGCTTATGTAAATGATCTTTGACTCAAGACAGAGATAACTGACACTTTGAAAAAGACTCTGAAAAGATAAGCAAGATGTCTAAACATGGAAAAATGTGGATACCCTGTACCCTATAATGAGCTATAAGTGGAGCTAGTCACTTTGTGAACACTCTTGGTGCAATGGATAGTCCAAAGAGTAAGGCAGAGAACTGATAATATGATCCAGACACACAAAACCTTAAAAAACATCTGAAGTATGGATGAACAGGAATAAGACACTAACTTGAAAGAGGAAGAAGTGGTACCAGGTTATGAAGTGGCATCATTTTGATTTTGGGCACTATCACAAACAGGTTTAGAGAAGAAAGATTCAGAACTGGTTCCCAGGTATATATTCTTTCATTGTCACTAGCAGTATCCTTGAATAAAGACCATTCCCCACCTGGGAAGGAGGAACTGGTTAGATCATTCCTTGGGAAAGCATGTGATAAGGAACCTGTAGAAACAAGAGAGTCTGATCTGCAGGATGAGGAATGACCCCCTGGAAAGAAGGAATTTCCTCCCACTCCCAGCTGTAACTGTGGTGAATGATTTTCAGAACCCAATTGTCTGAAACTATCTGCTGTGAAAGAAAAAAATGGAGATTCAGACTTTTTGGAAGAAAAAGGAGCGACGGTAGAAGGGAGTCAGGAAGTTACTTGAATAGTCATTCAGACTTGTTGGACTGTCTTTGGTTTTGGGAACTTCACGGCTTCTTTTTGGGACCTCGCTGCTTTTTCTTCTTAAATGTCTATTTACCTGTATTGTGTTGAGGCTGGTTATTCTGCTTTTTGCCATGACTGAATGAGAAGTTAGAAATTCCCCTGTAAAATTTGGAAAAGGAGGGCTGAAATATCTTAGAGATTCCATGGACCCCATTTCATCACTATTTTTGATCACCTCTGCAGCAGAGGGGCCAAACACTAAATCTATATACAAAAGTGAATTTGAAATTTCATTTTTTAAACAAGAAACATCTTTATTAAATTATCACTTATGACATAGGCAATCATACATTTATATAAATAAAAACAAACTATATTGACACAATCCCATTTGCAAATATTTTACATCACAAACTATATCAACATAATTTTAGCTGCAGATATTATACATTACTTATAATCTATCCAATATAAATTAAAACAAACCATATTGACACAATCCCAGTTGCAAACATTTATATCACAAACTATATCAACATAATTTTAGCTGCAAACATTATATATCAATTATAATTTACCCAATCATTGTAAGTCAAACATTGCATAGCTCATTGAAATCCTGCCTTCTTTTAAATCTCATCCCTCCCCTGTATGTATTGTTTCCACAATTCCCATTTTTTCTATGCAATCTACTCCTCCCATTTTCTAAAGATCCCATTTCCAGTTGTTTTATCCATTAGCATATTCACTACTTCTAGTACAGCTGGTTTAGACTTTGATTTCAATTTTGTAGTAATTGCTTCTTTTTAGCAGCCACCCTAATTAGACTCAGCAAGGTCTTACCATGTCTATGCAATTCCAATTCTGTATCATAGCACAGAAAAATCATTTCCCTAGTTACACCAATTTGCTCACCCAGTATATCTGACAGTGTAGTCTGCAGAGAATCTTTAAAGTCTGCCAAATTATTACACTCCCAGAAAATATGTTCCTAATTACCTCTTTCTTCCCCATCACACCTCCAACATTTGCTGTCTACCCGAGGAAAAATTCTCTGGCATCTACTTGGGGTATAAAATATCTATGTAAACATTTCCAAGCAAAAATCCTAAATCTTCTAGATTTTGCTCCATATTTGGGAGACATATACATATATATATCCCATTTGTTGCTTTGTGAATTGCTTATCCGGTCTTTCTTTCCAATCCTTTCTAACCTCCTCCTCTACAGTTATCATGCAATATTTCATAAGCTCTACTAATTATTCCTTTTTTTAATGGCAGCTTCTGTTCTGTATTTTACTAAAACTATACCAATTCTGGTCTTTCATTTAGGACTCCCCTCATTTCTTTCTCTTTGCCTATACTTTGATGTTTGTCTTTTCGGCTTTTCCCAGTTAGGGGTTGCCACAATGGAATTCCGGTCCGCTAATGATTGGCAGTAGATTTTTATGGTGCCGAGTTGCCATCCCGACGCCCAGCCTTCAATGAAGGCACACCCATTCACGCATGTCTTTCGAATGCCACTCGACCACGGGGAGGACATGCAGACTCCACACGGAAGGCACTCCAGCTGAGAATTGAACAGGAGAACCTCTTGCTGTGAGGCAACAACGCTACCACTGTGGCTTCCCCTTTGCCTATACTTTGATATCAATCCTTAATAGGGAAGACAGTCTCTAACTTGCAGTCCAAATAAATTCTTGGCATCTTCCCATTCAATTACCTTTCCCTCTCTAGTTATTTGCTCCCTGTACCTTGGTTCCTATGCCAGTTTTCTACAAAAAATTCCAGCGCCCTCTTGCCATTTGTCTGTATCTCTAATTGCAGTCATCCCTACCAGCAGAATCTCCTTTCTCCATTCCCATGTTAGCTTAGTTCTTAGAATACTTTCTGCTACTTTATCAATACAATATTCTGTAATATTATTGTTATTCTCCCTAAAGGTGTGCATCCATAATTCCAGTCTCTCCTTGTTTCTTGAGCTTCCCCGTTTCATCATCATCATCCCTTTCCACTTTGAATTATAGGTTTCTGCTTGTGATATGTATAGAAGCCTTAACTGTGCAGCTCTGAAATACCCCTTCAAATCGGGTAATCCCAATCCACCTTGTTCTATTGGAAGAATCAGCTTATCCCACTTGACTCTTGCAGTCTTCCCCTCTCAGATAAAATCCTTCAGCTCTTTATTGATTTCTATCCACAGCTTCTTCTCTGGTTAATAAAAAATATGCCTGACCTGTTACAAGACTAAAGGGACTAAAAGCATTTTAACTGCTTGTATCTTAATATCCATATCCATATAACAGCGCTTCCAATTTCTCAGATTTTGTATTATCTTTTGTTTAGTTTCCTCCCATATACCTTTCGCTGCCACACCGGAATTATTTTAATCCATACTCCTAAATACTTCATTTTATCATATCCCATAAATATGGATATTGCTGAACCAATTCATGTGTGGGCACATAATTTACCGCTATTGCCTTTGTTTTAGTTTCATTCATTTTGTATCTCCAAAATATATGAAACTGTCTCAAAATGTTCCACAACAAGTCCTTTTCTGGTTTTATCAGGTATGAAATTATATCAGCTGCCAATAGAGCCAACTTTTCTTACTACCATACCAATTATATATTTGAATTTCTGAGTCCGTTATTTTCTTTGCCAATGGTTGTAAATATAATGCAAATAACAGAGGGAAAGAAAACACACCTGCCTGGTTCCTCTGCTAAATCTGAAATTATCAGAGAGGAACACACCCACTTTAAAATTTCATTTGTAACATCATTTGGGAGGTTCTGAGAATGTAGCCATGCAAAACCTCCTCAAACCATTTTCAGCTGTCATAGCCCTGGAAGAATTATCAACAGAAATCATACACACATTGTAAACAATCAGTAGTGATCTATGCAAAAGAAAAACAAATAAATAATTTATAGCAGATTTTCCTCACAAGAAGAAACTGCAGGTAAAACATTCCTTATACTTTCACAATTAGTCAGAGCAAACTTTAACATATGAGCCTGACAATTTAAAATTCTGAAAATTAAAGTTGCAGAAGTATACACTTTTTTCCATACTTCTCAATAATTTTCCCATCCTTATTAGAAAGAGTAGAATTGGGATTAACTAAGTGCTTAGCAGCATTGGTATCAACTAAAGTTATAGCTGCTGGGTTAGGTTTGTGAATAGTGTATAAAAATGCAAAATACTGAGGAACTTTATATATCCTATCTACCTTTCTAGGGGCAGCTGGCTATCAGAAAAATTACATGACACACACACACATCCCCTAAAGCAAACAAAATAGGTAAAATGGGTGTAAGTTCTGGAAAATCCTTCTGTAACAACTACATAGTATTTTCTAAGGGACAGAAAAACCTCAATGTTTTCCCACTGAAAATGCTGGAAGATTCTAGCAAAAGTCTTAGAGAAAGAGATCCCTCCACAGAGAGAATCAGAAACTGAGCTCTCCTCTGAGTCTGAATCTGAAATGTGAGAGGAAAAAACTGTATCTGTCCCTTCATCTTCCTGTTCAGATTCAGAATCTTGAGACTCTTTAGGAAAAGAAGTATCCCTCTTTATTTTACCAGAAATTAATTTACAAGAAGGTTTAATAACCGTAACGAAACTCTTAGCCAGACACAGTAAACTACCTCTATCCAAAGAAATTTGAGGATGAGTAGATACATGCTTAGTTTTCTGTTTATTTTTTCAAGAAAAATGGGGCCAACTGTGTTACTGTCAGCAGCATCTTCTTCAGGGATGGGAACAGCATTCAGACACAACAGGGAAACATTCCCTGTTCCATCTCCCAGGACTGACAAGAGTGGCCCTCCCTTGCTCATTGAGGGGACCCCAACAGCTGCAGAGAATGAGGTTAACCTCACTCCATAGTGGCTGTAGGTGCTACACTGGAGGGACCCGGGGTAAAAGATGACTGGTCTGAGGTACAACAAATGGGCAAGCAGAGTCACCCATCTGTGGCTGAGGTAAATTGCTAGCCTGCAATGGTGGTAAAGGCTGTTTCCTTAACTTTTTCTTTTTGTGGCTGGAAGAGGGACTAAGTATGGGACCAGGAGTCTGTTCCATGTTCAAGCCAAAAATTGAGCATATTTACCTGGGAAGACATGCATCAAATGCCGGTAAAAAACTACAAGTCTTTAAAAATCACTTTTTTGACAGAAAAACACAGTAAAAAGCACTTTAAAATGCTATGACAATCCCACAAATGAAAAATAAACAATTTCTCCACAGAAAAAAATGTTTTTATTGACTTTACACAACTTTTAAACTGACAGAAAAAAATGAGTGCTTCCTTTAAAAGTATGTTTCAGTCTCGAGAAAGTCCATTAAAACACAACACTCTTAGCTTTAAAATAAAACAGCAACAAAATTAAGAAAATTTAAGTCCCCCCCCCCAATGGGAACTTATCTGCCCAGCAAAGGAAAGCAAAAGTCAATCTTCGATCCTTGAGATCCTCAGAGGAGTGTACTCTTTGGCGGCAGTAAAGCTCTGAAGAGCTTCACTCCCAAACTTGTCTTTAAGTCAGCTCTGTTCCAGCTGTGCGCTAGCTTGGGCATATGGAAGGTGCCCTGAAGCTTTGGAAGCTGACCAGCTGTTACATCCCTGGCAGGATATAATCCATATAGCAAAGGCTACTGCAGCATTGATCTATACGAGGAATATCTGGTAATGACTGTCTTCTAGCCAAAAGGGGAAGTATCTTTTGGTCTGCCTCATAATCTTTCATGTAGTAGTAGGCATCTTCATGGTTTACTGTGTATATCTAATCCCCCTTTCTGCAAGGGCAGAAAGATGAACTGCACCATGACCATCTGCGACTTTATTTTTTTCACCTGTATATTTAGGCTGCTGAAGTCTTATAAGAGCCTGAGATCCTTGGTTATCTTGGAAACTAAAAAAAAAATCTTGAGTAGACTCCAGATCCTCTCTGTTCTGTTGGGGTCTTCTGGAAGGCTCTTTTTTGAGGCAGTTGTGATATTTCTCATAGTCTTTCTTTAGTAGGGTGGAATATATAAGTTGGCTTTGATGGTAGGCCTGGGGGTACAAAGGAAATTACTGGATATCATTTTCTTCACTCAGTAAACTTCTGTGATGGCCATCCAACTTTGAGAGTGATGGGAAAAGCACCTCCCTGACTGCCACCAGACAGGAGCAGTTAGGCAACTTTTCAGGAGTGCTGACAGGGAAAAGAACTCCAAACCATTGTTTTTTTACACTCCCCTCTGCATTCATAACAGTTCCTCCTTCTGCCACAAGGGGCCCTGTCCAGGGAAGAGTCAAAGGAGAAATGCTGACATTTTGTGAGCCTGAAACCTTTGCTACCTCTTTAATTCTTAAAGAAGGATCAGTGAGGGGTAAAAAAAAATCCCATGGTAAATACCAATTTTCCCTTCTGTTCACTCTTCATCAGTGTATATTTAACTATGAGATCAAGCAAGGATGATCCATTATCAGTTATAAAGGATCTCCAAAGGAAATCCAGAGTTTGTTAAGGCAGATCCCTTTGGAAGCTCATTGTGTGTGATATTTAATTAAGCACTCTCAGGGAATCAGTTCCTGAGGCATAAAAATGCTTTACAAAATGGTTCCTTGACATGGATTCACTGTTAGGCAGGTGGACTGCAGACGTCTCTTTTGATATTTCTTTCTTAGTGGCTGCTGCAACCACAATGGATTCTATAACAGATCTCTTGTTCTAATAGGACTTGTACTTGGAAGGCCTGAGAAGTTTGTCTGGTTTATGATGAACAGGTTCCTTCACATCCAGGTTTCACCATGCCCTTGTCTTCATCACATCAACAAGGTAGTTAAGCAGAAAGGACCGCCCAGAAAGAAGATGGACCAGATATGAAAGCCTTAATGAATACTGTCTCTTTGAGGAAGGGCTGTCAGGGGGCCAGTTCCCCTTTGTCACATCAGTTCCATAAGTTCAATGAAAGTTGTGTCTTCATAGAGTGTACAGGGGGAACCTTCCCCTTAACTGAGGTCCACACATTTTGTTAGGGATTCCTAAGAGGAACCTAAGTGTCTCTTTTTAGACTTAAACTTTTTATGCACTTCATGCTGTGATTCTTCTGAAGAGGTGGAAGAGTCCTTTTACTCTTGATGAAGGGATGGATCATAGCCTTGGGAGATGGGATGTCCTTGGGAAGGATGGTAAGGGCTGAAAGCTGAAGATAAACTGGGAAGTAGGGAGAAGCTGAAACGTCAATGCATCCCCTTCTTGCTTTGACTTGGGGGCTAGAATTCTCTCAATTACCTCAAATGCAGAGGACGGCACTAACAGTACTAAGGAGGGCAGTGTCTGTGCCAGCTTCAAGTCTAAACTGGACAAGTAGAAAGATGAGAAGATGGCACTCTCAGTGCTGAATTACAGGCTGGATCTGAGACGGAGACCAGTGCAGAGGTGTTGAGGACACAGGCACCGAAATCTATGAATAAACCCAAGTGAGTTGAAGCTGAAGTGGGATCTGAGGCCTCAGTTTTGACCTATTGGCTCCAAGCACACCCCACTCTGAGGATTTCAGGGCTGAGTGACGTCAAATGAACTGACAGAATAGATACTGCTGGTGCAGTCAGAACCAAAAATGGGGGGGGGGGGTGGCCATGGGTAATCCCAGCTCCAATACCACTGACCCTATGATGGGAGATGGGAAGGAGAGAAAGTAAGAGGTGTGAGAGGACTGCTCCTGAATGGCCTATTAGATTTAAATGAGGCAACAGAAGGGGTCTTGAACTCACAAATTTTGAAAGCTCCTTCTCAAAAAATTGAGGGCTCAACATAGTTACCTTCTTTGAAGATCTATGCAGTATAATGATTGTTTCAATCCTGAAAGTGTTTGACATCAAGGAATGAGGCAAGGTTGGATCTGAAAATGTCAGAACCAAACAAGATGAAGAATATGAAGTCCCAGAGTTTTTCACAGCCAAAGAAGATAATGGCAGACAGTCGGAGGACCTCTTTCTCTTCTCTTTATCTTTACTCTTATTTCTCTATATATCTTTGGATTTCTCCTTCTATTTTTATTTTTTGAAAGGTTTGATAGCTTGTCTCGTAGCTCCTTTGAGTTACTGAGAAGCTGTACAGGCCAAGTCTCCTACAGTACTTGGGAGAAGAACTTTTAATATTAATTTATTTCTTTCATCTATTAAGGAACAGTAACCAAAAGAAGAACAAATATCACAATGAACATCAAGATGCTTGGGACCTAAACAGACTACACACTACTGGTGTGAATCCTGTGGTGGAATCTTATGCCTTCACTTCTGGCACTTCTTAATTCTGAAGTCTTTTCCACTATGAAAATAAAATCAGCACACATAAAGAATGAAACAAGTGTGTTTTTTAAAGGTATGCCTCTGAGATGAGGAAAAGGACAACAATACACGGACTAGAGTCTGAAGAAAGTTTTGTCAAACAGCATCCAGGTTTAGGTATTTCTCAAAAGGGGAGAAGGAAGAAAATTATGTGGAAAGAAATTGGTAAAACAGAAGCTGGATAACAAATGAGTGATTAGCAGAAGGAATAAACAGTATAACAAGAAATAAATCTACTTATCTATTATCACAAACTGGAGAATGATGTCTGTCTTGAAGAAATGGCAAATAATATCTAGGACAATGGGGAACCATATAGCATCATGGGGATGGAAGAGCTTGACTGCTGGAGAAACTTCTGTGAGAAACTTTGCTGACTTCAATTCATCACAAGGTGGATAACCCCACCAGATGAGATGAATGGAGGGGACACCATAGGCTCATGCTATTAAAAAAATAAATAAAAATAAATAAATATATATACACACACACACACATATATATATATATATATATATATATATATATATATATATATATATGTATGTGTGTGTATGTATGTATGTATATGTGTGTGTGTGTGTGTGTGTGTGTTAAAAAAAAATAAAAACATACCATCACTGTTCCAGGTCAATGTTGTTTCAGATCTTTGTAGTCTGGAATCGACAACCTCCAGTTCCTTCTTAATTAAAGGGGATTCAACTGCAGTTGTAGTTGTCCTTATCTGTAATATCATAGTTTATATTACTCTATTTTCTTGCTTTAACACAACAAACATTTTAATTAGCTAAAATTAATTGTGAAATGTTCTATTTTCTTTTTAAATAATGCAAGTATATCCAAAAACTAGTAGTATGATATAAAACTCTTGAAGATAGCAAAAATTGTATCATGTGAGTATAATCACCATAACAAAAAATATTTATGGAAGATACTCCCTCAGCAGCATTCATAAAATGGTGGCTTCTTCTTAATAAACAAAAGTTATATGCTTGCAATAATAATAGCTCCTTAAGTCCCTCTCTGTCTGTCTTGATTGTTGGGTTATCTACCCTCCTGGTGAATCCTACAGTTGCATTCAGAAGCTTCTCGAGTGTTAGAGCTCCTTTCTTCTCCCATGATGCAATGTGTCCTCCTTCTTCCTCAGATTGACTTGTTACTGCATCAGAGACAAAGGTACTGATGAATACCTGAAGAAAGGCTTTAGTGTCACATCTACCAAGTCTGTCGAGAAAGGAAGGTGCCAATTTGTTTGGGAGATGGTGGGTGGAATATTCATAGAATCATAGACGTTTACTAGGCTATCTACCCAGTGGTCATTTCAAGCCTGGCCATTTCATCCCAATGTAGTACCATAGATACTCTAGTCAATACCAAGAATTGTATTTAGTAATGACTGCCTATGTCCAACAGGGTTGTGGGCAGCATCCCCGGTAAGAATTTACAGTATCCCATCCACTCGTCCAGGTTCCTTTTGAACAGTGTCATAGAGGTGCTCTGTTTCACATGAAATGGCAACCTATTCCAATGACACAGCAGTCACTGGGAGACATTTCTATCCTTCCAGCATCTCCTATTCAAGTCGCAGGTCACATTTAGGTCCCTGGAATGGGTAGCTCTAGTCCCAAGCAAATTCATTACATTTGGGTCTGAGATTGCTCTGTAAGCCAGGCATAAGTCTCCCCTAAGAAGTCTATACAATACAGAGTATAGTGACAGGGACTTTAGTCGGTCTGTTAAAGCACATGTTGGAGTCCCTTAATCTTCTTTGTTAGAAACCTCTGAGGTCTCTTTCATTTCTGCAGGTGCTTTGTACTGTAAATGCCCAAAAATAAGTTATGTACTTACCATAACA
The DNA here is from genome assembly GCF_019279795.1 of Protopterus annectens. NCBI lineage: Eukaryota > Metazoa > Chordata > Ceratodontiformes > Protopteridae > Protopterus > Protopterus annectens. The sequence goes on along the minus strand of NC_056733.1, from coordinate 127,077,005 downwards.
TTCCATGTTTGTTGACCATGATCTTGCCTTCAGTCTTGCTGTTTGGGCTCCGAACCGAGCATCGGTTCTGACTAGGCCACATACTAAAGCTCGAGAGCTTTCACTGGCTCGAGGCTACCACCTATCCCAAGATGCCTAGCAGCTGTTACCCAGATCTCGTTTGAGAAACTAATCACTAAGCTATGCCAATCAGTAAATAACTGCAACAGATGTGCTACCCAAAGAAAAAATTCTTAAAGGTATGAAGGGAATCAGGCAATGACAGCCAAATTTGTAATTTCCTCTCAATCCTCCAGGATGGGGGAAGGAAGGGTGGGATGCAAGACTGAAGGCGAGATCATGGACAACAAACATGGAACGTTAAGGTAAGTACATAACTTCTTTATGTTATGTTGTCCTATCTCACCTTCATTCTTGCTGTTTGGGACAGCATCCCCAGCACCTTCTTTCTTGGGTGGCTCAAGGGAATAAACTCTTCAGAACAGTGGAACCAAAGGATGCCTTGTTCCAGGAGGCCACATCTACTTTGTAATGAATGATAAAGGAGTGCGGGTTGACCCATGTAGCAGCAGCGCAGATTGAATCCAAAGGGAGTCTAGCTTGAAAAGCAGTGGACTTGGACATAGCTCTAATTGAATGTCCGCTAATTTTTCCTGGCAGCTGCTTATTATGAGAGCTATAGACATAAGTGATGGTATCTGTAAGCCATTTCAACAAGGTGACCTTTGAAAGTGAAGTACCTTTCCTACTTTCTGAAAAGGAAACAAAGAGTTAGTCCAATCTTCTAAATTATTTGGTCCTATGTAAGTAAAAATGTAGTTGTCTAGGTACATCCAACTGGTGGAGCTTGTATTCAGTCTTGTTGTCGTGATTAGGAAAAACTACGGGCAACTTGACAGACTGATTTAGATTGGCCTCAGAGCAAACTTTCGATAGAAAGGAAGGATTTGTTCCGAGGAAAACTCTGTCTTTGTGAAAAATCAGATAGGGGACAGATAGACAGAGCTTGGAGTTCTGAAACTCTCCTAGCAGAGGTAATGGCTATGAAAAAATTGTCTTCCAAGTTAAAAACTTCAGAGAACAAGAGGAGGCTGGTTCAAATGGAAGAAGAGTTAAGGACAATAACACCAAATTGAGGTCCCACGGGGGGGGGGGGGGGTTCAAGGGGGTCTTAACAGGAATGTGCCCCTGAGAAAAGCTTTGCATAGTTTATGGGACATTACATTATAACCCATATCTCTTACAAGGTAGTTAGATATGGCAAACAATTGTACTCATATTGTGGCTGCCGCTGCCCCTTGATTAAAGATTTCTGTTAAGATTTCCAGGACAGCAGAAATAGGATCTGTAAAGAGATCTATGTGATTTTTGTCAGCCCAACAAAAAAATCTTTTCCATTTGCTTCTATAGAGTTTCCAGGTTGTATTCTTGTGTGACGAAACCAGAATGTTTTGCACTACCGGGGATAGTTCTGGAAGCCTGGCTAAAATGGGAAGTGGAGTAACCAAGCTGTCAGCTTGTGGCTTGGAAGCGAGGGTAAGAGCACTCCTGACTGATGAGTCAGAAGATCCAGTACTGGGTCCAGAATCCAAGGGTCCTCTTGTAGATGGGGCCAAAGAAAGGGGAACCATATCTGACAAGGCCAGTAAGAAGCAATGAGAATTAGCCTGCGACTCAATGATCTGGCTTTCTGGAGAACCTTGGGGATTAATGTAAATGGGGGAAAGATATAAAGAAGTCCTGGGGCCAATCGTGAGATAGTGCATCCCTTGGTGACCCTCCCGGAGGGGGAATTAGGGCAAAGTAGCTGCTGCATTTGGAATTGATGGGCGTGGCGAAAAGGTCACAGCAAGGATGGCCCCACTTGTGAAAAATTTGGTTTGCAACTTCCTGATTCAGGGACCACTTGTGAGGCATAAGAATAGCTCTGCTCAGCTTGTCTGCTATTACTTTGGATTTCCCCAGAATGGGCATTGCAGTCAGAAAGCGTTGAGAAGAAATCTCCCATTGCCATACTCTTTGAGCCTCCCAGCAGAGAGGATATGATCTGGTTCCCCTTGTTTGTTGATGTACCACACAACTGACATATTGTCTGTTTGTATTACAATAGTACCTATTGGAAGAGATTTCTGGAATGCTTGCAACACTAGAAGCACCGCCTTCAGCTCTAGGACATTGATGTGCAAATGGTACCAGTGTTCCTGCCAGATACCTTGGACAGTCTGTCCCAGACAATGCCCCCCCCCCCCCCATCTAGGAAGCATCCGTGGTCACTGTAGCTACAGGTTTGGGGAAAAAAAGAAGTTATGTACCTACCATAACGTTCCATGTTAGTTGTCTACATCTCGCCTTCTTTCTTGCTAGTTGGGATTGGAGCCGATCCTTGGCTCCGACTCGGCCATCTTCTATAGCTCGAGAGCTGTTTACTGGCTCGAGGCTACCCCTTATCCCATGATGCCTAGTGCTAGCTGCCCAGATCTCGTTTATAATAGCTAACCCCAGACATAGCCAGAGAATCAACCTGTCCAAACAGGTTGAGCATACCTGTCATACTCTCTAAGTCAGTAGAGGAAACAAACCAGAGAACACTCAGCCAGTGAAACCAAAACTCCTCTCGATCCAATACGACAGGAGGACGGAGGGTGGGATGCAAGAAAGAAGGCGAGATGAAGACAACTAACATGGAACGTTATGGTAGGTACATAACTTCTTTATGTTAAGTTGTTTATCTCACCTTCGTTCTTGCTGGTTGGGACAGCGTCCCTAGCACCTACAATCCTGGGCGGCTCACTGGAACAGACTCTTCAGAACAGTGGAACCAAAGTCAGCTCTGCTCCTGAAGACCATGACTTTTCGGTTTGATAGGCAACTCTTTGTTTCTCAATTGATAAATGAAAGTAATAATTTGAGACAACCACCTGGATAAGGTCACTTTGGAAATTGGGAGACCTTGTTTGTCTACAGCGTAGGAAAGGAATAGTTGGTCCGACTTCTTTATATCCTTAGTCCTATGCAAGTAAAAACGCAATTGTCTATGAACGTCCAATTGGTGTAATTTGTATTCTGCCTTGGTGTGGTTAGGGAAAACCACAAGAAGGTCTATAGATTGGTTTAAATTATTTTCTGAGCAGGCTTTCAGAAGGAACAAGGGATTAGTCCTCACAGCAACCCAGTCCTTATGAAAACCCAAGTATGGAGGACGAACACATAGTGCCTGAAGTTCAGAGACGCGTCTGGCTGAAGTAATAGCTACCAGAAAAAGTGTTTTCCAAGATAGAAATTTAATGGAGCAGGATGCTGCAGGTTCAAAGGGGGCATAATTAAGGAGGCTAGTACCAAATTAAGGTCCCAAGGAGGAGGGGGATCTCTCACTGGAGGTCTAAGGAGAGTAGTCCCTCTTAAAAAGCCTTTACAGAGCTTATGAGACATAATGTTTGAATTAGACAACCCAACATGAAAGTTAGAAATGGCCGCCAATTGAACCCTGATTGTAGCAGAAGCGGACCCAGAATAAAAAAGTTGTGCTAGGAACTCCAAAATGTTGTGGACTGGGGCTGAAAAAGGATCTACGTTCCTAGCCTCTGCCCAACAAGAAAAAAGTTTCCATTTGCTAGCATAAGTTTTTCTAGTTGTGGACTTGTGAGAGGAGACAATAATCTCACGCACGGTCGGGGAAATGCTGGAAAGCCTGGCTAAGGTTGGAAGTGGAGCAACCAAGCTGTGAGCTGGAGTGTTTGGAGGGATTGATGCAGCCCGCATGAATGATGAATCAGTAGGTCTGGAATCGGATCCAGAGTCCAAGGCTGATCGAGAAGGTAATGGTGCAGGAACGGAAACCATATCTGTCGAAGCCAGTAGGGGGCAATGAGGATCATTTTGCAACCCAACAATATTGCTTTCTGTATGAGTTTCAGTATCAGGGGAAACAGAGGGAAGGCATAAAGAAGTCCCTGAGGCCAATCGTTGACTAGAGCGTCTCTGGGTGTGTGACCTGGAAGTGGAAGAAGGGAGAAGTAGTTGCTGCATTTGCTGTTGAAGTGGGTGGCAAAAAGATCACAGCAAGGCTGTCCCCATTTGCGGAAGATCAAATCCGCAACTACCTGATTCAGAGACCACTCGTGAGGCATGAGAATAGCTCTGCTGAGCCTGTCCGCTGTGACGTTGAACCTCCCAGGGATGTGCACCACAATCAGAAATCGTTGGGAGGAAATCACCCACTGCCAGAGTCTGAGTGTTTCTTGACATGGGGGGGTAGGACCTGGTTCAGCCCTGCTTGTTGATGTACCACACCACTGACATGATGTCCGTTTGAATTGCAATGGTCCCAGAAGGGAGAGAGTCTTGAAGAGCTTGCAACGCTAAGAGCACGGCTCTCGTTTCTAGGACGTTTATATGCAGGTGGTACTCGTGAGGATGCCAATTGCCTTGGACTGTCCTGCCCTGATAATGCCTCCCCCACCCTATCAGGGAGGCTGTGGTCACTGTGGCAACCGGAGAGGGCTGAATGAAGGGTCTGCCCTGAGTCAGTAGTGGGGAGACCATCCACCAGGAAAGGTGCCTTTTGCATGTTTCTGTAATCATGATCATGTGAGACATGGCAGCTGTTGGAAAGACCACTGAGTGAACAGAAGCCACTGAAGGATCCTCGTGTGAAAGCAGGCCAGTGGGATAAGAAGAATTGCCGCTGCCATGGAACCCAGAGTTTGAAGGATGAACCTGACTTGGATCCTTTTGCTCTGCATTAGAATTTGTACTTGCTGGCGAATTGTAGACACCCTTTCTGGCGGTAGCCTTGCGGACATGTTCCTTGTGTCCAAGTCTGCTCCTATATAGGTGATAGATTGACAGGGCAACAAGGCAAATTTTTCGAAGTTTATTATAATGCCTAGCTGGGAGCAGATTGTGATTGTGTAGTCCCTGGCTTGCAGAAGTTGATGCCTGGTAGTAGCAGTGAGGAGCCAGTCGTCTAGATATGGAAACACTTGGAATCCTCGACGTCTCAGGTGAGCCGTGACCACTGCCATACATTTGGTGAACACCCTGGGGGATGTGGTGAGACCAAAGGGCAGAGCTCTGAACTGGTAATGACTGGCTCCCAGCCAGAAGCGAAGGAATCTCCTGGAGCGCCTGTCCATTTTGATGTGGTAGTACGCATCCTAAAGATCTATGGAGCACATCCAATTGTCCTGACCCAAAAAGGGTAGAATGGACTGTAGCGTGACCATCCGAAACTTTGTTCTTTGAACAGACTTGTTTAGTCTGTTGAGATCCAGAATCGGTCTCCAGTCCCCTGTCTTTTTTGATACCAAAAAGAACCTTGAGAAGTTCTGGATCCGTGTTGGTCTGCCGGGACTTCCTGGATGACTCTCTTTTTCTAGCAGTTTTGCAACTTCTATGACTGCTTGGTCCCTCAGATTGGGTGGAACATCTGCAAGGGATTTGTTTGACAGCAACGGGGGGGGGTGAGAGAAGGGAATTTTGTAACCTCTGGATATAATTGACTGTACCCATTTTTCTTGCGTTAAATTTTGCCAGGCTTTTGGGTACAGAGAAAGTCTTCCCCCAACTGCCTCCGTAGGCGGGCAGCCGGGCAACCCTTCAGGGATGCTGAATGGGCTTCTCAGAGAAGGATTCTCTGTTGCCCTGGTTCTGCGGACCCCCTCTGCCATGATGGCGGTGTCTGTTGTTGCTGTTTCTCCCTCTGCCCCTGGAGGAAAAATTGCTACGTGTGTCAACCAAGGCTCCCTGTGATTTCCGAAACCACATTTTGCCACTCTTCTGACCATTGTTGTATGGTCTAGAAGGAGTGGAAAAACGGACTCCCACGGCAGAGAGAGTTTTGCCTTCTTGCTCACACCTAGTCAAAGTGTCTTTCACTTGTGGTCCAAAAAGAAAGGAACCATCAAAGGGGGTGTTGGTGAATGACTCTCGAAAGGGTTCTGCAAAATTACACAGCCGTATCCACGCATGCCTCCTAAGGGCCACACCCATACCTGTGGCTCTACTCATACCATCGGCTGCACAGGAAATGAGCCTCATGGAGGAGTTGACTACAGAATTAAGGGTCGCCAGCTGGGAAGACACTTTAGCTTGAGCCCCCTCAGCTGATGGATCTTGAAGGGTATCTCCGAGTTCTTTAAGGAGATCCCTCTGAAGCCGGGTAAAATGGCATAAGTAGTTCAGTGACCTCATAAAAAAGGTCACTGAAGCAAACATTCGCTTCCCATATCTGCCCATGGTCCTAGACTCCTTGTTAGGAGGATGGACAGACGAAGAGGTTTCCGCTAACTCTTTTTTGGTGGCTGCTGCTACCACCATGGCATCAACAGGAACACCTTTGGTAAGGAACTGCTTATCATGGGGTGCTGTGATGAACTTGCCAGGTCTCCTCAGAGTTGGTTTCACTGTATCCGGGGCTGACCAAGCCTTTCAAGCCACCACTGACATAAGTGGATTGAAAGGCGGAGAAACCCAGGAGGTGGAAGGTCGGGAACCGAACGCATCCAGGAATACAGACTCATCCTCGGTAGGGGCTAGGGGATTCCAGTTCCCCCTCTGCTTAAGCATTTCTAGGATGTCAGAAAAGGAGACATCTTCAGAGGGGGATCTCGGGGACCCTTCTGAATCATCTAAGTCTGTATCAGAAGTAACAGACTCAGGGGAGTCAATGTGCTTCCTCTTGCACTTCTTCTTACAAGGGGGCTCCTCTGACTGATCAGGGGAGGCCTCGGAAGAAGAGGAAACAACCAATGGGGTGCCCTGGATCGCCGGTTCCCCACACTTGGGGTCTGGAGGAGGAGCAGAGATTGGCACAAGCACTACAGGTAACGGAGTTGATGAGGCCGATAGTGGAGCTGACTCGGTGGCCAGCACACTCCTCATGACATCGAAGGCGTCCCTGCCACGATGCAGAGAAGGCTCCGGTTCCGAGGAAATCGGAATCCTTCTCCGCACCGAGGGAGATGGCTCCAAGGCTGATGTAGGAGCCGAGCTCACCTGCGCCGAAGCCCCGAGAAGAAGAATGGGGTCTGACAATTGTCAGATGACACTCGCCCCCTCGGAGCAGACGAGGGAGCCCCGGCACACAGATCCCTCGACGGATGGCACCATCGAGGGAATCGGAGCCGACGTTGGAACCGGAGATAGAGTTATCGGATCCGATGCTTCCACTACTCGAACCCCCACAAACTCCGGCTCCGAGCTCAATGGAGTCGGAGGAGGAACATCGATAGAAGTGGACGGAGCCGACACCTGTTAAGGAGGGCTAGACAATATTTTGGCGAGTGCCTGCGACTTTAGCAACCTACTGACCACTCTCTCCACGTTGTGATCCGAGAGCGTAGAGGATCGAGAGGAGTGAGAAGATCTGTGACTGCGCTCGCTCTGAAGCAGGGGAGACCGAGGAGCCGAACGTATCGATTCCAGAGAAGGGGACCTCAGCCTCTGGTGGCTCCGTGAAGGCTCCAAAGTTTCTGATGGAGCCGACGGGGAAACAGTCTTACCGGTTCCGGCCAGAACCGAAGTAGCAGGTAGAGTCTGAACCGAAGACGGCTCCAAACTTGGAGCCGATGATTTGGTAGATTTAGGGGATTTCACAGGCTGAGTCTTGTCCGGTGAATCCTGGGGCTTTAAAAGACCCCTGAGAATAAGCTTATTCTTACGCTCCTGCAGAACTCTTGGATTAAATGCATGGCATATAGAACAAGAGTCCTGCAGGTGCACAGCGCCTAAACAACAGACGCAAGAAGTGTGCCCATCTGTCAGAGACATTTTCTGACAGCATGAGTCACACTTCTTGAACCCAGACACCTTGGATTCTTTTGACATTCTGTAACAAAAAATACAACAATAGCTAACAAATCAAAATACAGTCTACAGAAAAACACGGTATACTACAGACTAAAGCCAAAGTTTTTTTGTTTTTTTTTTTATAGGAATGCCTCTAACTCAAACAGCTAGCCTAGAAGGTAGAAGGAAAGCCTCTAACATAAACGGCTAACCCGACAAGAAAAGGATAAGGGGGGGGACTCTCTAAATTAAACGAGTTCGAAAGGGGAGGTAAGGAAGTCTACAAATACACACTTAGCTAACACAACAAATATAAGACTAAAAGTTAACAATAACCCCTAGGAAAAAGACTATTTCTAGTGAAAAAGTTCTATAAAGAAACTTTACACGTGCCTGAGCCAGAAAAATGACAACACCTCGCAGCTAAAGCGGCAAACGAGATCTAGGTAGCTAGTGCTGGGCATCATGGGATAAGGGGTAGCCTCGAGCCAGTAAACAGCTCTCGAGCTATAGAAGATGACCAAATCGGAGCCGAAGATCGGCTCCGATCCCAACCAGCAAGAATGAAGGTGAGATAGACAACTTAACATCAAGAGGTCTGCCTATTGTTACCTGAGTGGACTGGGGCCACCATTGTAAGTCCCTCTTGCAGGTGTTTGTAATGAGAATCTTGTGTGACATGGGCAAATCCTGCATGGACCACTGAGCGAAAAGTACCCATTGTAATATTCTCATGTGAAGACATGCCAGTGGAACTAGTGTTACTGCAGCCGCCATTTAACCCAGGACCATGAGGACAACTCTTGCTTGTACTTTTTTCTTCCTGAGCAATATCGACACTTGACAAAGTAACGTTTGAATTCTTTCGTGTGTAGGTTTTGCCACCATGTTTTTTTGTGTTTAAGCCTGCCCCTATAAAGGTAATATGCTGTGATGGCAACAAGGCAGATTTTTCCGAATTTATAGTAATGCCCAGCTCTGAGCAGAGATGAATGGTGGTGTCTCTTGTCCTGGTTAGTAGATGCTCGGTGGTGGCAGTAAGCAGCCAGTCGTCTAAGTATGGAAACACCTGGAATCTTTGATGCCTCAGGTGAGCTGTAACTACTGACATGCATTTGGTAAACACTCTGGGGGCTGTAGTGAGACCAAAGGGCAGAGCTCTGAATTGGTAATGACTGGCTCCCAGCCAGAAGCGTAAACATCTTCTGGATCGCCTATCCATCTTGATGTGGTAGTACGCATCCTGAAGATCTATGGAGCACATCCAATTGTCTTGACCCAGAAAAGGAAGTATAGACTGCAGTGTTACCATCCGGAATTTCGTTTTCCTCACTGACTTGTTCAGTAATTGGTCTCCAGTCCCCTGTCTTTTTTGGAACTAAAAAGAACCTTGAGTAAATTCTGGATCTATTTGTTCTGCGGGGACCTTTTGGATTACTTTTTTTTCTAGCAACCTGTAAATTTCTAGGGTTGCTTGATCCTTTTGTCCGGTTGGCATGTCTGGGATAGTCTGTAATGGAAGGGGTGGATGGAGGAAAGGAATGTTGTATCCCCTGGATATGATGGACTGTACCCATTTGTCTTGAGTCAAGTATAGCTAGGCTTTTAGATACAGTGATAATCTTCCCCTGACTGCCTCCAAAGGTGGACAGACGGGCCTCCTTTCAGAAGCGCTGGAAGGGTTGACCCGAGAATGTATCTCTGTCAAACAGGTTCTGTGGACCCCCCTCTGCCGTGAGGACGGCATCGTCCATTGTTATTTCCCCCTCTGTCCCTAGGGGAAAATCACCATGAGCATCTGGCGAGGCTCTCTTGGATTTCCGGAATCACATTTTCCCGCTCTTTTGGCCTCTGGGATAAGGTCTAGTAGGGGCAGAAAAACATACTCCCATGGCAGACAGAGTCATGTCATCCTGCTGGCTCCTGGTGAGAGTCTCTTTTACTTTTGGCTCAAACAAGGACGAGCCGTCAAATGGGGCATCAATAAAGGAAGACTTAAAGGGTTCAGCAAACTCACAAAGATGCATCCAGGAATGTCTCCTCAGAGCTATTCCTGTGCCTGCTGCCCTACTCACTCCATTGGTTACGTAAGAAATGAAGTGCATGGAGGAGTTAGTAATGGAAGTTAAGGTCGCAAGCTGAGAGTTTATCTTGTCAGATACTTCCTGGGCTGTAGCACCTTGTAGGGTATCTCCTAGCTCCTTGAGGAGAACCCTCTGAAGATGAGTGAAATGGGATCAGTAATTCAGTGACTGAAGTATGTCAACTCATCTTCAGAAGGGGAAAGGGTTTTCCAGCCACCTCTCTGTTTCAGGATCCCAAGATGTCTGAAAAGGAGGCATCTTCAGAGGGTGACGATGGGGATCCTTTGAAATCCTCTAAATCGGTATCTGATGTGACAGACTCAGGGGAGTCTATTGTGTTTCCTCTTGCACATTCTCTTCCGAGGGACCTCCTCGGGGAGATGTTCCAGGGAGGTTTCGGAAGAGATGGTATTGCCCAATGGGGGTTCCCGAGGCATTCGTTCTCTATGCTGGGGTTGGAGGGGTGGTGTTTTCCTCTTGCACATTCTCTTCCGAGGGACATCCTCGGGTGGGATGCTCCAGGGAGGTTTCGGAAGAGATGGTATTGCCCAATGGGGGTTCCCGAGGTATTTGTTCTCTACGCTGGGGTTGGAGGGCTGGTGCAGATGTTGACACTGGACCCTTGGGGGGAAAGAGTAGCTGGAGGTGAAGGTGGAGCACACTCAGAGGAAAGCACGTTCCTCATCACCTTGAAGGCACCTCGATCCTGGGCCGAGAGAGCCTCCTGCTCCGAGGAGACAGGAGATCTCCCCCGTGCGAAGGAAGATGGCTCCGAGGCCGATGTGGGCACTGAACTGACCTTCGTCGAAGCCCCGAGTGGAAGAGTCAGATCCAACAAAGGTCTGGTTCGACTCCCCCCCCCAACCGATGAGGGGTTCCTGGCCCCCAGACCCTTCCAGGGACAACAACATGTAAGTGGTCAGAGCAGAGATTGCCCCCGAAACTCTGGGAATGGCTTTCGGGTCCAAACGTTCCACCACTATGACTTCCAGGCACTCTGGCTCCAAACTCGGCTAAGTTGGAAGAGGAGGAACTGAAGGTAAGGCAGCTACTGTAGTCGGCTCCATGACCATCTGGACTGGGCTAGATAGAATTTTGGCTAAGGCCGGTATATGGAGCAACCTTCTAACCACCCTCTCCACATCATCATCGGAGAGACTCCTGGATGATCGACAGAAATGGGAAGATTTGTGGCTACCTGCCAGATTGTAGCAAAGGAGATTGCAGTACTGAACGAATCGGGTCCAGGGACAGTAATCGGCTCCTTTTTCAACTGCTCAATGGTTCTGAAACTACCCTTGTAACTGACGTAGCTTTTTCCTTCTCGGAACTGACAGAGTTAGTTTCCGAAGAACTTGATTTTTTTCAAGTCTCTTCAATGGCTCAGAAACTGGAGCCAAAGAAGTTGTGGATGATTTGTCTGCAGGTCTGGAGGCCTGAGTCCCTTCAAGAGTTAAATCAAAGGGCCCCTTCAACAAACCCCTGAGAATGAGCTTATTCTTCCGCTCCTGCAGGACTCTTGAGCTAAACCCATGACAGATTGAACAAGAATCTTGCAGGCTGACAGTGCCTAAGCAGTACAAACAACTGGTGTGACCGTCAGTAAGTGACATCTTTTGTGTGCACGAGTCACACTTTTTAAATCCTGACTGTTTAGTCTCCTTTGAAATCCTGACTATACAGTTTAAGACACAATTAGCAGTGAAAATACCAGACCAATTTAACTCAAATGCAACAAAGTAAGTAGCTTACCACAAAGCACTATCAATATAACTAGGAAATAATCAACAAACATTATAGCTAACAATAAGAGACTAGACAAACTGTTTTTTTTTTTTTTTTTAAAGGAGATTAGAAGAGAGTTAGAAGAAAGTTAGAGGAAGGTCTCTAACTTAAATGACATACTCCTCCAACTGAGGAGACGCCTCTAATTTAAACGGCGAAAGGGGGTTCAAAGGGGGAGCCCTCTAAATAAAACGGGCTAAGGAGAGAAAGGAAGGGAATTCTCTAACTTAAAACAAATTCCGAGGCAGCACTAGATAGTAGGCCTACAGAAAAGAATGATGACCAAGTTAAAGTCAAAAGGGAAATTGAAGTACTTTTCTATAGAAAAGGAGGTTACATAAGACAAAGTAATATTAAGTAAATATCCTGAAGTAAATTTTTGCTAACAAGGTAACTAATATATGAAAAAAGAGTTCACTTAGCCTGACCCAACGAAAAGCAATCCCGAAGTGGCAAGCAGCAAACGAGATCTGGGGAACAGCCACTAGGCATCTTGGGATAGGTATTAGCCGCGAGCCAGTGAAAGCTCTCAAGCTTTAGTATGCGGCCAAGTCAGAACTGATGCTCAGTTCCGAACCCAAACAGTAAGAATGAAGGTGAGATAGGACAACATAACATGAGGTGTTATACTCAATTATGGGACTGCATATTGACGAGTATAGAGGAGTTATAACCTCCTTTGCTCTAGAGGTGATGCCTTTATTAATCAAGTGTGCTATGTAGAAAGCCTTCCTTACTACAGTAGACAAATGGTGGTCAAAGTTAAGGTGACAGTCAACTTGTGATCCCAGGTCCCTTACCACTTTGTAGGTACTTAGGGTATTGTTGTTGATTTGATAGTGTGAAGGGACATTGTTTTTGTAGAAGGGAATGATGATGGATTTCTTTGCATTCAGTTTGAGACCATGACTATGACACCAGTAGTTGGTCTGTGTAAGACCCTCCTAAAGTATGCTGAAATAATTTGGGGATTCAATAATTGCACCTAGTTTGTAGTCATCCGCAAACTTTGTCAGGCACAATCCCTTAGTTTTGGCCTGAACTTCTGAGAAGTATATACCAAATAGTAGTAGCCCCAGCACTGACTCCTGTGGCAGCCCACTGGTGACAGGTCTGCTGGTTGATGTGGAATCACCCACTTTGACAGTGTATGTCTGGTTTATGAGCCAGTTGGCAACTTGTCTTACAACAAAGGGGTTTACATTCAGTTTGCTAGGTTTATCAGTAATGTTTGAATGCAGGATTGTGTCAAAAGCCTTTGCCAAGTCAGCGTATGCTGTGTGCATAGATTTGCCCTCGTCAATGGCCCTGGTCATATTTTCAAAGAAATCCACCAGGTTTAATAGGCAGGATCTCTCCTTGACTAAACCGAACTGGGTTAGATCCAGGGTTTGGAGGTTGCCTATGTCTTTATTAATGAGGTCTAACATGGTATTCTCCATGACCTTACAAATGAGGCTGGTCAGACTTATGGGTCTATAATCCCCCAGGTATGCTGCTAGGCCACTTTTGTGGAAGGGAAAAAGAAGTTATGTACCTACCATAACATTCCATGTTAGTTGTCTTCATCTCGCCTTCCTTCTTGCTGTTTGGGTTCAAGCAAGAGTTGTCCTCAAGGTCCTGGGTTAAATGGCGGCTGCAGTAACACTAGTTCCACTGGCATGTCTTCACATGAGAATATTACAATGGGTACTTTTCGCTCAGTGGTCCATGCAGGATTTGCCCATGTCACACAAGATTCTCATTACAAACACCTGCAAGAGGGACTTACAATGGTGGCCCCAGTCCACTCAGGTAACAATAGGCAGACCTCTTGATGTTAAGTTGTCTATCTCACCTTCATTCTTGCTGGTTGGGATCGGAGCCGATCCTCGGCTCCGACTCAGCCATCTTCTATAGCTCGAGAGCTGTTTACTGGCTCGAGGCTACCCCTTATCCCAGAATGCCCAGCGTCAGCTACCCAGATCTCATTTGTGATAGCGCACACTAGACATAAGTAGAGTAACCAGTTACCTAAAAACTGGTTGTCCAATACACCTAAACAAGGAAAGAGTCATAAATTACCTGGCATGTGAAGTAATAAAAGATACTCAGCCAGTGAAAACAAAAAGAACTCCTCTCAATCCTCTAGGAAGGGGGAAGTAGGGAGGGATGCAAGAAGGAAGGCGAGATGAAGACAACTAACATGGAACGCTATGGTAGGTACATAACATCTTTATGTTAAGCTGTCCATCTCGCCTTCGTTCTTGCTGTTTGGGACAGTGTCCCTAGCACCTAAAATCCCGGGTGGCTCATTGGAACAGACTCTTCAGAACAGTAGAACCAAAGGAAGCTCTGCTCCGGGAGAGCATATCCACCTTGTAATGAGAGATAAAAGTATGAGGGTTTGTCCAAGTGGCAGCTGCACAGATTGAGTCTATGGGCAACCTAGACTGAAAGGCTACAGAGGTGGCAAATGCTCTAGTAGAATGACTTTTTCATTTAGCTGGTAGCTCTTTATTTCGTAACTGATAAATAAAGGCAATAGTATCATATAACCATCTGGATAAGGTCACCTTAGAAACTGGAAGGCCTTGTTTGTTGAAAGCATAAGAAAGAAATAACTGGTCTGACTTTCTTAGTTCCTTAGTTCTATGGAGGTAAAAACGCAATTGTCTGTGCACATCCAATTGGTGGAGCTTGTATTCTGCCTTGTTGCTGTGATTGGGAAAGAAAACTGGGAGATCTATGGATTGATTTAAATTGTTCTCTGAGCAGACTTTAGGAATAAAGGATGGACTGGTCCTCAGAGAAACTCTGTCCTTGTGAATCACCAGGTAAGGAGGACGAACACATAGTGCTTGAAGTTTTGAGACACGTCTAACTGAAGTGATAGCAACCAGAAAAAGCATCTTCCAAGAAAGAAATTTTAAGGAACATGATGCTGCTGGTTCAAAGGGAGGCAAAATTAAGGAAGCTAAAACTAAATTGAGATCCCAAGGAGGAGGAGGATCTCTAGCTGGGGGGTCTAAGAAGAGATGTTCCTCTCATAAAGGCCTTGCAGAGCTTATGAGACATTATGCTAGAATTAAACATACCGATATGAAAATTAGAAATGGCAGCTAGCTGTACTCTAATGGTAGCGGAAGCCGCACCAGACTAAAAGAGTTGTGCTAGAAATTCAAGAATTTCATGGAATGGGGCCGAGAAAGGATCCAAATTTCTAGATTCTGCCCAGTAAGAAAACTGTTTCCATTTACTAGCATATGTTTTCCTCGTAGCAGACTTATGTGAGGAAACAATAATATCACGGACTGCTGGGGAGATACTGGAAAGCCTGGCTAAGGCTGGAAGTGGAGTAACCAAGCTGTGAGCTGGAGAGTTTGAAGGGATTGGTGCAACCCCCCTGACTGATGAATCAGAGATCTGGAACCGGGTCCAAAATCCACGGTTGATCCAGAAGATGGAGGTGCAGGAACGGGAACCATATCTGTCGAAGCCAATATGGGGCAATGAGGATCATTTTGCAATCCAACGATTTTGCTTTCTGTACGAGTCTTGGTATTAGGGGAAAAGTGGGAAAAGTGTAAAGGAGTCCCTGAGGCCAATCGTGGACTAGAGCATCTCTGGGTATAATGACCTGGAAGAGGAAGTAGGGAGAAGTAGCTGCTGCATTTGTTGTTGAGAGGAGTGGCAAATAGATCGTAGCAAGGCTGTCCCCATTTGCGGAAGATAAGATCCACAACTTCCTGATTCAGAGACCACTCGTGAGGCATGAGGATAGCTCTGCTGAGCCTGTCCCCTATGATGTTGGATTTCCCAGGGATGTGTGTTGCTATCAGAAAATGTTGGGAGGAAATCGCCCATTGCCACAGTCTGAGTACTTCTCGACACAAGGGGTAAGACCTGGTCCCGCCCTGTTTGTTGATGTACCACACCACTGACATGTTATCCGTTTGGACTGCAATGGTCCCAGAAGGAAGAGAGTCTTGAAGGACTTGCAACGCTAGGAGCACTGCTCTCATTTCTAGGACATTGATATGCAGATGGTACTCGCGAGGTTGCCAAGTGCCTTGGACTGTCCTGCCTAGATAATGCCCCCCCCCTATCAGGGAGGCGTCCATGGTCACTGTGGCTACCGGAGGGGGTTGTATGAAAGGTCTGCCCTGAATTATTAGTGGGGATACCATCCACCAAGAAAGGTGCCTTTTGCATGTTTCTGTGATCAGGATCATGTAAGACATGGGTAGCTCCTGGAAAGGCCACTGCGTGAAAAGAAGCCACTGAAAGATTCTCATGTGGAAACGTGCTAATGGGACAAGAAGAATGGCAGCTACCATGGAGCCTAGAGCTTGGAGGACATATCTGACTTGAATCCTTTTGCTCTGCATTAGAATTAACACTTGTGGACAAATAGTGGAAACTCTTTCCTGTGGTAATCTTGCAAACATTTCTTTTGTGTTTAATTCTGCTCCTATGTATGTGACAGACTGAGAGAGCAACAAGGCAGATTTTTCAAAATTTACTGTAATGCTAGTTGAGTGCATGATGTGATTGTATAATCCCATGTCTCTAAGAGTTGATGCCTGGTGGTAGCAGTCAGGAGCCAGTCGTCTAGATAGGGAAACACCTGGAATCCTTGATGCCTCAGGTGAGCCGTGACTACTGCCATACACTTGGTGAACCCCCTGGGGGCTGAGATGAGACCAAAGAGCAGAGCTCTGAACTGGTAATGACTGGCCCTTACCCGGGAAGCGAAGAACTCTCCTGGAGCGTCTGTCCATCTTGATATGGTAGTACGTGTCCTGAAGATCTATCGAGCACATCCAATTGCCCTGACCTAGAAAAGGGAAAATAGACTGCAGTGTCACCATCTGGAACTTTTCTTTTTGTACAGATTTGTTCAATCTGCTGAGATTCAGTATTGGTCTCCAGTCCACTGTCTTTTTTGGTACTATAAAGAATCTTGAGTAAGTTCCGGATCCTAGTTGGTCTGCAGGGACTTCTTGAATGGCTCTTTTTTCTATCAGTCTTGAAACTTCTGTGACTGCTTGATCCCTTAGATTGGGTGGGAGATCTGGGATGGACATTTTTGATTCTATGGGGGATTGATGGAAGGGAATTTTGTAACCTCCGGATATAATGGATAGTACCCATCTGTCTCGTTATATTTTGCCAGGCTTTTGGGTATAGCGAAAGGCTTCCCCCGACTGTCTCCAGAGGTGAGCAGTCGGGCAACCCTTCAGGGATGCTGGAAGGGCTTGGCAGAGAAGGTTTCTCTGTCACCCTGGTTTTGTGGTCCCCCTCTGCCATGAGGGCGGCGTCTGTTATTGTTGTTTCCCCCCTCTGCCCCTGGGGGAAAAATCACCACGTGTGTCAGGCAAGGGTCCCTGGGATTTTCAGAACCACATCTTTCCGCTCTTCTGACCCTTGGAATAAGGTCTGGAAGGGGTGGAAAAATGGACTCCCATGGCAAAGAGAGTTTTGCCTTCCTGCTCACACCTGATCAACGTGTCTTTCATCTGAGGCCCAAAGAGAAAGAAGCCATCAAAGGGAGTATTGGTAAAGGACACTCGAAAGGGTTCCACAAACTAACACAGCCGCATCCAAACATGTCTCCTGAGAGCCACACCTGTCCCTGCGGCTCTGCTCGCTCCATCAGCTGCATAGGAAAATAGCCTCATGGAGGAGTTGACTATGGAATAGTCGCAAGCTGAGAAGCTAATTTGGTTGGTACTCCCTCAGCTGTAGGATCTTGAAGGGTATCTCCAAGCTCTTTCAGGAGATCCCTTTGAAGATGTGTAAAATGGCATAGATAGTTCAGGGACCTCATTGAAAAGGTTGCTGAAGCAAACATTCACTTTCCATATCTGTCGTGGATCGAAAGGAGGAGATACCCAGGAGGTGGAAGGTCGGGAACCAAATGCATCCAGGTATACAGACTCATCCTCGGTAGAGGCTAGGGAAGTCCAGTCCCTCCTCTGTCTAAGCATTTCAAGGATGTCGGAAAAGGAAACATCTTCAGAGGGGGACCTTGGAGAACCTTCTGATTCATCTATGTCTGTATCTGAGGTGAAAGACTCAGGGGAGTCTATGTGCTTCCTCTTGCACTTCTTCTTCTGGGGAGGCTCTTCCGAGTGATCCGGGGAGGCTTCGGAAGAAGAAGGATCACCCAATGGGGTGTCCTGGGGCATAGGTTCCCTACGCTTGGGGTCTGGAGGAGGAGTAGAGGTTGGAACAGACACCACGGGGGAGGAGCCGATGGAGCTAGCAGTAGAGCTGTTTCAGGGGACAGCACACTCCACATGACCTTGAAGGTGTCCCAACCTCTAGGCAGAGAAATCTCCGAAGAAACAGGACTCCTTCTCTGCATCAAGGGTGACGGCTCCGAGGCCGATGTTGGAGCCCAGCTCACCTGCGCCAAAGCTCCGAGGTGGAGAATGGGGTCGGACAAGGGTCCGATGTCACCCCCCCCTCAGAGCCAACGAGAGAGCCCCAGCGCCCAGATCCCTCGATAGAAGGTACAATCGAGGTAATCGGAGCCGACGTCAGAACCGAAGGAGAGATGATGATCAGTGCCAACGGTTCTACTACCTGCAGATCGATGGTCTCCGGCTCCGAGCTAAATGTAGTCGGAGGAGGAATGGAAATAGAGGCGGTTGGAGCCGATACCTGTTGAGGTAGGCTGGACAGTAATTTTGCCAGTGCCCATGACTTAAGCAACCTACTTACTACTCTCTCCACATCATGATCCGATAATCTAGAGGACTGAGAGGAGTGGGAAGAATGATGGCTACATTTACTCTGTAACAAGGGTGACTGAGGTGCCGAGTGGATGGGCTCCAAGGACGGAGACCTCAGTCTCTTATGGCTCCAAGACGGCTCCGAAATATTAGATGGAGCCGATGAAGGAGTTGCCTTGTCGGTACCAGCCGGCACAGACATACTTGGTTGGTCAAGTAAAGGAGTCGGCTCCGAAGGTGGAGCCGACGGCTTGACATACTTAGGGGATTTCGCTGGCTGAGTACTTTTAGCCAGAGAATCCTGTGGCTTCAATAATCCCCTAAGGATTAATTTGTTTTTGTGCTCCTGCAGGACCCTTGGACTAAAAGTGTGACATATAGAACAGGAGTCATGCAGGTGAACAGTGCCCAAACAATATACACAACTAGTGTGCCCATCTGTCAGAGACATTTTCTGAGAGCATGAGTCACACTTTTTGAAGCCAGATACCATGGTATCTTTAGACATTTTTCTAACAACAACAAACTAAAGAACCACAATAACAATAAGAAAATGTTATACTACTAAACTAAGAAACAAACAGTCTTTTTTCTTTTTTTTTTTTTTTACAGTTAAGGAACAGAAAAGAGAGCCTCTAATTTAAACGGCTGTCCTAAGTGGGTGGGGGGGGGGGGACTCTCTAATTTAAATGAGTTCAGGGGAAACAGAAGGCCTGCGAGTTATGGAGTGACGGCTAACAAAGCTACAACACACAAGAAAGCGATAAGGGATAAAGTATTGACTCCAGTTTGGTCAAGTAGGCTTCATGCAAATCACAACCCATGGAGGGGGATCTATAACTGGCTATGACTTGAATGGGGGTCTTACCCACAGTAACCCGAACTTGGAGTAACTTCACAGAGTTGTCCAGTCTACCTAGATGGGAGGTGAATTTACCTGTAATATAAACAGAAACACTGCCTCCTTTGGTTCTCACACATTCATTTTGCAGTCTGAAGGTGTGGAAGGCATTGTAGCTTTGCAAGTATGGGGTACTCTCTGAGGCCTTGAACCATGTTTCTGTGACTGCACAGACATCTACATCTTCCAGTGATGAAAGTGCTTCCAGGGTGTGCAGTTTTTGGTTTAAGCTCCTAACGTTTAGCAGCATAACCCTTATTTTGTTATGATTGGCAAATTTCACATTGGTAAGTTTGTTTTCAAGACCTTGCCTAAAAAGCCACTGGGGGAGGCAAGAGCCTTTGCCAGCAGCCGAAAGCCTAGTGTTGCCAGGTGCAAACTGTCTCTGGCAAAGCAGCGAGGTTTGTTTGGAAATCTGAAATTGCAGCCAACTGGACATTGACAACAGAGTAGTTGAAAAAAGAAGTTATGTACTCACCATAACATTCCATGTTGGTAGTCCATCTCACCCCTTCATTTTTACGTAAGGGTTCGGAGCCGATCCTCGGCTCCGACTCGGCCGATTTATAAGCTCAAAGACTTCTGATTGGCTCGTGGCTAAGCAGGTATCCTAGTGCACCAGTACAAACCCCAGATCTTGTTTGCTGCTCACTAGAAGAAATAACCATAAAGACAAACCAATACTAAAGGGTCTTCAACCAAAGATAACCAAAATATTAATACCTCCAGATTCTTCCAGGATGGGGGCAGGAGGACGGGTTGGTAAAAATGAAGGGTGAGATGGACTACCAACATGGAACGTTATGGTGAGTACATAACTTCTTTATGTTGTGTAGTCCAATCTCACCTTCATTTTTACATATGGGATAGCGTCCCTAGCGCCTTATTCTTGGGTGACTCACTGGAAAATACTCCTGAGCACTGTGGAGCCAAAGGATGCTCTAGCCCTGGAAGCTAAATCCAATTTGTAATGTGTAATAAAAGTGTGAGGGGTAGCCCATGTAGCTGCTGCACAAATATTATCAAGTGGGACACTGGCTTGAAAGGCTGCAGAGGTAGAGAGAGACCTGGTAGAATGAGCCTTGATCTTGGAGGGTAAAGGTCTGCCCTCTGAACTGTAGACAAAGACTATACAACTGGAAATCCAATTAGATAGTGTCACTTTAGAAACTGGTAAGCCCAATCTAGATTCAGAAAAGGAAATGAATAGTTGATCTGATTTCCTAAACTCCTTGGTCTGATGCAAATAAAAACGTAGCTGTCTATGAACGCCTAGCTGATTAAAACAATATTCAGCTGTATTATAATGATTAGGGAAAAAAACTGGGAGTTCTATGGATTGATTTAAGGTGGCATGAGAACAAACTCTGGGAACAAAGGAGGGGTTAGTACGCAGTGAGACCCTGTCTTTATGAAAGATCAAATAAGGTGGCTTAACAGATAAGGCTTGTAACTCAGATACCCATCTAGCAGATGTGAAAGCCACCAAAAACAAAGTCTTCCAAGACAAAAATTTCAATGAGGATGAGTAAGAAGGTTCAAACGGGGAAGTTTTCAGTTTGGACAATACAAAGTTTAAATCCCAAGAAGCCACAAGTTCTTGAAGAGGTGGCCTCAACAGAGTGGCTCCTTTCAAAAAGGTCTTGCATAGCTTATGAGACATTAAATTGGTGTCTGGAAATCCTAAATGGAAATGAGAAATAGCCACCAATTGAACTCTGATAGTGGCAGCGGCAGATCCTTGCTGAAAAAGCTCGGAGATAAATTCCAAAATTACAGGGATAGAAGCAGTGTAGGGATCTACATTCATTTTCTGTGTCCAAATAGAAAAACTTTTCTACTTACTGCCATATAGTCTCCTAGTTGAAGGTTTATGGGAGGACATAAGGATATGTGACACTGAGGCAGAAACATCATGAAGCCTGACTAGGGATGGAACTGGAGCAGCCACACTGTCAATTTGAGGGTGTGGACTGAGGGATGTAGCGACCCTGACATGTGAGTCAAAAGATCTGGAGCTGGGTCCAGAATCCAAGGATCGTCCAGGGGGTCGAGGAAGGGGAACCAAACCTGACGAGGCCAATAAGAAGCAATGAGGATTAACTTGCATCCCAGCAGTCTGGCTTTCTGAATCACTTTGGAAATGAGAGGAAATGGAGGAAAAGCATACAGAAGACCCAGGGGCCAATCTTCAGTTAGAGCATCTCTGGGTGTCTCCTCCAGAGGGGAATGAGGGAAAAATAGCTGCTGCATTTAGCATTGACTGAACTGGCAAAAAGGTTGCAGCAAGACTGTCCCCATTTGCAAAAAATCTGTTCCACTGCTTCGTGTTTCAGAGACCACTCATGAGCTTGTCAGCTATCACGTTGGTCATCCCTGGGATGTGCGTTGCTACCAGAAAGCGCTGGGAAGAAATCGCCCTTTCCCAAACTCGCATGGCCTCTCGACAGAGTGGGTAAGATCTGGCACCGCCCTGTTTATTGATATACCAAACTACCGACATGTTGTCTGTTTGTATCACAATAGTCCCTAGAGGAAGAAGGTCTTGAAGTGCTTGCAACGCCAGGAACACTACCCTCATCTACAGAACATTGATATGCAGGTGAACCTCGTGTTCTTGCCATGTGCCTTGGACAGTCCTGCCCAGATAATGCCCCCCACCCAATCTGGGAGGCATCTGTGGTCACCGTGGCAACGGGTTGGGCAGGAACAAAGGGGGTGCCCGTTGTCAACTGGCTGGGTGCTACCCACCAAAGGAGGTCCTCCTTGCATGATTCCATCAGCAGAATAAGGTGATTCAGCAGAAGATATTGGAAGGACCATTGGGAAAACAGAAGCCACTGGAGAACTCTCATGTGCAACCTGGCTAATGGTATTAATAGGATGGTGGATGCCATAGTCCCAAGGAGCTGAAGAACCCACTTTGCTTTTACCTTCCGCAACAGGAGAAAGTGTTGAATTTGAAAGATTAAATTTTGTGCCCTTTCGGCAGGAAGACGAACTGTCATGTTCACTGTGTCTACCTCTGCGCCTATAAAAATCGCAGACTGAGAGGGCAATAATGCAGATTTTTCCCAATTTATGGAGCTCCCTAATTGAACACAAAGTTGAATAGTGGCGCCCCTGTTTTGGAGAAGTAGATGCCTGGTGGGGGCGGTCAGGAGCCAGTCGTCCAAATACGGAAACACCTGGAATCCCTGACGTCTCAGGTGAGCTGTCACTACTGCCATGCATTTGGTGAACACCCTGGGAGCTGTGTTGAGACCAAAGGGCAGAGCACGGAACTGATAGTGACTGGCTCCCAGCCGGAAGCGTAGCTGGCTTCTGGACACCTTGTCCATTTTTATATAGTAGTAGGCATCCTGGAGATCTAGTGAGCACATCCAATAGTCTTTCCCTAACAAAGGGAGTATCGACTGCAGTGTTACCATCCGAAACTTGTCCTTCCTCACGGATTCGTTTAATCTGCTGAGGTCCAATATTGGCTTCCAGTCTCCTGTTCATTTTGGGACTAAAAAGAACCTGAAGTAAATTCCAGATCCTATCTGGTCTGCTGGGACAGGTTGGATGACTCTTTTTAAGAGCAACTTGTTGATCTCCACAGTTGCCTTATCCCTGAGATTGGGTGGTACCATCTGGGATCTTCTTGGGAACAAACGGTGGAAGGGAAAAGGGTATGATATAGCCTCTGGTAACAACTCTTTGTACCCACTTGTCTTGGGTTATACTTAGCCAGGCTTCTGGGTACAAAGAAATGCGACCTCCAACCGGCCCCAGAGAAACAGTCGGGCCCCGTATCAGGAACGCTGACAAGGCCGTCCCCGAAAGCAATCACGACCTTGTTGGTATTATGGACTGCCCCTGCCTCTAGGCCGACGTCTCCCATTTCCTCCTCCTCTGCCTCTGAAGGAGGGTTCACCCTGTGTGTCCAG
The DNA here is from genome assembly GCF_019279795.1 of Protopterus annectens. Classification (NCBI taxonomy): domain Eukaryota; kingdom Metazoa; phylum Chordata; order Ceratodontiformes; family Protopteridae; genus Protopterus; species Protopterus annectens. The sequence goes on along the minus strand of NC_056733.1, from coordinate 127,053,793 downwards.
AAAGACCCTCTGGGACTTCATGAACCACATTTTACTGCCCCTTTGACCTTTAGGGTATGGTCTAGAGGGAACAGTAAAACGTACTCCCACGGCAGAGAGCATCTTTCCTTCTTGCTCACACCGAGTGAGTGTGTCCTTCACCTTAGATCCAAACAATGAGGAACCATCAAAAGGGGCGTTGGTGAAAGTGGATTTGAATGGTTCCGCAAAATTTCACAAGCGCATCCAGGAGTGATGCCTTAGGGCAACTCCTGAACCCGCTGCTCTACTCGCTCCATCAGCCGCATAAGAAATAAGCCACATGGAGGAGTTAACTATAGAATATAGGGTGGACAACTGAGCAGAAATCTTCAGTACATGTACCCTGTATAGAATCTCCCAACTCCTTAAGGAGATCCCTCTGCAATCGCGTGAAGTGAGTGAGATAGTTCAACGATCGAAGAGTAAAAGCTGCTGAACTGAAGACACGCTTCCCATACCTGTCCATCTGTCGGGACTCCTTATTTGGCGGATGGACAGAAGAAGAAGTCTCAGCAAGCTCCTTCTTAGTGGCCTCCGCCACCACCATGGCATCTACGGGGACACCTTTGGACAAAAATTCTTTATCTGGAGGGGCAGAAAGAGACTTGTTGGGTCTCCTAGGGGCTGGCTCAATGGCATCGGGAGTATCCCACACCTTTCAACTAACTAAATCCATCAGTTCGTCAAAAGGAGGGGACACCCAAGAGGCAGAAGGTTGAGACCCAAAAGCCTTCAGTTACACTGACTCCTCATCAAAAGGGTTAACAGTGGGCCAGCCGCACCTCTGCTTAAGGATCTCCAGGATGTCCACGAAGGAGACATCATCAGAGGATGACTTGGGGGACCCTTCAGACTCCTCGAGGTCAGTGTCAGATGTCAAAGACTCATCCTGAGAGTCAACATGCTTCCTCTTGCATGTCTTGTTCCTGGGGGGCTCCTCAGAAGGACATTCTGGGGAGGTCAAGGAAGAGTGGGGGCCACCAGCCGGTGGCTCCTGAGGCTGAGGGTCTCTGCTGTCTCCAGAGAGAGTAGGGGCTGAGACTGAAGTGGGTGCTCTGGGGGGAAGAGTGCTGGTACCCTTGGTGGCAACTGGTGACTTGGACAGTGCGCTCCTCATCATCTCGAATGCCGACCTCTCCAGCTCCAAGGACCTCTCCCACTCTGAAGAGACCGAGGATGCCATCGGCGCCAGAGCTATCGGCTCCGAGATAGACACAGGGTCTGAACTCACCCTAGCCAAAGCGCCGAGAGGGAAACTCGGAACTGAAGAAGACTGATTCCAACCTTCCCTGTCGGCGCCAATTGGAGAACTTCGGCCCCTGGACACAACAGACGACACCGAACGTGTCGGAGCAGAGCTTGGCTCCGAAGCAACCGCAAGTGGAGCTGGAGCCGAGGGTTCCACCAATGGCACCAAGCCCTCAGACTCCGACAAACCAACTTGGCTCAGAGGAGGAATAACAATCGAGGGTATAACAGGTTTCACAGGCTCCGGAACAGATTGGGTCAGAGCCGACAAAAATTTAGATAGAGCAGATGACTTCAGCAGTCTCAGGACCACCCTCTCCACATCTTCATCTGAAAGGCTCCTGGAAGACCTGGAGGACATAACCAGGGATCTTGATCTTGGAGGGATATCAGGTTCCATAAATTCAGTGGTCGGCTCTGACAAACTAGGATCCGACCCTGTCACCACAATGTTGCTCTCAGTCGGCTCTGAAAGCAGTGGAGCCGATGAGGCTGATTTTGTCACTTTAGCAGGCGGCTCCGAGAAACCAGCCGGTGCCAGAGAAGGTCTTTTCGAAGACTTAGACTTTACAGATTTAGTGGACTTGGAAGAAGAGGAAGAGCTAGACAAGGCTTCCTCAAAGGAAAGCTTGAACAGACCCTTTAGAATTAGCTTGTTCCTTCTCTCCTGTAACACTCTAGGGGAGAAGGCATGACAAAACAAGCAGGTCTCTTGCAATGGATGGCCCCTAAGCAATAGACACATAGACCATGACCATCAGTCAATGAAATTTTTTGGGAGCACTTCATGCACTTCTTGAAGCCCGAAGGCTTGTGCTCCTTAACCTCTTTAGACATGCACACAGACGACAAGGGGAGAGAAAGAAGTAAAAGGGAGGACTAGGTCCTCTAACTTAAACGGGCCTAGCCCTGAAAGAGGAAGAGACACCACAGGACTAGATCCTTTAACTAAAACGGTCTAGTCCAGACAGGAAGGGGACAGCTAGGTCTTCTAACTTAAACAGACCAGCGAAAATTCACACACACAGAAAAACCTTTCACACAGAAAAACCTTGAATCTGTTAAAGATTAACAGAGGAAGTTGGAACTGGAGTTTCGAACAACGAACTCCACAACCGTAGGAATGAACACCAGCGGATAACCGCCAAAAAACAAAACTGCTCTACAAAATTGTAGACTGGAAAACAAAAAACTGCTAGCGGTAATAAGCTATCCGCACTAAGTAAGAAACTGGTATACAGGATACCACAAAGCAAATTAATACATTAACATTAACAGGCCCAAGGCCCACGCTAGCACCAAAGGGTGCAAAAGGGCTAATTACCTAAGAATTAGAACCTACACTAACAAAAACTAATGCAACAACAATTGTACTAAACTAATATATCTTTGACCAATATATTAGATAATGTAAGCAAGAAAAAAGTTAACACTTAGCCAGAGCCAAGAGAAGCACAACCGAACTCGTCGATGCGGCAAACAAGATCTGGGGTTTGTACTGGTCCTCTATGGGATACCTGCTTAGCCACAAGCCAACCAGAAGTCTTTGAGCTTATAAATCGGCCAAGTCGGCTCCGAACCCATATGTAAAAATGAAGGTGAGATTGGACTACACAACATCATATATTGAAAAGGCTTGCTAGAAACTGTATAACAGATGGCATGAGAGTTGAATACAGATCCAGTCTTTTCCATTTACTCTTATAATGTTTTTTAGCAGAATACTTCTGCAAAGCAGCTAGAATTTAAACTAGTCTGGAAGGTAATACTGGATTATTGACTATCACTGGAATTGTAGAATCCATGTGTTTAGTCTAAGGGACATGATGTCCAAATGGGTGAGACAGAATATCCAGTTGTGGGTCTAGTGTCCATGGGGATCATGTAAGATGAGGCCAGAGGATTGGGAACCATATTCACTTGGGCTAGATGGAGGCAATAAGGGTCATCTTGGCCTTGTGAAGAGATGATTTCTATAGAAATATTGTCATTAACAAAATAGGTGGAAAGGCGTATAGTAGTCCAGGTGGTCAAGGATGGACCAGAGCATCCCTGAGCATCTGTCCTTGTGGAGAGATGAGGCAAACTAGCTCCTGTATTTTGTACTGAGTGGTGAGATAAAGAAGTTGCAGCAAAGCTGACTTCAGCAGCTGAATATTTCCATTGCCACTGCTGGGTTCAGGGACCAGTTGTGAGGCATAAGGATACAAAGGATGCTTAAGTTTGCAAGAAGATTGATCTGACCTGGAATGCACACTGCTTATTAGAATGTACTACAAAGACATTGGCCATTGCCACACTCATGGTCCCTCAGCATGAGGGGTAAGATCAGCTTCCTTGTTTCTTGTTAATGTACCACACCACAGATATATTGTCTATGTAGATAGATATCACACCCTGAGGAAGGAAATCCTGAAGTGCCTGCAATACTAGGTGGACCACCCTCATCTCTAGAATGTTGATGTGAATGGTTGGCCTGTTGTAGGACCACATTCCTTGGATTGTCCTCTCTTTGTAATGCTCCCAACCCCGGTCAAAGTCGCATGATAAAAAACAACCAATAGGAATGTAATACTATGTTAAAATATTTAAAGAACCATTTGAACATTTCTAAAAGTGCAATTACTCAAAGAGATGAAGTGTTAAAAATATAAAAATACAAAACATTAAAAGCGAATGCCTCTGTTCACATTCTTTGTGTGAGTAAAAAGCATTTTAAGTTTATATGACTGTTAAATCACAGTTTCGTTTCTGCTGTCAACCTAATCTGCCATTCGGCCTCACAGCACTCTAATAAAACATTAATATTTCCTTTAAAACCATCTGAATCTATTTTGTCTACAACAAAAAAGTTACATTTCTTAAAATCAGCGCAGGTTAGTGAATGTTTGGCTAGTGCATTATTGTTTTTTTTGGGTTTTTTTTGTGAATAGCCAAAATATGATCGTAAATGTGTTTATATCATTCTCTTACAGTTTTACCAATATAGAAACTAGTGCACTCACTAAGTGAGCTAAATGATATTATTTTGCATTTACACACAACTACACCTTTCCTTAGGTTTACGAAAACTGTGCAATACAGACAAATTAATTGTTTTGGATATTATGCTGAAAAAGGATGTTAAAGGACATTTGGGAACATCCTTATACAAAAACAAAGTTAAAAGATGCACATACCTATCTAGGGATAGTATGCATCCAACGTTTATGTTTGACAATATCATTAGGAATCAGATGTCTCGACTTGTTAGTCTGAATACACATGATGACAGCATGAAAGCTCAGCTTGAAGAGATGGTAACTGATTTTAATAATAGAGGATATGAACTGGATAAGCTTCAATGAATTAGAAAGGAAATATTAGAAAGTAGGCAAACTACACTTAAGACCTATTTTCTCAGACCATCAAATTACTAGCAATATAAGTAAAGAGGGCACATATAATAACATGAAGAAAATAAAAACAAAAATAAAAGTAAAAATGACAACAGTTGTAGATGTATGCTAACATACGATTGTAATACCACAATGGTTAAGGATATTATTAAGAAGCACTGGTTAATACTATCACAAGTGCCAGAAATAAGGAATATTTATGAGAAGGGACCAACCTCCAGTTATAAAAGGAATGCTACATAAAAGAACAAACCATGCTATAAGGAACAAATTAAGATGAATAATTAGATATCCAGTCTTACAGGCACATTTATGTGTAATAACTGTAGTTTCTGTAAATTTATATACACTGATAAAACTATTCTAATCCATTGAATGGTAGTGTTTTTAATTACGTGCTTTTAGTAACTGCGAAATGAAAAATATAGTGTATATGGCTAAAAGTTGCAAATGCACTGCGTATTATAGAGGCAAAATAAACCAAAAATTTAAGGGAAAAAGAAGTTATGTCTTACCATAACGTTCTATCTGAGTTGTTGATCTTCTTCCAGTCATCAGTGATGGGTTCTGTTTCAAGCCCTCAGAACCGAGTCGGTCTTATACCAAGCTTGCATGCACCAAAAACTCTCATGCTAAGCTGCTACCCACAATACCCTTCACTCAGTTACCTCAGATCGAGTTTGCATGGAACATATAGAAGAAACAGAAAGTCAGAGGCCATCTCTGCGCAGAAACCCTGAAACACCACAAAGACCCAGAAGATCCGTCAGGAGCCTTTGGTGGGGGCCGGTAGGAGGGTGTGATGACTGGAAGAAGATCAACAACTCAGATGGAACATTATGGTAAGACATAACTTCTTTATCTGAAGTTGTTAATCTTCTTCCTATTCATCACTGATGGGACAGAATCCCAAGCTACTTGGAGAACCTGGGTGGCCCTTATGGAAGAACATTCCTAAGAACCATTGAGCCAAAGGCCACTCTTCTCCTGGAGATCAGATCCAATTTGTAATGCTTGATGAAGGTATGGGGTTTAGCTCAAATGGCTGCTGCACATATGTCATCCATGGAGGCTCCAGAGTGGAAGGCAACAGATGATGCGATAGCCTAGTTGAGTGAGCTTTGATTTGAGCAGGCTTAGATTCATTCGTAAGTGAATATGATAAGGTAATGCAATCCCTGAGCCATTTTGACAAAGTAACTTTAGATACTTCGCACCCCATTCTAGGACCAGAAAACGAAATGAAAAGTTGGTACGACTTGTGAAAGGACTTAGTTCTGTTCGGGTAGAAATGTAGTTGTCTATGAACATCCAATGAATGCAGGCAGTATTCCCCCTTGTTTGAATAATTTGGAAAGAATACAGGGAGCTCGATGGACTGGTTAATAGAAAAGTTGGAAACCACCTTGGGGAGAAAGGATGGATTAGTACGAAGTGATACTCTGTCCTTATGGAAGATCAAATAGGGACTCAATGCATAAGGCTTGCAACTCAGATATTCGTCTGGCTGAAGTGACTGCCACCAAAAACAAGGATTTCCATGACAGGAATTTTTGATCACATGTCGCAGCAGGTTCAAAAGGGGGTAGAGAGAGAGACTGGAGAACCTTGGAGAGATTCCATGCCTCCACCGGTTGCCTGATAGGAGGTCTGCTACGGAATAAACCCTTGAGGAAGGTCTTGCAAAGTTGGGTGGAAATAAGTGGGACTCCATCTGAACTACTATGGAAGTCAGAAATAGCTGCTAAATGTACTCGAATGGTGGAAGCTGATGCACCATTGTCAGACAACTCAGAAAGGTTATGAAGAATAGTAGCTACGAGAGTTAAAAACGTATTTAGCATCCGATCATGTGAGCAGATAGAGAATCTTTTCCATTTGTCCCTGTAAAGTTTTCTGGTGGATGGTCTGTGGGAGACCAGGATAGTATCATGGACAGATGAGGAGAGGATTTCCTGCCTGGCAACTAACGGAAGTGGAGAAGCCAAGCCGTCAGCTTGAGAGTGGAAAGATTCGGTGGAGTCACCCTTGTGGGTGAGATATGAGGTCCTGACGAGTGTCCAGGATCCAAGGAGGTTGTAACAGGTGAGGTCAGAGGAAGGGAAACCACACTTGACAAGGCCAGAACAGGGCAATGAGGATCACTTTGCTTCTCAACCGGATAGCTTTCCTTAGAAAAAGAGGGATCAGCAATATCGGAGGATAAGCATAAAGGAGACCCATGGGCCAATCGTGAGTCAAAGCATCTCACGGTGACTCCCCATGAGGGGGAAAGAGGGCAAAGTAGCTGCTGCATTTTGTGTTTGAGGGGGAGGCGAAAAGGTCGCAGTATGGCTGGCCCCAACGGCTGAAGATTTCCTCCGTCACACTCGGAGTGAGAGACCACTCGTGAAGACGAAGGATGCATCTGCTCAGTCTGTCTGCAATCACGCTGGAGCTCCCCAGAATATGCGCTGCGATTAGAAAGCGGTTAGAAGCTATTGCCCACTGGCAGATTCTCATGGCTTCGCGACAGAGGGGGTAGATTTGGTCCCTCCCTGTTTGTTTATGTACCAGACAATGGACATGTTGTCCGACTGAATAGTAATTGTTCCTGATGGAAGGAGCAGATGGAATGCTTGCAACACCAATAGCACCGCTCTTAACTCCAGGACATTGATATGCAAGCTGACCTCTATGCTGGACCACATGCGTTGGACTGACTTTCCCTGGAAGTGGCCCTCCCACCCTATCAGGGAAGCGTCCATGGTCACCGTGGCGCTAGTTTGGGGAACCTGGAAGGGGTGACACCAAAGATTTTCGTCTGTACTCATCCACCAGAGGAGATCTTGTTTGCAGGAGTTGGTGATGAGAATCTGCGAGGTCAGGGGATGAAGATTGGATATCCACTGGGACAGAAGGAGCCACTGAAGCAGTCTCATATGTAAACTGGCCAGGGGAACAATTGGGATGGCCGTCGCCATAGACCCCAGAGCCTGAAGAACTTCCCTTGCAGACCTTTCTTCGACAGAGTATCACTTGAACTTGTGCCCTTAATCTCTGAAGCCTGTGAGAGGGAAGAGAGACCAGACTTGTCTGAGTGTTGAGTACTGCCCCTATAAATTCCAACTGTTGTGAGGGCTGAAGGTTGGATTTTTCCCAGTGAATGGCGATGCCCAGCGACTCCACTAGTACTAGAGTGTAGTGGAGGTCCCTGACCAGGAGGCGCTTGGTGGGGGCGGAGAGGAACCAATCATCTAAATATGGAAATACCTGGAATCCCTGAAGTCTCAGATGAGCTGTGACCACTGCTAGGCATTTCGTGAACACTCTGGGGGGGCATCGAGAGACCGAATGGCAGGGCTCTGAATTGGTAATGATTGGCTCCCAGCTGGAAGCGAAGGAGACTGCTGGAGCATTTGTCCATTTTGGCGTGGTAATACACATCTCGGAGGTCTATCAAACACATCCACATATCCTCCCGAAGAAATGGGAGGATGGACTGAATCGTGACCATGCGGAACTTGGTTTGAACCACTGATTTGTTTAGCTGGCTGAGATCCAAAATTGGCCTCCAGTCCCTGGTCTTTTCTGGCACTAAAAAGAATCTTGAGTAAAAACCGGATCCGCAGTGGTCTGGAGGGACCTGTTGGATGACTCGTTTTTGACACAGCTTTCTTATTTCAGAAGCTGCCTCCTCATTTTGACGGGGTGGAACATCGGGAAGGGATTTCAGAGGTCTTGGGTAAGATATTAGGGGGATGTGATAGCCTCTGGAAATTATTCCCTGCACCCATTGATCATTTGTAATAGAGAGCCAGGCAGCTAGATGCAGAGAGAAACGAGCCCCGAATGCTTCCAGAGAAAAGCAATCGAGGACCGCTTCACGTTTCAGGAGGGCTGATACGGTCTTCCCGAGAAAGAATCTCTGCAGTCCTGATTTTGGGGACCCCTCTGCCTCGAAAGGAATTGGAACCTCCTCTGTTTCTGGGGAGTCCTCACCACGTGCCTCATGGAAAGGACCTTGAGACTTTTTGTGCCACATATTTCCACTCCTCTGGTTCCTGGAGAAAGAACGCTGAAGTTTGGAAAAATATAGACCCATGGCAGACAAGGTCTTCCCATCTTGTTTGCACCTGGCTAATGTGTCCTTGACCTTAGAACCGAACAGAGCTGATGGTTCGATAGGGGCATTTAAAAAGGAAGACTTGAAGGAGTCCGCGAGGTCACAAATGCGCATCCAGGCGTGACGTCTCATAACTACGTCTGCACCAGCAGCTCTAGCCACCACTTTGGTTGCGTGAGACAGGAACCTCATGGACGAGTTGGAAATTGACTCTAGGGTGGCAAGCTGGGAAGCAACTTTATCACGTCTCCAGTCCGAAATTTGACCTGCGAGGGTTCCAGAGAGCTCAGTGATGAGATCTCTCTGAAGCCTCGTAAAAAGTGCCAAAAAGTTCAGAGACCTGACAGCAAAAGTTGCTGAAGCAAAAACTTGCTTCCATAACCTGTCCACTGCCCGGGACTCTCTGTTGGGTGGGTGGACAGTAGGACTTTCCTCTGCAAGGTCCTTTTTCATGGCCACCATAACGTCTACTGGCAAACCTCTAGACCAATGGGGTTGATCCTCTGGGGAGGAGATTATCTTATCTGATCTCCTGGGGATGGCCTCAGCAGTGTCGGGATTCTTTCATGCCCGCTGCACGATGAGCTTATCTAACTCATCGGCGGTGGGTGGGGTTCACCCAAGAAGTAGAGGGCTGAGAGCGAAAGGCCTGCAGGAATACAGATTCCTCCAAGGAAGGGTTGGAGGGCTTCCAGTCAACCCTCTGCTTCAAGATTTCCAGGATGTCTCTAAATGAGGCATCGTCAGGGGCTGACCGTGGGGGACCCTTCCCCATCATTGTAGTCGATATCTTCCGTGAGGGACTCCTCTGGGGAGTTCATGTGTTTCCTCTTACACATCTGTTTCCGAGGGAGTTCTTGGGTGGGAGCATCCGAAGAAGACTCAGAAAGGGAAATACCCTGTACAGCAGTTTTCTGGGTCTTGTGCTCTCAGAGTCCTGGAGGGGGTGGCTTTTGATAGTTGCAACTCAGAGGGAACAGGTGGCAATTCCAACGTAGGAAGATTGCTCAAAGCAAGCACTCTCTCCATCACCCGGAAAGCAGGCCCGCCTGAAGAGGAATGGAAGCTCGGAACCGAAGAAGACAATTTCGGAACTGGAGATGCGGTCCACTCCCTGGGATGGAGCCTCAAGCAAAACCGGGGCGGGAGTCACCCTCAGACCCGAAGACAGAACCGATGACACAACTGGAACCATGGCCGGAACCTCGGGTTCCACCTCCCCAAGCATGAGTTTGAGGAAGGGTGGGCTCCGATAGAACAGACACCCAAAGAGGCCTCGAAGCCTCAGACATGGTCGTTATCAGCACCGAGGCAAGGGGTCCTCTCCTAGACGTCGGAAATATGAGCCTCAGAACCGAGGGATCCAAGGGAGGAGAACACATGAAGGTTGCCGGGGTAATGGACCCAAAACCCAGTGTGGGGTGGGCTCTAGGAAAATTTGTAATTCCCCTGGCGGTCAGCAGCTAATCAAAGAGGCGCACCAGGCTCCTGGTGGACCTTACCGATGCCCCTGAGGAGGAATCTGGCCGGTTCAAAAAGGGGCTGAAGGCTTGTCCGGCAAATGTATCCACAGACTGGGAGTACTGGGTCTGTGGTGGATTGAAAAATGGCACTGAGGATTCCAGTTTAGAAACCGGTAGCAGGGGAATAATCGGAGCAGAGAACAGGCTCGGAGTCGAAGTCACAGCTGGGGTGGAGGTCAATAGTGGCTCCGAAGATGTTGCTGGAGCCGCCGTCGGAGTGGAGATGGGGGACGTCAGTGCAGAGGTAGAGGCAGGCAAACTGTCTGGAACCGAAGTTGCAGTGGGAGCCGTAGTCATCGGTGCCGGGACCGGCGCCGACGAGGTGATCATGGCAACTTCTGTATGAACCACTGGAGCCAAAGTCAGAGCTGAGGTGGTCGGCACCGAGGAGGCAATTCGATGCTTGGTAGAAGTCTTATGGGCCTTGTGCTTGTGTGTCTTGCCACTATCACCGGCCGGTGAAGAGGGGTCAGAACAAGGACTTATTTTGTCCACAGAAGGAGGGGATGAGACCTCCGATGCAGAAATAGCCTCTGAAAAAGGAGAATGAAGCAGGCCCTTGAGGATTAACTTGTTTCGTCTTTCATTCAGTTTCTGCTGACTGAAGCTGGCACAAAGGTCACAGGGAGGTTTCGCTGATAAGTGCGGAACCCCCAAACAATACACACATTCCTCATGAAGATCACTATTCAGGAGTTTACCACTGCAAGAAGAGCAGTGTTTAAACCCCGTAATCCCTTTCTTTTCAGACAAAACAACAGAAACATACACAACGCTAACTAGAAAGAAAAGTTAGAGAGAGAGAGAAAATATGAACAATGGTATTGGGAATACCACAAGGGTAAAAAAGGCAAATACCAATAGTGGTACGATAAAGGAGATACCTGTGGGTGGAGCTGAGTGTGAAAATAGAGAAAAATAATAATTTGACAGGAAAGAACACACACATACTTATAAAATTTGAAAAATATAACACTTAGCTGGAGAGCTCGGTGAGACGCTGCTACATGGCTGCACAACAAACGAGATCTGAGGTAACTGAGTGAAGGGGATTGTGGATATTTATTTATTTTATTTTACATTTGTTGACCGGGCTAGTCTGGCTGGATAGCAAGTCCATTTTCAGCAGAGGCCCGAGGAGAAAAGCTCCACTATCTACTATTACATTTCAAAATCAAAAAGAATTTTTACAGGAAAAATACATTATTAAAACATTGCAAGGGAGGTATAGAAACAGTAAAGTAACAAGTTTCCACTTTAAGAAAGATATAATTATTCAAGTTCATCAAATTTACAGAGAAAGGTATAATACTTATAGTTTTAGTAGAGGAAGGATCAGAAATGGAAGTTGGAGTGGAGAGGTAGGGAGTAGAGGAGTAGAGAGTAATAATTTAGATAATTTAGTCAGGTGTGCTGCAGGAACAGAGCCAGTGGTTTTGGAAGTAAAGTTTAATTTTCTGTTTGAAAAGAGGCAAAGATGAAGTCAGAGTTATGTCGGTAGGAAGAATATTCCAGTTCCTACCTACAGTATTAGTGAAAAGACAGTCACCGGCAAAGTTGTTTGACTTGATTGCTTTGGTCATTAGTTTATGAGCTGAGCGTAGGGAGTTGAGATTGTTATAGGGGATTATCAGTTGGGAAAGTATTGGTGTGTGGTCAGGTTGATATAGTATATTATGAGCAATCGAGAGTTGAGGGATAAGCAAGTAGTTTTGGAATTCAAGCCATCCTAGAAGTTTTAGGTTTAGTCAGTGGTGGGTTCTGAAGGGATTACCAGTGGCAAAGCGGGCAATATTATTGTAGCAGGTTGTTAATTTAGTTAGATTGCTTTTTTAAGATTGGTATAAATAGATGAAGCATATAGAAGTGAAGATAAGAGATGTGATTGGGCTATTTTAGTTCTAGTTGCTGGGGTGAGAAAAGATTTAATTCTATATAGGGATCCTATTTTTCTGTTAACTAATTTGATGGTGTAGTTAATGTGTTGGTTAAAGGAGAGATTGTTGTCGATAGTTATACCTAGCAGTTTTGTAGTAGAGTCAGGTGAGATGATAGTGTTTGTGTTAGAGGAGATAGAGAAGTGTAAGGAGGTAGTACGAGAGGTGGGGTGAAAAGGAGAAGTTTAGTTTTTGGCGTTAAGTAGGAGGAATCGTTTAGAGAACCATGTTTGACAGTATTAAATATGTTTTGGGTGAGTGAGATCAGTTCTATGGTGGAAGGAGCAGAACAGATAAGGGTTGAATCGTCTGCATATTGAATGCATGTTGCTTGTGGGATAGCAGAGTGGAGATCATTGATGAAGAGAGAGAAAGAAGGGGACCAAGAATGGAGCCCTGAGGAACTCCGATGGAAATTGGCAAAGAGAAGAGATGTGGTTTTCCCATATGACTGCTTGCTGCCTGTTGCTAAGATATGAAGTGAACCATTTTATAGTTAGGTTGTCGAGTGATAGAGATTCGAGAATGTTGATTAAGAGAGAGTGATTGACCATGTCGAATGCTTTTGAGAGATCAATGAAAAGAGCAGAAGAGAAGATTATTGTTGCGATTTTTGTTGATAGTATCTATAAAAGAAAGAAGGGCAGTGGTGGTGCTGTGATGAGGTCTAAAGCCATGCTGACATGGAGCTATTATGTTGTGAAGAGACAGATATTGTACTAGTTGCTGGTGAATGCATTTTTCCATAATTTTTGCTAGGGGTGAGAGTAGAGCAATAGGTCTATAGTTGGAGTAGTCAGTGGAGTTTCCTCCTTTATGTAGAGGAATAATGTGAGAGACTTTCCAGATTTCTGGGATGGATCCTTCTTGGATAGTTCTGTTTATGAGTATGGATATAGGGTATGCGATTTCTTTGGCAGCTTTTTGGAGGAAAAGAGAGGGTAGCTTATCAGCTGAAGGAGTACAAGGTTTCAATTTGTGAATGAGTTTATAGATGTAAGAAGTAGATGTAGGTTTTAGAGAGAAGTTATAAGAAGAGCTAGCTGGTTTGTTTGGGGGGTAGTGGTTGTTGGCATTCATTTGTCTAGCTAGGGATTGAATAGTTTCTGAAAAAAAGAGTTAAATGTATTTGCAGTCAGGAGAGGAGTGTCTGGGTTGGCATTTAGTGGGGAGGAGTTTTGGCAGTACCTGGGGAGAGGAGTCTGTTTACAGATAACCAAAATTGTTTGGAGTTGTTAAGGTGTGTTTGCTGAAGTTCACAGTAGTATTTTTTCTTGTCTGAGATGACAGCTTTTTTAGCTTGATTTCTAAGTTGGCGGAAGTAAAGGAAATCAGGGTATTTCTGTGACATCTCCATTTGGTCCAGACTTTATTTCTGGTAAGGATGAGTTTTTAGTGTCTTTGGAGAGCCAAGGGCAGTTTTGACTTCATTCTAATGGATCTTTCTGGAGCATGTCTATCAAGAATGGCTAGGAAAGTAGTATTAAAGAATAAAACTGCATCATCAAGAGGAAGTGTTTTTAAGGAGTTCCAGTTACAGATGCTGAGATCAGCCTGAAAAAGGTTTATGTTAAAATTCTTGGTAGAGCGAATTTGTTGGATATTAGGGGTACTTACACAATCTGACTTTTCTCTAGAAATATAAGTTAGGAAGTGATCACTGATATCTTCTGGCAAGGTACCTACGTTATATATTTTGTTATTATTGTTTGTGAGTATCCAATCTAATATGCTTTCTCTTTTAGTGTGCTTATTGATTCTGGTGGTAGAGGTGATAGTTTGGGAGAAACTGTGTAGATTAATATGAGAGGATGGATTTTCAGCATTAATATTACTCCAATCTATGTTAAAGTCACCTAGGATTATTGTTTCTTGTGGGTAGGTGGTAGAAACCCAACTAAGAAAGTCTTCTAATATTGGAATATTGTTACCTGGAGGTAGATATAAGCATATGATATAAAGGGCTTTTTTGGCATTTAGTTGGAGTTTAGTTATAATGGCTTCTATTTTGCTATCCTGGTTAGGACATGTTGGTAGAGTAGTAATGTTAAGTTGATTTTTAAAAAGGATTGCTACTCCACCACCCTTACGTTTTGCTCGGTCTTGTCTAAGTATGTTATAGCCTTGGTATTATCTCAGAATCCTTGGTGCTTGATTTAAGCCAGGTTTCTGAGAGGCATAGAATGTCAAAAGAGTGGGTCTCTAGGAGGGCATGAAGGTGGGGTATTTTATTGTTTATACTTTGAATGTTTAGGTGCCCAATGAGGAGTTGATGTTTAAGATTTGAAGAGGATATTTGAGGGGTGAGGTCAGCTGGGCCTGGGTTGGGGTGAATGTCACCATCTAGTAAGGTGGGATTACCTAGTTTGTCTATAATATTATTATTTGGTAAGGTTAGAAGTTTAGGTTTTTTATCTGAGGGTGGGATATATTTGAGGTGAGATATTCTGTGAAATCTGGGAAGAAGGTAATTAGGGGTGGATTGAGTATTGGAGTATGATGTGAAGGTGTATATGGTTGAGGTCTGTTTTTGTGTGGAAGTAGGCAGGATAGTAAGTGAGGTTTCAAAGAAGGTAAGATGGTAAGTGGAAAATAGGGTGGTTAAGAGTAGGACTGATAGAATACAGAATGTAGGAGAGTAGGGAGTCATAGTTGACAAAAATAAGGAAAGAGGAGAGAGAAGATAGAAAGATGAGGGAGATAAGTTCAGTAGTAGGAAGTGAGCTTGTTAAGAAGGGAGGGGGGGAGCTGTAGTATGTAAAAATATATCAGAGAGGGGTAAAGCTGGTGGAAAGAATAGAAGGATGAAGGGGAGAAATAGTATGAGAGGTGTAAAGTTAAGGTAACAGGGAAGGAAGTAGAGAGGACCAGGAGGAAGAGGTAAATAGTAGGAGGGGTGGGGTTAGACAAAGAAAGGGTAGGATAGGTTAGTAGGGTATAGGGGGTGTGTCTGGGGAGCTATAAGAGTAGGACCCGGGGGGGGGGTGGGAATTGGGGGTAGGGAGGGGAGCGGAGTGAGCCCGCAGGGCGAACGGAGCGGGTAGAATCACAGAAGAAGAGATGAGGAAGGAGACAATCAGAAAAGCAGGTAATTCAGAACAGACTAGGTGAAAGTCTAGTAGGAAAGGGTAGGGATAAGACTAGAGATTACCAGAAAGTTGAACAGTGTTTTAATAAAAGAGAGGTAGTGTAAAGCTTACAGCAGGAGGACAGGAGGAATTGTAGAGGTAAAGAAGAGAAAAAGCTAGTTGCTGATAAGGATTCAAGGTAGAAGAGAAGGCTGATGGCAAAATAGGGTAGAGAGTACAGGTTGCTAAGAGAAAAAAAGGAGAGTGATAAGCTTAAGGTCTAAAAAAGGGCTAGAAGGGCTAGAAGGATAGCAGCTTAGCTTGAGAGTTTTTGGTGCACGCAAGCTTGGTATAAGGCCGACTCGGTTCCGAGCCCATCAGTGATGAATAGGAAGAAGATTAACAACTTCAGATGAATATGTTGTCATATGTCTAAGATTAGAAGGAAAGTTGAAAGTAATGATTTGTATAAATATATACGTGATACAGACAACACACATGTATTCAAGTTCATGATTTTACGGGTGGTACCCCAATACATTAGCGGGGGTGATCTTAAGAATGTTAACTGAAACATTAGAGGAAAGCAAATAAATCTTACATTTTAAGGTGCAATACCCACCTGGATTAAACAAAGCTTTTAGTTTAAAACTAATTTTAAGAGACTTACATAATAAAATAATGTGAATACACAATGACAGATTATTTTTAATATTATTATTTTTAATACTTTTTTTTAAGAATAACAATTGTATGACTTAATTGCTTAATTTATTAATTGTTAATGGATGCTCTTAGTTTATATGTATAAATAAAGAGTGTTATTCACAGTATTATTGTTTTATGCCTGAAGAAGCAGTCTCTGAAAGTTTTTACTAGCAACAATAAAACATCAGAACTACTCGTGGCACCGGATTACTGGCTTTTTTACTGATTTACATATCTCTGGAACTATAGAGATTACTGAAAACCTGAAAATTTCAAACTCTTCAGCACAAGCTAATTTTTATAGTGGTTTGTTAGTATTCTTTTGGTTCTAGGTTTTAAATAGGATTTTATAAGTCACAAATAAAACTGCATCTATTTAGTTTGTAATATTTTATAAACAGCTTACAATATCTGAGCACCCATGCAAGTTACACACATACTGTCAGCAGCGTTTTGTTCATCAAGCTTAGTACTTTCATATGAGGTGAAGAAGTTCCATCTGTGCTTCTTGACTGTTGAAATATTTAGAAAAACATGACATTTATGACAATATAAATAAATATTATATGAACAGCAATTAATATACCGTTATCTGTACTAGACAGAGGTCAAATATCAATACGGTTATGTTTGTCATTGTGGAAGATTTAAGATGAAATATTTTTAATACTTTGTATGCAGCATGGTTTTGGAATTACTAACGCAAATATGAACAAGCAACATTTGACACTTAGAGGTGTCAGTAGAATGTAACTGCACAAGCCTGTGGAGGCGTAATTTGGTGGAAATGAGTTAAAACCCTATCATCCAGGCAGTCAGCTGAAGCTGATTTATGTCAGGGTGTATCAAACATCCCTGTTCTTATTTGAGCAGATCCAGTCTGTGAGGAAAGTTGTAGTAATTCCCATGGCCTTTCCAAAAGAAGGGAGAATCACAGTTTCCTGGGCCAGAAGGGAGTCACGACAATGATTTAGGTGATTCCTTTTGAATCTTCAGAAGTACCCTGGATATTAATGGAAAGGGTGGAAAAGCATATAGAAACATTTCTGTAAAAGGAAAAGAAAAGTCATCGGTCTTCCAGGCCTTCTTGCATGGAGTCCTGGAACAGAACCTTACCAGTTGATTGTTCAGAGAGGAGGCAAACAGGTCTACTTGAGCAACTCCCACAGATGGATCAAATCTTGGAAGACCCATGATCTAGTTTCCATTCATGAGGGCCTGCCTTTGTCCTGCACAGCTTGTTTGCCACACAGTTTTGCTCTGACAAACTGTAGGATGCCTGCAAAGTGAGATTGTTCTGTGAAGCTATATCCCAAGCCAACATGGCTAGTCTGCAAAGGGGGTATGATCTGGTTCCCCCTTGACTGTTAATGTACCACATGACTGTGGTACTGTCTGTAACCACTTGAAGAGGTCCCGGGGATCAAATATGGTTCAGAAAGTTAAGTGCCTTGAGGAGGGCAGGCATCTTCTTGATATTTACGTGCTTGCATCTGTTTTTGGTGTCCCACACCCCTCACACTTTTATCCCACCTGAACCTGCTCTCATAACAAGCTATGAATTACCTGTTGTGACTGACTGCTTTGGGACTGGGAAGGAGGGAGAAGAAGAGAGTTGGATTTAAAGATATCTGTTATCTTCACCAAAAGATTTATCTTCTGACAAATTTGAAAAGATAAAGGGTATTGACACTGGTACTAGAGATATTTCAGATACCACTATATCTTTCTCACATGGAACCTTGCCAGGAGAATTACGCATGCCATGAAACCCAAAATCCTGTCACAGTGACTGAAGTCTGAGTGGAAAACTTTAGAAATGGAACTAAATAATTATTCTTAGAAACAAATTTAAATAATAGTCTATTTTTCCTGTGAAAGAAAAACTCTTTGAACTGAGGTGATTAGTTGACATCCCAGGAACACAAGCCTATGTGAAGGAGTCATGAAGGACTTTTAAATGTTATCTTGGAATTCCAGCTTGTGTAAGAGACCTCTCACCCAAGACAGAGACTCCTGACACTTTGAAAAAGACTCTGTAATGATAAGCAAGGTGTCTAAATATAGAAAAAGTGGATACCCCGTTGCTTGCAATGAGCTACAACTAGAGCTATACGCTTTGTGAACACTACTGATGCAGTAGAAAGTACAAAGGATAAGGAAGAGAACTGATAATGTGATCCAGATGCACAAAACCTTAAGGAACATCTGAAGTCTGGATGAACAGGAATGAGATGATAAGCACTCATTAGGTCTAGTGTTTCCAGGAAACTTGAAAGAGAAAGAAGAGGTAAATGGTTGTGAAGTGATGTCACTTTGAATAACAGATGGTGAAGGGACATAATTTTGAATTTGGACACCATCACAAACAGGTTTAGGAAAGAAAGTTCCAGAAATGGTCTCCAAGAATTTTCTTTCTATGGCACTAGGGATATCCCTAAATAAAAACCCTTCCCCAGTGGGAAGGAGGACCTGGTTCTATCACTCCTTGGAAAAGCATGTGATGAAGAACCGGTGGAAACAACACAGTCTGATCTGGAGGATGAAGAATGATCTCTGGAAAGGAGGCTTTTCCTCCAACTGCCAGCTGTAACCTTGATGAATGATTTTCAGAACCCATTTGTGTGAAACTATCTGCTGCCAGTTTGAAAAATGGAGATTCAGACTTTCTGGAGGAAAAAAGAGGGTAGAGTGGTAGGGGTTCAGAAGACCTCTTGATTAGTCATTCAGACTTGTTGGAGTGTCCATGGTTTTGTGAGGTTCGAGACTTCTTTTTGGAACCCCTTTGTCATTTCTTCTTTAAAAAGAAGTTGTGTACTCACCACAATGTTCCATCTGAGTTGTTGCTTTTCATTTGTCTTCAACCTGTGGAAATATGGATCTGGGATGGATCTGACTCAGCCGCATTTCTCCAGCATCAGATCCAAGCTCCAAGCTCCTCCCCTACCCATAATGCCCCTGTCTCCTTCCTCCCTCCCTTCAGACCGAGTTTGCTGTCTACCATAGCATCCCAACCTGACTCAACACTTTACCCCTTGGCCCATTAACCCAGATTAGTATCATAAGAAATAACCAGTTAAGCCAAAGAGAAGCCATGACTTTTCCAGCCAGACCACCATACAGCCCACGTAAGGCAGGGGCAAGGAGGGAGGGAAGGTTAAAGACCAGTGAAAAGCAACAGTTCAGATGGAACGTTATGGTGGGTACATAACTTCTTTATCTGAAGTTGTTGTTTTCATTTGCTCTTCAACTTGTGGGACAGAGTCCCCAGCTACTAAAAAAACCCTAGGAGGCCCTCATGGAAGGATATTCTATAAAACGGCAGAGCCAAAGGATGCCCTTTTTCTGGAGAGAAGATCCAATTTATAATGGGAAATGAAAGTATGTGAAGATGCCCAGGTAGCTGTAGAGCAAATGTCATCCAATGAAACTCCGGACTAAAAGGCAGCTGAAGTAGCCATAGACCTAGAAGAATGCGCCTTAACTTGACCTGTTGGAGACAATCCTTTGGTGGAATATGCCAAAAGTATACAATGAGAGATCCAACGAGCAATGGTGACCTTTGATACAGTTTTCCCCAGAAAGGGCTTAGAGTAGGAGACAAAAAGTTGATCAGACTTGTGAAAGGCCTTTGTTCTGTGCAAGTAAAAACATAATTGTCTATGAACATCCAGCAGATGCAATTTATACTCTCCCTTATTCTGAAAATTCAAAAAGAAGACAGGGAGGTTAATCACCTGATTAATGTTTGATTCTGATGCCACTTTTTCAGAAATTAAGGATTAGTGCACAAAGATACTTTGTATTTATGGAAGATCATGTAAGGAGGCTTAATCAATAAGGCCTGAAGCTCCGACACTCTTTTGACTGAGGTAATGGCAATCAGAAAGGCTGTCTTCCAAGAGAGGAACTGCAGATCCACTGAAGCACCAGGTTCAAAGGGGGAAAAAACAAGGCTTGAAGGAACAAACTAATATCCCAAGGGTAGGGTCCTTGATTGGTGGCCTAGGAAGAAAAATACCCTTCAGAAAAGCTTTACAGAGCTTAGAAAAGGTCAGAGAAGCTGAAATATCCCCCTAGGTGGAAATTAGAAAAAGCCGCCAGCTGAACTTTAACCGTTGAAAAGCTGGCACCTTGTTGAAAAATACCTGCCACAAACTCTTTGATAACAGAAACCGGAGCAGTGAATGGGTCCAAATCACGCTGAGATGCCCAAATCAAGAAACGTTTCCACTTACTCGAATAACCCTTCCTCATGGAAGATTTATAAGCTGCTACCAAAATCTTCTTAACCGAAGAAGAAAGCCCAGTAGTTCTAATTATCATGGGAACTGGAGCAGCCAAATGGTAAGCTTCAGACTGGCCAGATCTAGAAGTGGAATCCCCGAGGGATGTGAAATCAGATCTGGAACAGGATCCAGTGTCCAGGGAGGACACACTGCATGAGACCACAGAGAAGGGAACCACACTTGGCGAGGCCAGAAGGGCACTGTGATGCTCCTGCACTGGCCCAGTAATCAAGGAACCTTAGTCCTCACCACTGGCAATAGTGAGGGATGTACACATTGGGAGGATGACAAGTACACACACAGTAAAGTACAATTTCCCTTAAGAGCACACAGAGATCACAGTCAGTCTGGGGTTGGTTTCTGCCTCTTTCTCCAGATCCAGCAGTAAGACTCCCCACTGGCACAGCTATAGGGTTATGATCTCAGCTGAGTGGTCAAGACAATACCTCCAACACCCTGTCTGTCCAACCAGTGCTTCGTGCCCCTGCCCAAGCAGCTGACACACACACACACACACACACACACACACACACACACACACACACACACACACACACACACACACACACACACACACTTTGAGATTTGATTTATATACCAACACACTTCTGGGGAAGGCTGGCACAGGTTTACTAGCTATGCCCCCTTCTGCCCAGACTATAAGGTAGTTATCACTCCCACCAACAACTACTTATCAGCTACTCTAAGGCCCTTACAAAGGGTGCCCAATCCTACTCTGTAATGTTACTACTATCCAAATGGTAAGTGTGACCAAGAGCAAGGCTATTGGAGTGGCCTATACAGTGTCACCAAATACATATGCAAGTACTCTAAGAGCATATACATCTCTAAACCAACCAGCCACAATTAAACAGTTTAAATATATTTAATAATAAATAATAAAAGAACAAGACAATACTCAACACAGTAACTACAGAGTTCAGAATCACAGGACATATTTAAAACAGCATTGCAGGACAGTCTCAAAATAAATACAGAAAACATCTAAACTAATCATTACTATATTCCCATTTATATCTAAAAGAAATGATTGTATCCTAGACTTACTTACAGAGCAAGGCAGATGCAGAAGTGCTGAAATAGAAGTTATGTACCTACCATAACGTTCCATGTTAGTTGTCTTCTTCTTGCCTTCTTTCTTGCTGGATGGGTTCGGAGCCGATCCTCGGCTCCGACTTGGCCACTCTAAAAGCTCGAGAGTTCCACCGGCTCGAGGTTCCCCTTATATCCCACAATGCTAGGCGATAATACCTCAGATCTCGTTTGTAAGCTAGGCCCAGCCAGGAAAAAATCCAGATACACCGGAAAGGGGAAACCCACCTCTATAAAGTGACAGAAAGAAGGTGACCTAAAACCTGATGAGTGAATATATACATATCACAGTATATACATAAAAACAAATAGAGGTGGTAAGAAGAAAAGGTCACAATCAAACTCCTCTAGGTCTGTCCAGGCTAGGGGGAAGGAGGGTGGGGCCTTAAGAAAGAAGGCGAGAAGAAGACAACTAACATGGAACGTTATGGTAGGTACATAACTTCTATATGTTAAGTTGTCTATCTCGCCTTCATTCTTGCTGGATGGGACCGCGTCCCTAGCACCTTGTCCCGGGTGGCCTATCGGAACAGACTCTTGAGTACAGTGGAACCAAAGTTGGCTCTGTGTCTAGAAGCTAAATCCAACTTATAGTGAGAAATGAAAGTATGAGGAGTAGCCCAAGTAGCTGCAGCACAAATCGTATCAATAGGCAGCCTGTCTTGGAAAGCTATGGAAGTAGCCAAAGCTCTAGTTGAATGAACCTTAGGTTTGTTTGGTAACTTTTGAAGCCTGATCTCATAAACAAAAGAAATCAAAGATGTAAGCCATCTGGAGAGAGATACTTTCGAAACTGGAAGGCCCTTTCTGCCTTCTGCATAAGAAACAAACAGTTGATCAGACTTTCTGATTTGTTTGGTCCTGTCTAAGTAATACCTTAATTGTCGATGAACATCTAGCCAATGTAATTTTTGTTCTGACCTATTAGAATAGTTAGGAAAAAACACAGGAAGGTCAATGTCTTGATTTAGGTTTGCCGGAGAGGCTACTTTGGGTAAGAAGGATGGGTTGGTACGTAAGGATACCCTATCCTTATGAAACAAAAGATAAGGGGATCGACTACAGAGTGCATGAAGTTCAGAGACTCTTTTAGCCGAAGTAATGGCTACCCAAAAGAGTGTTTTCCAAGATAGCAATTTCATCGAACACGAAGCCGCAGGTTCAAAAGGGGGAAGAATCAAAGATGTCAGAACCAAGTTAAGGTCCCAAGAAGGAGGAGGATTTCTAATAGGAGGCTTGAGTAGAAAAACTCCCTTCAAAAAGGCTTTGCAAAGTTTGTGAGACATGATGGCAGACTCTGAGATTCCAACATGAAAGTTAGATATAGCTGCCAATTGGACCTTAAGAGTAGAAGGAGACGAACCTGAATGGAAAAGTTCGGCCAAGAAATCAAGGACCGATTGAATAGAAGCAGTGAAAGGGTCTATGTTCCTTCCCTGCGCCCAAAAGGAAAAACGTTTCCACTTACTAAGATAAATCTTCCGAGTGGAGGTTTTATGGGAAGCTATTAAAATATCTCGAACTGAGTGAGATATTAGAGGAAGCCTGGCTAGGGTTGGAATTGGAGGAACCATGCAGTGAGGTTCAGAGAGGGGAGGGAGCGATGTAACTGACCCGACTGATGGATCAAAAGATCTGGAACTGGGTCCAGATGCCAGGGTTGCTCCAGCAGAAAACGGTGTAGAAAAGGGAACCAAACCTGTCGAGGCCAGTATGGAGCAATGAGGATCATGGAAGCTTTCTGAGCGATGGCTTTCTGTATCAATTGAGAAATCAGTGGGAAGGGAGGAAAGGCATACAGAAGCCCCGGGGCCAATCTTGGACTAGAGCGTCTCTGCTGGGATGGCCTGGTTGGGGAAAGAGTGTGAAAAAATTTTTGCACTTGCTGTTTTGGGGAGTAGCAAAAAGGTCGCAGCAAGGCTGGCCCCACTTTAGAAAAACTTTCTCCAACACTGAATTTTTCAGAGACCACTCGTGAGGCATGAGAATAGCTCTGCTCAATTTGTCCGCAATGACATTGGACTTCCCGGGAATGTGCGTTGCTATCAGAAACCGCTGAGAAGAAATCGCCCATTGCCACAGTCTGAGTGCCTCTCGACATAGGGGATAGGATCTGGTTCCGCCTTGTTTGTTGATATACCACACTGCAGACATATTGTCCGTCTGAATTGCTATCGTTCCTGTCGGAAGAGAGTCTTGAAGGGCCTGCAATGCTAAAAGCACTGCTCTCATCTCTAGAACATTTATATGCAAGTGGCATTCGTAAGGTTGCCATATGCCCTGGACCGTCCTGCCCTGATAATGCCCCCCCCCCACCCGATCAGGGAGGCGTCCGTTGTCAGAGTAGCAACCGGAGGGGGAGGAACAAAGGATCTTCCTAAGAAGAGCTGGGGGGATGTAATCCACCAAAAAAGGTGATTCCTGCATGCTTGAGTTATCACAATGGTGTGGGACATCGGAAGTTGTTGGTATGACCATTGTGTGAAGAGCAACCATTGTAAGATTCTCATGTGAAATCTGGCTAATAGAAGAATAGGGATAGCAGCTGCCATGATCCCTAGAACTTTCAGGACCAGTCGGGCTCTGATTTTGTTGCTGTGGAGGAGAAGAGAGACCTGTTTGTGTATGTCTGCTATCCTCTGGTCTGTGAGTCTGGCTGACATGCTGACTGTGTCTAGATTTGCGCCTATGAAGGTAATAGCACGACAAGGCGACAAAACAGACTTTTCACAATTTATTGAGATACCTAGCTTTCGACATGTGCGAAAAGTGTAGTCTCTGGCAAGTAGTAGAAGATGCTTGGTGGGGGCTGTAAGGAGCCAGTCGTCTAAGTATGGAAACATCTGGAATCCCTGACGTCTCAGATGAGAGTCGACCACTGCCATGCATTTGGTAAACACCCAGGGGGCTGTGGTGAGTCCAAAGGGCAGGGCTCTGAATTGAAAATGACTGGTTCCCAACCTGAAGCAGAGAAATCTCCTGGAGCGTCTGTTCATTTTTATGTGATAGTACGCATCCTGGAGGTCTATAGAGCACATCCAGTTGTCCTTTCCCAATAGGGGTAGGATGGACTGCAGCGTGACCATCCGGAACTTTGTTTTCTTGACAGACTTGTTCAAGTTGCTGAGATACAAAATTGGTCTCCAGTCCCCTGTTTTCTTTGGAACCAAAAAGAATTTGGAGTAGATTCCGGATCCTTGCTGGTCTGCTGGAACTGGTTGAATGGCTCTTTTTGGAAGCAACTTTGAAATTTCTAACACTGCTTGCTTCCTTTGAGCGGGTGGAACATTTGGCAGGGACTTTTTTGATTGTTTTGGAACGCGAAAGAAAGGGATGGAATAGCCTTCGGAAATGATAGACTGTACCCACTTGTCTTGAGTTATGGATCGCCAGGCTTCTGGGTACAGTGATAATCTTCCCCCGACTGCCTCCGAAGGTGGACAGACGGGCAACACCTCAGGGATGTTGAAAGGGCTTGTCGGAACAGGTTTCTCGATTGCCATGGTTCTGCGGACCTCCCCCTGCCTCTAGGGCGGCGTCTACCATTATTGTTCCCCCCTCTGCCTCTAGAGGGGAACCGACTCTGTGCGTCAGGCAAAGTTTCTTGAGATTGTTAGCGGAACCACATCTTTCCACCCTTCTGGCCCTTGGGGTAAGGCCTAGAAGGAGTAGAAAAACAGACTCCGACGGCAGAAAGAGTTTTGCCATCAGTCTCGCACCTTGTCAGGGTTTCTTTCACTTGTGGACCAAAAAGAGACGATCCATCAAACGGGGAGTTAGTGAAAGACGTCTTGAAAGGGTCCGCAAAATTGCATAGCCGCATCCAGGCATGTCGACGTAAGGCCACGCCTGTACCTGCGGCTCTGCTCGCTCCATCAGCCGCATATGAAAGGAGGCGCATGGAGGAGTTAGCTATCGAATTGAGGGTAGCCAGCTGAGTGTTCATCTTATCCTGAAAACCCGCAGCTGTTGGATCCTTTAACATCTCACTCGCTTCCTTGATCAAGTCTCTCTGAAGACGAGTGAAATGACAGAGGTAGTTCAGCGAACGCATAGAAAAGGTCGCTGACGAAAACATCCGCTTCCCGTACCTATCCATAGACCTAGATTCCTTGATAGGAGGATGGACAGGCACTGAAGGATCAGCTAGTTCCTTCTTGGTGGCAGCAGCCACCACCATAGCATCCACAGAAACTCCTTTAGTCAAAAATTGTTTGTCTGCTGGTGCCGTAATAAACTTTGAAGGTCTCCTGGGGGTGGGGTCCACAGAGTCAGGAGCCGTCCAGGCCTTTTTTGCTACCACCTGCATGAGGGGGTCAAAGGGGGGGACACCCAGGAGGTGGAAGGGCGAGAGCCGAACGCCTCAAGATACACAGATTCATCCTCTGAAGGGTTGAGGGCTGGCCAATTCCCCCTCTGTTTTAAGATCTCCAGGATGTCTGCAAAGGAGACATCTTCAGAGGGGGAATGGGGGGAACCTTCAGAATCCTCTAAATCCGTGTCAGAGGTGACAGACTCAGGTGAGTCTATGTGCTTCCTCTTGCACTTTCTCTTCCTAGGGGGCTCTCCTGCCAATTCAGGAGTGGCCTCGGAAGAGGAGGAGATCCCCACAGGGGACTCTTGAGGAGCTGGCTCTCTGCGATCCGGGATGAGGGAGTGAGTAGAAATTACCTGAGGCACCAAGGAGGGAGGGGCGGAAGAGCCGACTGTGGAGTTGAACCAGGTTCCAACACACTCCGCATGACCTCGAAAGCACCCCTGTCAGGCAGAGCCGGAGGTCTCCGCTCCGAAAAGCTGAAAACCTCCCTCGGCACCGACAGTGATGGCTCCGAGGCCGATGTCGGAGCCGAACTCACCAACGCCGAAGCACCGAGAGGGAGAGTGGGGTCGGACAAGAGTCCGATGCCACTCACCCCCTCGGAGCCGACGAGGGAAGTCCAGCACCAAGATTCCTCCAAGGAAGAAATCGGAGCAGACGACGGCGCCGAAGACAATTGTATCGGCTCCGACGCTGCCACAGTCTCGGGTCCGAAACGCCCCGGCTCCGAACTCAAAGGAGTCGGAGGAGGAACATTTTGAGTAATAGGGTTAAGCATCGACTGATGAGTCGGGCTCTGAAGCATTTGGGCCAGTGCCTCGGACTTAAGAAGTCGACTCACCACCCTCTGAAGGTTATGATCTGAAAGTCTCGACGACCTAGAGGAGTGAGACCTATGGCTCCATTCAGACAGCAAGGGAGATGCTGGAGCCGAATGAACGGAGCCAAGAGACGGTGACCTAGACCTCTTCCTAGTCGTCGGTTCCGATAACCTTATCGGAGCCGACTCAGTGATTTCTAATACCTCGGCTCCGGCCGGAGCCGAGGAAACAGAAGAGGTAAGTGTTCGAGCCTCATCGGCTCCAGCCGGAGCCGATGCTGTAGCAGACTTCGAAGCCCTAGGTGTCGACTCAGAAGCTGGAGCCGATGACCTAGTAGGCTTGGAGGGTTTGCCCGAAGATAGAGTCGGGGGACCCTCAGGTTTCAATAAGCCTCGTAAGATAAACTTATTTTTCCTTTCCTGCAGGACTCTAGGGCTGAAGCCATGGCAAACAGCACAAGAGTCCTGCAGGTGCAAAGGTCCCAGGCAGTACACGCAAGAAGTGTGACCGTCTGTCAGAGACATCTTCTGACAGGACGAGTCACACTTCTTAAAGCCTGAGACCTTTGAATCCTTAGACATTACTAAGATATAAGTGTAATCACCACACACACAAACACACCGATTACACTATCCAATATAAAAATTAAATTAAACTAATAAATTTAGTTTTAAATTTCTATTTATTTTGATCCCTACAAAACAACACACATACACTTAAGTAGTAAAGAGGGAATGGAAGGGCCCGAAGGCCTAAGGAAAGAACTCCTAAGTTCTTGAGGTAAAAAGAGTGGAGAAACTGGAGGGAATGGATAAAAAACTATTTAACTTAGAAAATTATGAATAAAGAGTAAATTAAAGGGGGTAAAACTAAGTTTTAGATTGCTCTAAACTAACTAACCTGAAGCCGGTTGGAACAATACACCTCGATCGCTGTAGCGGCAAACGAGATCTGAGGTATTATCGCCTAGCATTGTGGGATATAAGGGGAGCCTCGAGCCGGTGGAACTAACTCTCGAGCTTTTAGAGTGGCCGAGTCGGAGCCGAGGATCGGCTCCAAACCCATCCAGCAAGAATGAAGGCGAGATAGACAACTTAACATTGGATGTTTCTAGATCCAAGACAAGATACAAAATGCACAGTCTCCCTCTCTAAGAGAGTTCTTAAATTAATATCACATATTACTGCTGGATTAGCCTGGATGATTTCACTCTGTCACCTGCCTTCAGTTCCCAGGCTAACAGAAAGTAGCATAATTTTAACATATATATGTGAGAAGTACATATCTCTGCGAAGTTTGCAGATCTTGGAAGTTGTGTAACAATAAAATGTTTTTACATTTGAAACCTAGTAATTATTTCTGTTTCAAGACAAAAGAAAAACCTCTAGCTCTAGACATTGTGTCTGTTTCACCGAAACTGAGAGATAACACAATCATAAAAAAATTGAACTTATTTCCTTGATGTTTTGTAACGTAACTCTGTATGTTCCAGCTTCTGCTATTAAAACATACATTTGCACAGGTATATAGTTTATATACATTTCTGTTCTTTTTCAGTAGGGTACACTGTGGATACATCCTTGAAGCTCAGTACATAACATACAGTTCTGTATAAATCATATCATTATTCACAAATGACATAGAACTATTTACAAAATTCCAGATAGTTGGGCTGGCAGTGTCACAGGGGCAATGACGATGACTGCGTTCCCCAGCCATTGAGCTTTCTGAATGAGTTTTGGAATCAGGAGAAGCAGAGGATAAGCATAGAGAAGACTGGAGGGCCATGCATGAACCAGTCCGTCTAGGAGAGACTCCCCCAGAGAGGGGATCAGAGTGAAGAACTTGCTGCATTTTGCACTGGAAGGAGAGGCGAAGAGATCACAGCAAGGCTGACCCCACTTTAGAAAGATCTGTTTCGTTACTGAGGGATTCAGAGACTACTCGTAAGGCATCAGGATAGATCTGCTGAGCCTGTCCGCTAGAATGTTGGACCTTCCCGGAATGTGGGTTGCTGCCAGAAAATGGCCGGTGGAGATCGTCCACTCCCACAATCTCATGGGTTCATGGCAAAGGGACTAAGATTTGGTTCCTCCGTTTGTTGATATACCAGAATACCAACAAGTTGTTTGTCTGGATGGCAAATGACCCCAGGGGAAGACGGGCATGAAGAGCTTGCAATGCCAATAGCACCACCCTCACCTCCAGGTTGTTGATATGCAAATGGGTCTCCAGGGAAGACCACATGCCTTGGTCTGTCCTTCCCAAGCAATGCCCACCCCACCCAAGTAGGGAGGTGTCTGTGGTCACCGTGATCAGCAGAGAAGGAAGAATAAACGGACAAAGAAGGTCTGTGGATTGAATGCACCAAAGAAGATAATCCCTGCAGGCTCGAGACAGATGCACAGGATGGAACAACAGTAGATCTAGACAGGACCACTGGACCGCTAGAGTCCACTGAAGTAGTCTCATGTGTAACCGAGCTGAGGGTAAGAGGGTGAGTGTGGCTACGATGGACCCTAATGCCTGTAAGACAAATTCTGCCGGGGGAGACTGGGCTTGAACAACACACAAAACATGATGTTTGACGGACTTAAGTCTATTGGATATCAAAAAGACCCTGGTCTGAATGGTGTCTAACCGAGCTTCAATGAAATCCAGAACTTGCACTGGCTCTAACAGGGACTTGTTGAGATTTATGGTGATACTCAGATGGTGGGCCACCTGGATGACAGAATCCCTTGCTTTTGCAAAGTCACTGCCTGTAGGGGGCAGAAAGGAGCCAATCGTCCAAGCAGGGGAATACCTAGAAGCCCTGCAGCCGCAGGTGAGCTGCTACTACAGCCATAACTTTGGTGAACACCCTGGGGGCTGTGGTGAGACCAAAGGGTAGTGGTCTGAACTGGTAATGATTGGCCCCCAGCCAGAAGCTGAGGGACCTCCGAGAGTGCCTGTCCATTTTGATGTGATAGTACAATCCTGAAGGTCAATCAAACACATCCAGTCGTTTTACTGCAGAAAGGGCAGGATAGATTGGAGGGTGACTATCTGGAATTTTGTCTTGACAGCCCACAGGTTTAAGGCTGAAAGATCCAGAATGGGTCTTAAGTCCCTCGTCTTCTTTGGCACTAAAAAGAACCTGGAATAGCTGCCTAATCCAGGCTGATTTGGGGGGATGGGCTGAATGACTCGTTTTTTTGAGTAGCTTGGACATTTCCTGTGCTGCTGCCTCCCTTTGCGTGGCTGGAACGTCCGGGAGGTGTTTGACCAGGACTGGCCTTTGAAAGAAAGGGACCGAATATCCTCTGGATATGATTCACAACACCCACTGATTGTCTATAATTAACTCTCAAGGCTGTTGGGTGTAGCAAAAGTCAACCCCTGACTGCCTCCAGAGATTAGTAGCTGGGCAACCCTTCAGGGCTGCTATGCAGGCCTGTCTGAGAATGAATCACGAGACCCGTGGTTCCTCGAACTCCCTCTGCCGTGAGGGTGGTGTCTGTAGAATCCCTCTCTGTCTCTGGGAAAGGGCGAGTCCTGAGCATCCTGGGAATAACCCTGAGACTTCCAGATCCAAATCTTCTTCATCTCCCACTGATTCCTGGAGAAGGACTGTTGAGGGGTTGAGAAGCGCATTTCGATGGCAGACAGAGTCTTCCTGTCTTTCTCGCTCTGGAACAGTGTGTCACGTACCATCTTTCCAAAGAGAGTGGAACCATTGTAAGGGGCATTTGTACATGATGCCTTGAAGGGCTCTGAGAAGGTACAAAGTCAGAGCCAGGCATGACGCCTGATGGCAACGCCTGATCCGGCAGCTCTACAGGTGCCTTCAGTAGTGTGAGATAGAAGCCGCATAGAGGTATTGGCAATGGAGGTGAGGGTGGCCATTCAAGAGGAGAAAACCTTCCTATCTTCCGCTGACATGAACCCTGGTGTAGACTCGGCAACTTCCTTCACTAGGTCTCACTGAAGCCTAATAATGTGTGCCATGTAGTTCAGCGCATGTACAGAGAATGTTGGTGAAGCATGGACCCGCTTCTCAAAATGGTCCAAGGCCCTACACTCTCAGTCTGGCAGGTGGACCATGGAGCTCTCCTGTGCGAGCTCCTTCCACCATGGCACCAACAGGGGATCCCTTTGACCAGTGTGGATTATCAGAAGGGGCGATGAAGCCCTTATTACGGCATTTGGGGATAGGCTCCACAGTAATGGGCTCCATCCACGCCGTAGATGTAACAAGATCCAACAGAGTATTCACAGGAGGGGACACACAGGGAGTAGAGGGTCCTGCACCAAATGTCTCCAAGACCACCAACTAATCAGGGTTAGGTTTTTGGGCAAACCACCCCGCATGCTGCTGCAGAATCTCCATTATAAATCCAAATGAGACATCCTCTGGGGTGATAGGGGGAACCCTCCCTTCCTCCAAGTTGGTGTCCTCTGTGAGAGACTCCAGTGGGGAGTCTAAGTGTCTCCTTTTACACGTGCAATTTCGAGGAACATCCTCAGGGGGGTTTCTGGGGATGACTCAAAAACATCCAGCTCTTCCTGTGGGGGAACTCTCTGGGGTGGAAAGGCAGCAGGCTGTCCCTGAGGTGGTAGGATGGTGGAATCTGAACTAGAGACAGAGGGAGCCAGGACAGAGTCAGAGGACAAAATCGTCAAGGGTCTCGAAGGGATGGAGAGAACCCTCTCCACCATGTCAAAAGCAGAAGGAGAATGAACCCGTGGAGCTGGGGCTATGATCGGGACCATAATCCTCTGGATCAACAGGGGAGCAGGAGCCCAAACTCCAGGCACTCAGACTCTGAGTGGAAGGCTGAGCTCCGAAAAACTCTGAGCTGAAACCACCTCCTAGGATCCAGCCTCGAGATTACAGCTGGTTCAGAGCTCGTCAGAGCCAACTGACTTATGGCAATCAATGGCATTTACGTACGAGGTACCGTCGGTGCTGACCCCTCAATGCCGAGGGTCCTAGGACCCGAGGACTCTGGAAAGGGGGATGGAGAGGAGAAGGAGTTATTGGGATGAAAGCGGACTGCATGCCCCCAGCCCCGGAGGGGGAGGGGGCAGGAAAGACTCCCATCTGTATCTTTGCGGATGAACCTCCACATCATCCTGTCCACCTCGGCTTCAGAAAGGCTGCAGGTGGACCTAGCAGAAAAGGCTAAACAGCCAGTAGGGAGAAGCCCACACCAGTGAATGGCTCCGAGACACCTCTGGCTCTGAGAAGAAGAAAGGGGAACGGAGCCGGGGGAAATCGAGTCAAGACCCGGGTGAGATTTTGCCAGTGGTTCAGCCGAGGAGGGTCGCTCGAGGGACCGCTTCTGCAGCCTATCCTGGTGTTTGCACTTCTCTCTCTTTGCCAGTCCTCTCAGTATATGCCTTTCCCCCTCTGCCCCTTCTCTCAAGATAAACTGGACAGGCCAAGGGCAATTTTTATTGCCTCAGACTGGCCACGCCAGCACTGGTACCTGCTCCTACGCAGCCTGACAACGTTGCCACCCTGGCACCTACACCAGACTCCTACCCTGCTGTCTCAGCAGGAGGGACATATTTTGCATCCACAATTGTAAACTCTAAACCTTGCTTATCCCTTGAATACGCTTATCCCTTTTGTGACGAGGTGTGCCATATACAAGGATTTCCTGACTACTGTGGCGATGTGGTTATCAAAGGAGAGACTACTGTCCACCTGTGCCTCGAGGTCTCTTATCACACTTTCAGTGTGTAGTGAGGTACCGCCTATGTGGTAGTTTTTGGGTACCGACTTTTTCCCCAAAGGGGATGACAATGCACTTCTTGGCATTGAGCTTGAGGTCATGACTTTGACACCAAGCATCTGTCTCTGTGAGGCCCTTTTGTAGAATGTCTACATCATTAGGTAATTCTATTTTGGCTCCCAGTTTGCAGTCATCTGCAAACTTTGTTAGCCAAAGACCTTCTGTGTTGGCCTGCACTTCAGAGAAATAGATGCCAAACAGGAGAGGACCCAGGACCGAACCCTGTGGTACTCCACTCATCACTGGTCTGAAGTCAGACTTGGAGTCGGCTACTTTTACTGTATGGGTTCTGTCAGTGAGCCAGTTGGCCAGCCATCTTGTGACATAGGGATTTATGCCCAGTTTAGTGATTTTATCTATAATTCCATAGTGGGGGATGGTATCAAAAGCCTTGGCGAGGTTAAGATAGGCTGTGTGCACTACCTTGTCCTCATCTACGGCTCTGGTGACTGCTTCAAAGGAGTCAGTCATGTTTAGTAGACATGATCTACCTTTTACAAACCCAAACTGAGTGGAGTCCAGGGTTTGGAGGTTACCTATGTCTTTGTTTATAACCTCCAAGATGATACGTTCCATGGTCTTGCAGACCAGGCTCATGAGGCTAATGGGACGGTAGTTTCCAAGGTCGTGGTAGCACTCCCTTTGTGGAGTGAGAGAACTGTTGCTGTGCGCCATTCAGTAGGCACATAGCCTGAGGTGAGGCTATGATTGAACATGGTACTTAGGTGGGGTGCCAGTTTGTTCTGTAGTTCATGCAGTACACAGCCTGGGATGTTGTCTGGTCCCATGGATGCTGTGTTCTTGGCTTTGGAGAGTGCGGTCTTTACTTGTTCATCCATGATTACAGGGGCTTTGCATTCTTCCTGTATTAAGATGGGCCCTTTGGAGGGTGAGAGGGGGTAAAGTTAGCACTGAACCTATCTGCTAGGATGTTGGCAATACTGGTTGGGTCTGTATATTTAGTGCCATTGTGCTATAGCTCAGAGCAGATCTGAGTGTTGCCATTGAGATTCTTGACATAGCTGTAGAATGCTTTGTGGTTGTCTTTGGAATCAGTGGCGATTTTATTTTCATAACTGGCTTTGGAGGATTTTATGAGGGATCTCAGCTTCTTGCTGAGACTGTCCGGGGAGTTCCTCCAGTCATGGGATTTTACTCTTTTTTGCAACAGCTTCCTCCTTCTGTTGTAGAGTTTGTTTATGGCAGGGGACCACCAGATTGGCTTCCTTTTTTTTGGAGGATAGTGTCTTGGTTCTGTTGAGGATGGCATGATCCATGCACTTGTGTATATGTTTATACAGTGCATTTGTGTAAGATTCAGCAGTTGTACCTCTATTTTCTTTCTGCATGGCTGTTGTGAAGTTTGCCACTTCTGTCTTAAGAAGCATGAAGTTGTTCTTGGAGTAGTATTTGATGGTGGTTTCCTTAATGGGTGGTGGGGGTGGGATATGGATGTCTAGGGTGATTAGCTTGTGGTCGGATCTGACCAGCGAGGAGTTGAACTCTGGCGTGGAACACCGGTTACCCATATTGGTAATGGCCAGGTCCAGGATATTGCTGCTGCTGGTGGGGGTGTAGATAAGCTGATCCAAGGTGTTGGAATTTATGAACTCCAGAAAACGTTGAGCGAATGAGTTGGTACATGAGTAGTTTTCCCAGTTGATAGTGGGGAAGTTGAAATCGCCCATAATTAAGGTATTGGGTTATACCTCAATATGTTCCAGTATCTTAAGAAATGAAGTGTGGGAATCCAGGTGCATGGTGGGGGATCTGTAACAAGCTACAACTTGGATTGCAGTCTTGCCCAGTGTTAGTTGTACTTGGATAATTTCGGATGCATTATGTTGAGCAACTAGCCTGGAGGTGTGGATATCCTTAATGAATATGGACACGCCTCCGCCTTTAGTTTTTCGGTCCAGGTTAGGTGACCGAAAGATGTGGTATGTATAGCCTGGTAATGCAGGGGTGCTGTCTGAGCCTTGAACCAGGTCTCTGTCACTGCACAGATGTCATTGTTTTCCATTTTAAGGAATACTGCAAGTGAGTGCATTTTGAGGTTTATACTTCTACCATTGAGTAGCATTACCCTCAGAGTTTGCTTGCTTGTACCTGTTATGGTGGTGAATTTGGCATTTGAATCTTGCCTAAAAAGGCACTATAGTGGTGACAAGAGCCTTTGCCAGTATCCGGAGTCCCAGGGGCGACAGGTGCAGGCCATCTCTGGCAAAGCATCTTGGTCTGTCGACCATGTTGTCCCAGGCAGACAGATACTGGATCCCCTTAGAATGACAACAGAAGCTTAGCCAATTGTTGAAGTCAGTCATTTTGTCCTTGTACTGTGGTATCATTCTGGGCGATGGCAGGCTGCTACTCAGGGCTAGGGTCATACCTGCCTGGGCTATAAGATCTGAGACCTCCTCCATGTCTCTTTTCATGTAGTCCAGGGAGGTACGTCTCAGGTCATTCACACCAACACGGACAGTGACAGAGTCGTATTTGTACTTGTTGTGGAGTGAGGTGAGTGTGTGCGTTATTTGGCGGATCTGGCATCCAACAGGCAGCTGACAGTAACTTACTCCTTGTTTAGCCTGGTGAGTGGGACATTAGTGTGCCTGACTATAGAGTCACCTATGACTAGTGTGTTGGGTACATTGTTTTGCTTTATGGGCTGAGTTTGAGTGGCACACTGATTTTGTGGGCTATGTGTCATTTGGGTAGTGTTGGGGGGGTGGTTGTCTGTGTTTCAGCTTGGGAGGTCTCTGTTGCTTGGGCAGATTTTTATTGAGAGCCTCCGTGAATGTGGGTGTGTGCTTTGTGTTTCTATGTGTGGTTTTGGTAGTGTGGGTTTTGAAGGACTATGTGTTGAGTGTGGTGTGGTACAGGTGTTAACCTTCTCCTCTTGACTGTCTAGTCCAGTCTTGGCTGGAGAGAGCTTGGCTTCCAGTTTGGCTTTGGTTGCAGTGTTGGGTGGTAGGAGGAGAGGGCTGTCAGTGTACATGAGGCAATTGCTGCATTGCTCCAAGATGCCCACACTTCTCCTTCGTTTTCTCTCACAGTTTGTCTTACTCTTCAGTTTTTCCTGTATTCAGTCAACATATTTTAAAGAAATCATTTCTTTACTACAAAATATAAACAAATACTGGAAAGGCTCACCTGCTAGAACTGTGCTCTAGGCTGCTGCCTAGTTGGCCTATGCCTAAGGCCAGCTATATTTCCAAGGCATTTTTTAATCTCATCATCCATTTCTGACAAAAAAAAAAAAAAAAAAAAAAAAAAAAAAAAAAAAAACAGAATAAACAATCTGAAAAAATACAGGTAAACAGATGATCTGAAGTTGTTGTTTTCATTTGCTGTTCAACCTGTGGGAACACAGATTTGGGACAGATCCGTCTCAGCTGCATTTCTCCGGCATCAGATCTGAGCTCCAAGCTCCTCCCCTACCCATAATGCCCCTCTCGCCTTCCGAATTTTGGTTGCCATGTCTAACGTTCGCATTGCGGTCCATGCTCTAAGCGATTTTTTTGGGGGCAAGTTTTTCTGGGTTTCTAGCTAACTTAGTCCATTCTGTCTACCCTTTCACTCTTCTTGCTCTTTGTGCTCAGGCGTCAGTACTTAAAAAAAAGAAATAAACTTTTCCCGCTTTCTATTCCCCTCTACTATCTCTCTCGTGTGTGTGTGCGTGTGTGTGTGTGTGTGTGTGTGTGTGTCTATGTGTGTAAGTGCTTTGGGTTCTCTCTCTCCATCTTCATGGCGCAGATACCCAAGCTGGGATTCAGAAAGTGCCCAGAGTGTGGCCATAAGCTGTCCCCCTGTGGATGGCCGCACTCCGTGTGTTGTGTGTTTAGGTGTTCCTCACATTGATTCCTCCTGCTCGATCTGTGCAGGGTTCAATCCCCACACATTGATTGACAGGAGGAATAAACTTATTCTTAAGGGCCTCCTTAAACCTCCCACTGAGGAGGCCCGGGCTCCCTCTTCAGCTGGTTCTGGTCCCCCCTCTACCCCGGCCTCTGGAACCCGACAGTAGTCTCTCCTTTGATAACCACATCGCCACAGTAGTCAGGAAATCCTTGTATATGGCACACCTCGTCACAAAAGGGATAAGCGTATTCAAGGGATAAGCAAGGTTTAGAGTTTACAATTGTGGATGCAAAATATGTCCCTCCTGCTGAGACAGCAGGGTAGGAGTCTGGTGTAGGTGCCAGGGTGGCAACGTTGTCAGGCTGCGTAGGAGCAGGTACCAGTGCTGGCGTGGCCAGTCTGAGGCAATAAAAATTGCCCTTGGCCTGTCCAGTTTATCTTGAGAGAAGGGGCAGAGGGGGAAAGGCATATACTGAGAGGTTTTCCCATTGACAGGATAGGGCATCCATCTTCCAGGCCCTGTTGTGAGGGTTCCTGGTGCAGTATTTGCTTAACTTGTGGTTATTGGTGGAGACAAAGAGGTCCACCTCCGGTGTCCCCCACCTCTGGATCAGAAGGTTGAAGTTGTTGGACTCCAATTTCCACTCGTGTGGGTCTAGGAGATTTCTGCTTAAGTCGTCTGCCAGTGAATTTTGTTTGCCTGGCAGGAATTGAGCTTGTAGATGCACTTGGTTGCTCAAGGCTGTGTTTCACAGTGCCATGGCTAACCTGCAGAGTGGGTAAGAATGGGTACCCCCCGTGCTTGTTTATGTACCACATAACTGTGGTGCTGTCTGTATCAGTAGTTGTCCTGGAAGGATTAGATATCTGAAAACTGTCAGAGCATTCTGTACAGCTAGCATCTCTTTTTGATTGATGTGCAGGAGAATCTGCCCTGGGCTCCAGTGGCCCTGAATGCATTTGCCTGCCATGTGAGCCCCCCATGCATAGTCTGATGCATCTGTTGTCAGGGTTTGGGTGGCGTAGGGTTGAGGGAAATGCAGTCTCTTGTTGTGGCTGCATGCTTCTGCCCACCAAAGGAACTCTGCCCCTAGACAAGGTATGATAGGAATGACTGTTTCCAGGTCCTGACAATGTTGTCACCAAAGACTTTTTAAGTACCATTGAAGTTTCCTCATATGCATTCTTGCATATGGAATTAGCAGAATACATGAGGCCATGAACCCTAGGGCTTGCAGTATTTTTTTGCAGATAGCTGGGT
Source organism: Protopterus annectens (assembly GCF_019279795.1). NCBI lineage: Eukaryota > Metazoa > Chordata > Ceratodontiformes > Protopteridae > Protopterus > Protopterus annectens. The sequence goes on along the minus strand of NC_056733.1, from coordinate 127,016,339 downwards.
TCTGGTGGCCATTTGTTTGAAGTAGTTTGTCAAATAGACCTGTTTTTCTGAAGTGAGAAATGCCATCTAGGAAGTTGTGTCCAAGCTTGCTCCCAGGAATACAATCTTTTGACTGGGTACCAGTTGTGATTTCTTTTCGTTGATGGTGTACCCCAATGAAGTGAGAAGGCTTTTTACAAATGCCACGTAAGTAGCAATTCCTGACTGTCCGCCTGAATCAGGCCGTCATCCAAGTATGGGAAAATCTGGATATTTCTCTGCCTGCAGTATGCAATGGCTGGAGCCAGGCATTTTGTGAATACTCTGGGCGCAGTAGATAAGCCAAAAGGAAGAGCAGAGAATTGATACTGCATACAGACTGCACTGAAACGTAGATAATTCCTGCACGACTCCCTTGAGGGGATGTGCAGAAAAGCTTCTTTTAAGTCTAGAGTGACTAACCAGGCATCCTTGGCTAAAACAGGGAGAAGCTGTTGCAGGGTAAGCATCTTGAATTTTAGGACCACCAGAAAGGTGCTTAGAATTAAAAGATCCAGGACTGGGCGCCAAGAGCCCTCTTTTCTGGGCACCAGGAAAAGTCGGGAGTAGAAACCATGACCCCTTTGTTCTGCTGGAACAGGCTGAACAGCCCTGATATTGAGAAGGGAAAGTACTCGCTTTTGAGCCTCTGCCCACTGGTTTGGAGGAAGGTCTGGAAACCCGCTTGGGGTTGGCAGTGAATGGAAGTAGAATTTGTACCCCTGGGATACAATGTTGAGGACCCATCGGTCCTGAGTAAAGGACATCCAGTTTTTTGCATGAAGGGCAAGTTTTCCTCCTAGGGGCACAAGCAGTTGGGAAGGGCTGGGAAGGAAAATTGAGAAGTCATTATGAACTTTTTCCATAGGGGGGTGGCTTACCACTCCCTGTTTTTGGGGTGGGGACACTCCATTGTTTAGATCTCTGCATACCCTGAGACTGTAGTCTGGGTGGCCTGCTTCTCCTGGGTCTTGTCTGGGAAGGCCTGGAAGGGGCTGGAAAGGACCAGTTTTTTGAAGGCCAATGCCTACTGAATCTAGGTGGTTGCACTTGTAAAAATTCTTTAACAGTTTGCATAGACTTAGCTTTTTCTTCCATCATTTTAAGAACAACTTCTGCTTTGATGCCAAACAAACAGTCCTTATTTAAAGGATCGTCTAGTAATTTGGATTTGACATGATCTGGCAAGGTTTGTTCCTTCGGCTAAGCATTCCTTCTCAGTACAGAAACAGTGACTGCAGCCCTGCAAGATGCTTCTAGGGCATCAAAGCCACACTGCAAAGTATGGTTACTAACTTGGTTTGCAGAATGCATTAGCTCTTGTAAATCTTTATTTTCTGCACACTCTGGAAATAATACCATTTTCTGCTTAATTAGTTCCGTAATATTATTTATTATTATTTATTTATTTGCTTTTTGTTAACCAGGAAAGTTCACTGGGCTGATATGAGCCCATTTTCAGTGGAGGCCCTGGGAGTTGTTGGTACTTCAACATGTGAAAATGGCAATTCAATGCCCTGATGGCAATAGTTGCAGAGGTATATACCTTCCTACCCCATCTGTTTAAAGCTCTGGAATCCCTGTTCGAAGGGGTAGGATTTTTGGCTGTAGTAGCCTTAATACCTTTAGGTCCCTGGCAAATGGTCTGTGGATCAGCAGTAGGATTCTTGAAAAGAAATTTGTGGGAGTCAGGTACTCTGTAGTACCTGTCAGGTTTCCTAGGGGCAGGGGGTAATGTATCTGGAGTAAGACTGGATTCCATAAAAACATCATCTACAACATCCAGGACAGGGGGTATAGCTACAGGCCTGTGCTGAGGCAACTCTAAAAATTCTCTGAGTCTCTTTTTGGACTGAGGGTAGTCTTGGCATTCCCAGTGGAAATGCACTCAAAGTATGCAAGGTTTCACCAAAAGAAAAATCCTCTGGAGGGGAGGCAGACGGAATCAATTCCTCTGCATCTGAATCCTCATAGGCTGATAAGGACATGTCCTGATAATCAGAAGGGTCAGAGTCATCGGACTCCTAGTCTGTAGAGTCAGAAGGAAACTCAATTATTTGTCTCTTAGCAGGGGAAGGCTGGCTTCCCCTAACTAGGGTAATAAGGTCTTCAGCCATTCTAAGCATTTGTTTTTGTGGCATGGGAGCCTGAGCATGCACTTTGGTCGTTGGTTTTCTAGGCGTAGTGCTTACTCTGGGCCTAAGAAACTTGGCAGTTTTGGCTAAAAAATAAGTCGTCGGTTTGATTCGAACATCGGTAGGACGGAATACACCCTCAGAAGCCGGTGCCTGCACAGCAGCTCCGGACCCATCCAAGGTAGAGACATCAGCAGGTTCTATAGTCAAAGAAGCATCTCGCGGCGTACCGGACTCCAAATGGGTCTCAGTAGAGCCCTGCGAATCCACAGAAGAGGGCATCAGGGGATGCAAAGGTGCCTCACTGAGTACTGGCAGACTGGCGACTAGCTTAACGGAAGTGCCGTTGGCAGTTTTGGACCTATGTGATCTGTCTCTGTCTTTAGCTTTATGTTTTTTCATTAGTCGGATGGCTTATCGAAACCATTTTGGAATACGGAGAACAAGAGCAAATGAATTTAGTGGCAAAGATAGCCCTATGACAAATGGTTTGGGTGCTAAACAAGGCACAAAAGCGACAGCGAAGGACATCGTGGTCTGGGCATAAACAGGTGATGCAGTAAGAATGAAAATCTCTGTGGGGTATTTGCTTTCCACAGGCAAGACAATTGTTAACTTTTTCTGACATCGGTTAGAGCAAGAAAAAAGGATCCCCAATGGGGTACTTAGCTTTAGAAGACTTCAGGATTATAAACTCGAAAATGAAAATTTCAGGTAGCGGCCGACCGGCACTTGCGAACTGCTTCTGCTTTGGGCTCCTCCACGGCAAGAAAAACTGATGTAATGGCATCGGCTGCCTGTTTTATACCCCTGACGACCTGACGTCATGGAAGAAGCGACAGCATCTGATGCAGAAATACTAAGACTCTGATATTCGGGCCAACTAAGGGCTACCTGCAGGCAAATAACCCAAGTGTGATGACGGCAACAGTGAAACACAAAGAACATATACCTCACTAAGAGGATTACCGGCCTCAAACAGATGCCATACGCAGACAGTCTAAAAAAACTCCAACTCTACTCCGTCGCATATCGCCTACTTAGAGGCGATCTCTGCCTAACATACAAAGCTATGTCAAACCCAGAGCTGTTGGACATGCTACACTAAACGAAATCCCAATCTCTCCATACCACATGCCCCAGGAACCTAAACCTTGTCACCACAATAAACAGAGCATGCTAGAGGGATAGATTCCTGTCCCAGAGACTTCCCATACTCTGGAACAAACTACCCACTCATGTCAAGCAAAGCTCCTCATTGGCCCTCTTTAAGAAAAATCTTGACGACTGGATGGGAAATAGAAAATTCATCCCGGGGATTACTTCTGTGGTACTGCTCGACAGGGGCACAGGAAAATCATTTTCTTGGGTGGCAAAAGCCAAGGAACTGTTTTGACTAGGCTTATATAGGCCCCAAGGCTGATAGCCAAGTACCTACCTATGAACCTATAAGAAAGTAATCTGGATGGGGTAGCTAGACCAGGATGGGGGGCACAGGGTGGTGTGGGGGGTATTGTGGAGCCCTTTTGCCTAAGGCACCAGTTAACCAAAGGCCAGCCCTGAGTTGGAAAAACTGAAAAATGAGGGCTAAAAGACTCTTAGCAATTCGGTGGATCAGCCTTCCCCTTTCATCACACTTTTTGATCACTTCTGCAGCAGAGGGGCCAAACACTAAATCTCTATCCACGTGAGAATTTAAAAATCTCATTTTGAAATTATCTGGGTGGTTCTGAGAATGCATTCATGCAAACCTCCTCAAAACAGTACCAGTGGACTTAGCCCTGGAAGAAATATTGTCAGAGTAATACACACACTGCAAACAATGAATAGTGACCTGTGCACTAGAAGAAAAAAGTTATGTACTCACCATAACATTCCATGTGAGTTGTTTATCTCACCTTCATTCATACTGATGGGTTCGGAGCCGATCCTCAGCTCAGACTCCACCAAAATGCAAAAGCTCGAGGTTTTCAACCAATTCGTGGCCTACTCCCTATCCCATGATGCACTGGTGCTTCCCTCAGATCTTGTTTGCTGCCAACTAACGTAAGGGTAACATATAAAACTTGTAATAGTAATATCAAGAATAAACCAAAGACCAACACCGCCATGAGTTGTCCAACTTCTCGGTCCCCAAGAAAAACTGGAAGAGGGTTAGGAGGGTGGGACATAAGAAAGAAAGGGAGATGAACAACTCACATGGAATGTTATGGTGAGTACATAACTTCTTTATGTGAAGTTGTTCAATCTTGCCTTCATTCATACTGATGGGTTAGCGTCCCAAGCACCATCTTTCTCGGTTGGCTCACAGAAGTACATTCCTCAGGACAGTTGAACCAAAGGAGGACTTGTCCCTGGAGGCCCTATCTACCTTGTAATGAGTGATGAAGGTATGAGGTCTAGACCACGTGGCTTCTGCACAAATGGAATCTATTGGTAGCTTGGTCAGAAAGGCTGAAGATGTGGAGAGAGCTCTAGTTGAGTGGGCCTTTACTTTTTGAGGTAATGGCTTGTGAACAGAACTATATGTAAAGGAGATACAATCTGATAGCCATTTTGACAAGGTGTTTTTTACCACTACAGTGCCTTTCTTTGAATCTGAGAATGAAACAAAGAGCTGTTTTGACTTACTAAAGTCCTTAGTCCTGTGTAAATAAAATCAAAGCTGCATGTGGACATCAAGCTTGTACAGCATATGTTCCATCTGATTAGTTTATTTTGGGGGAAAAAAACAGGTAATTCTATAGTCTGGTTGAGATTTATCTCTGAACAAACCTTAGGTAAAAATGACGGGTTTGTCCTAAGTTAAACTCTATCATTATGAAAAAACAAATATGGGGGGTTTATGGACAAGGCCTGTAACTCTGAAACCCTCAGAGCAGAAGTAATAGCTACTAGAAAAATGGTTTTCCATGAAAAATATTTCAGGTCACAAGATGAGGCTTGTTGAAATGGGGGTAGGATGATTTAAAAAACAAAATTTAGATTCCATGGTGTAGCCGGGGATTTAATGGGGGTCTCAAATGAACAGTACCCTTAAGAAATGCTTTAGAGAGCCTGTGAGACATGACCCCTGATCACCCATATGAAAGTTAGAAATTGCTGCCAGTTGAACCCTAATGGATGTTGCAGCTGGCCCTTTGTTGAAAAGTTTGGTCAAAAACTCTAAAATGGGTGAAATTGAAGCCAGACATGGGTCAATACTGTTCTGAAATGCCCATATTGAAAACCTTTTCCATTTACTAAGGTATAACTTCACGGTAGATGCTTAATGAGTGGATGTTATAATGTGTTGGGTTGCAGCTGAGAGGTTCTGAAACCTGGCTATTCTTGGAACTGGAGCAGCCAAGCTGTCCATTTGAGGGCATGAAGGACAGGATGAAGAGCCCCTGAGGAATGAATCAGAAGATCTGGAACTGGGTCCAGAATCCAAGGTTCTTCCAATAGATGAGGCTGAAGAAAGGGGAACCAAATCTGACGAGGCCAGTAAGGGGCTATTAGAAAGATGGTCCTTCCCAGAGTCTTTGCTTTCTGTAAAACTTTGGGTATCAGTAGAAAGGGTGGAAGGGCATAAAGGAGACCCGGGGGCCAACTGTGTACAAGCGCATCCCTTGGGGAATCTCCCATAGGGGGGATTAGGGCAAAATAGCTGCTACATTTCATGTTCGCTGGAGTTGTAAAGAGGTTGCAGCAAGGCTGGCCCCATCTGCAGAATATCCTTTCCACCACTTCTTGTTTCAGGGACCACTCATGAGGCAAAAGAATTGCTCTGCTCAATTTGTCTGCTATCAAATTGGACTTCCCTGGGATGTGCGTCGCTATCAGAAAGAGCTGGCTGAAGTTGCCCACTGCCATACTCTCAGGGCCTCTCGACATAGGGGGTAAGATCTGGCTCCTCCTTGTTTGTTTATGTACCAGACCACTGACATATTGCCCATCTGAATTGCAAAAGTCCCTAGAGGAAGGGAGTCTTGAAAGGAATGCAATGCTAGAAGTACTGCTCTCATCTCTAGGACACTGATATGCAGGTGAGCCTCATGCTCCTTCCATGTGCCTTGGGCTGTTCTCCACTGATAAAGCATCCCCACCCTATCAGGGAGGCATCAGTGGTCACAGTGGCAATAGGAGTGGGTAGAACAAAGGGGTGACCTATTGTTATTTGTTGAGATGTCAGCCACCAGCGAAGGTCATTCTTGACTGAGTTCGTTATCACAATTCAATGTGACATTGGATGTCCTTGAAAGGACCATTGAGTGAACAGAAGCCATTGTAGTATACGCATATGCATTCGACCTAAAGGAATCGCAATGATTGCTGCTCCCATTGTCCCCAATAATTTGAGCACCATTGAAGCTGGGCCTTCTTCTTTTGATAGAAGATTCAGGACCTGTTTTCATAAAACACAAACCCTTTCTGGTGGAAGTTTTACAGTCATGGAAATGGTATCTATATCTGCTCCTATATAAACGGTACATTTGGATGGCAACAAGGCAAATTTTTCTGAATTTATGGTAATCGCCAACTGACTGCAGAGGTTTAAGGTTGTGTCCCTTGCTTGCATGAGTTGATGCCTGGTGGTGGCGGTGAGGAGCCAGTCGTCTAGGTATGGAAACACCTGGAGTCCTAAACATCTCAGGTGAGACGTGACTACTGCCATGCATTTGAACACTCTGGGGGCTGAAGTGAGACCAAAGGGCAGAGCTCAAAACTGGTAGTGACTGGCTCCCAGCCGAAAGCGCAGATGATCTCTGGATGGTCTGGCTATTTTGATGTGGTAGTACGCATCCTGGAGATCTATCAAGCACATCCAACTTTGTCTTTTGATAGATTTGTTTAGTCTGCTGAGATCCAAAATGGGTCTCAAGTCCCCTGTTTTCTATGGAACTATTAAGAACCTTGAGTAAGTTCCAGATCCTCTCTGGTCTGCAGAGACTGGTTGGATGACTTTTTTTCTAGCAACCTTAGAATCTCTATGGTTGCTTGTTCCCTGGGTGGAACATCCGGGATTTTCCTTTCAAGTTGGGGTGGGGTGGCAAAGGGAATGGAGGATCCTCTGGACAAGATGCTTTGTGCCCAGTGATCTTTTGTTATTTTTTGCCAGGCATCTGGGTACAGAGATAACTGTCCCCTGACTGCCTCCAGAGATGGACAGGCGGGCATCCTTTCAGAAGCGCTGATACGGCTTTCCAAAGAACTGATCTCTGTCTCCCTGATTCTGCGGACCACCTCTGCCGCGTGGATGGCGTCTTCTATTATTACCCCCTCCTCTGCCTCTAGAGCGGGGGGGGGGGGTTTCACCACGAGTGTCCTGGAAAGCTCCTTGAGTTTTACGGAACCACATCTTTCCTCCCTTCCGACCTTTGGGGTAAGGTCTGGTAGGGGTTGAAAAATGGACTCCGACGGCAGACAAAGTCTTTCCATCTTGCTCACTCCTGTTAAACATTTCCTTCACTCTGAATCCAAAAAGGGACGAGCCATCGAAAGAGGTGTTAACAAAGGATGACTTAAAGGGCTCCACAAAGGAACATAAGCGCATCCAGGAATGTCTCCTAAGAGCAATTCCTGTATCCGCTGCCCTGCTTGCTCCATTAGCTGCTTACAAGGCCAGACGCATGGAAGAGTTTACAAGGGAATTGAGGGTAGTAAGCTGGGAAGTTACTTTATCCGATACCCCCACAGCTAATGAAGCCTGTAGAGTATCTCCCAACTCTTTTAGGAGATCTCTTTGTAGTCTAGTAAAATGTGTGAGATAGTTCAACAATCGGAGAGCAAAGGCCGCTGAAATAAACATGCGCTTTCCATATCTGTCCATGATCCTAGAATCCTTATTCAGAGATGGACAGACACAGAAGTTTCCGACAATTCCTTCTTGGTGGCTGCCCAAGGAGACAATACTCTCCTCATGGCATTGAAAGCCCCCCCGGCTCCCATGAGAAGGAATCCCTGAATCTGAAGAGGCAGGTGATTCCCTCTCCATCGAAGTGGTGGGCTCTGAGCCCAAGGTTGGCGCCAAATTCATCTGAGTTGAAGCCCCGAGAGACAAAGTTGGAACCGAAAAGTCAGTTCGACTATCCTCTACGGACCCAACCGGCGAGTATCGTCTCTCAGACTCTATGGTCGGTACTGAGGAAGTCTGAGTTGTTGGAACCGACAGGACTGGAACAGGTGTCGGTTCCAATGGTTCCACGATCATCAGCTCCAAACACTCCGGCTCCAAAACCTTGAGTTGGGTCGGAAGAGGAATGGAAAATGCAGGAAGGGTTTTGGAGAGTTCCGAAGCCCCGATGGTCTGCACCGACAAAAGGTTGGCTGGCGCCTGAGTCTGCAGAAGTCTCTGCACCACACAATCCACATTCATGTCCGAAAGCCTTGAAGACCAAAAGAGGTCACAGATGATGCCACTGACTGAAGAATAGGTGATTTGAGAGTAGGAGATACCAGCTGAAAAACTGGGGACCGGCTCCTACCAACAACCACAACTTTCAGTTCCGATACCTGTGGAGCCGAAGTAGATGGTTTGCCTGATAGTTTCGGAGTCGATGAACCTTTTTCGGCTCCGATCCAGAAGAAGATTTTGAAGAAGCTTTTGACGGTTTAGATGTCTTATCCTGGGTATTGTCTTTGTCCAAAGATTCTAGAAAGGAAGATTTAACTAGGCCCCTAGCAATCAACTTACTCTTCCTTTCATGCAACACTCTACTGCTAAAGAAATGGCATATAGAGCAGTTCTCTTGCAGGTGAACCTCACCTAAGCAACAGACACGATCTGAGTGTCCGTCAGTTATGGACATGTTTTGTCCACACTTAGGACGTGTCTTAAATCCGGACTTTGATTTTTCTTGCTGGGACATGGTACAGAAATAACAATCCACACAGCCGAAAATGAGAAGTTATGTACCTACCATAACGTTCCATGTTAGTTGTCTTCTCTCGCCTTCTTTCTTGCTGGATGGGTTCGCCGGCCACTTACTAAAGCTCGAGAGCTAATTTTACCGGCTCGAGGCAACCCTATATCCCATGATGCTAGGCAATAACTCCCCAGATCTCGTTTGGAAGCTGAAAAACCTAGCATTGGCCAATAAAACAAAAATCCTCCAACTGGAAGGATGAGGAAGAGGGATAAAAACCTCCAAGATAATTATTTACACTATATATATATCCTAGGACACCTAGATGGTGAAACAAGGGAATATAAGGACCCTTCAAAGAAGGGAAGATCTTCTCGGTCTGTCCAGGCTAGGGGATGGTGGGTGGGACAGAAAGAAGGCGAGAGAAGACAACTAACATGGAACGTTATGGTAGGTACATAACTTCTCAATGTTAAGTTGTCAATCTCGCCTTCATTCTTGCTGGATGGGACCGCGTCCCTAGCACCTTCACCCTGGGTGGCTCATTGGAACAGACTCTTGAGAACGGTGGAACCAAATTTTGCTCTGTCCCTGGAGGCCATGTCCAATTTGTAATGCGAAACAAAGGTATGAGGACAGGCCCATGTGGCTGCCGCACAGATAGTATCTATTGGTAGTCTAGCTTGAAAGCCTGTAGATGTAGCTAGTGCTCTAGTTGAATGGGCTTTTGGCTTAGAAGTTAATTCTCTGCCTCTGAGTTGATAAATAGATGTAATCACAGAAGACAGCCACCTAGATAGGGTTACCTTAGATACAGGAAGGCCTTTCTTATTTTCTGCATACGATAAAAACAGTTGATCAGACTTCCTTATTTGTTTGGTTCTATCCAAATAGTATCGGAGCTGGCGGTGAACATCTAGATAATGTAGCTTTTGCTCCGCTCTATTAGTATAGTTTGGGAAAAAAACTGGGAGATCAATTGATTGATTTAAATTTGTCTGTGAAGCCACCTTGGATAAGAAGGATGGATTAGTCCTTAGAGAAACTCTGTCTTTATGGAAGATTAAGTAGGGAGGACGAATGCAGAGGGCGTGAAGCTCAGATAATCTCCTAGCTGAAGTAATGGTGACTAGGAAGAGTGTCTTCCAGGAAAGAAATTTCAATGAACAGGAGACCGCAGGTTCAAAGGGGGGAAGAATCAAGGATGTTAAGACTAAATTAATTTCCCACTGAGGTGGAGGGTCTTTGATTGGAGGCTTAAGTAAAAATACACCTTTAAGGAAAGCTTTGCAAAGCTTATGGGACATGATGTTGTGGTCCGTTAAGCCTATATGAAAATTCGATATGGCTGCCAACTGAACTTTTACTGTAGAGACAGAAGACACTGAATGAAAAATTTTGGCTAGGAAGTCTAAGACTGAATGAATTGGGGCAGTAAAGGGATCTATATTCCTTGTCTTTGCCCAGAAGGAGAAACGTTTCCATTTACTAGTGTAAATTCTTCTGGTGGAAGATTTAAGGGAAGCTACTATGATATCCTGGACGGGATTAGAAATCCTAAGAAGCCTGGCTAAAGATGGAAGTGGAGCAACCAAGCAGTGAGGTTGTGAGAATGCAGGGATTGGTGCAGCTGCCCCGAATGATGGGTCAAAAGATCTGGAGCTGGGTCCAGATGCCAAGGCTGTACCAAGAGATAACGATGTAGGAACGGAAACCATATCTGTCGAGGCCAATAAGGGGCAATGAGAATCAACTTGGCTCTCAAGGCAGTTGCTTTCTGAATTACTTGTGGGATTAGAGGAAAGGGTGGAAAGGCATAGAGAAGTCCCCGAGGCCAATCTTGGACTAGAGTGTCTCTGAGGGGATGGCCTGGAAGGGGAAGAGGGTGAAGAAGTCGGGGCACTTGCTGTTTTGGGGTGTAGCAAAAAGATCGCAGCAAGGAAGGCCCCACTTCTGAAAAATCTCTTCGGCTACAGATTGTTTGAGAGACCACTCGTGCGGCATGAGTATGGCTCTGCTCAACCTGTCCGCTATGAAGTTTGACTTCCCGGGGATATGCTTTGCTATCAGAAACCGCTGAGAGGAGATCGCCCATTGCCAAAGTCTGAGTGCCTCTCGACATAGGGGATAGGACTTGGTTCCACCTTGCTTGTTGATGTACCACACTATGGACATATTGTCCATTTGAATTGCAATAGTTCCTAGGGGAAGAGAGTCGTGGAGGGCTTGCAACGTTAAAAGCACTGCTCTCACCTCTAGGACATTTATGTGCAGGTGGCTCTCGAAAGGTTGCCAAGTGCCATGGACCATCCTGCCCTGAAAATGCCCCCCCCCCCCACCCGATCAGGGAGGCATTCGATGTCACCGTGGCGACTGGGGGAGGAGGAACAAAAGGTCTGCCCTGATGGACTTGAGGGGACAATATCCACCAGGACAGATGACTTTTGCAAGTTCGAGTTATCATGATCTTGTGGTGCATGGGGAGTTGCTGAAAGGACCATTGGGTAAACAGCATCCACTGAAGAAGACGCATGTGAAAACGCACAAGGGGAAGAAGTGTTATGGCGGCTGCCATAAGACCCAACACTTTCAGGACATACCTGGCCTGAACTTTGTCGCTCTGAAGAAGAACCTGGACATGATTTTGAATATCTAAGACTCTTTGGTCTGTTAACTTTGCTGAAAGTTGTATGCCTAGGAAGGTAATAGACTGACAAGGCGACAAGGCAGACTTTTCAAAATTTATAGAGATTCCTAGCCCTCTGCAAATGTGAATGGTGTAAGTTCTGGCTTGGAGAAGTTGATGCCTGGTGGTGGCAGTGAGGAGCCAGTCGTCTAGAAATGGAAACACCTGAAATCCTTGCCGTCTCAGGTGAGCCATAACCGCTGCCATACATTTGGTGAACACTCTGGGGGCTGTAGTGAGACCAAAGGGCAGGGCTCTGAATTGGTAGTGACTGGCCCCCAGCCAAAATCGGAGAAACCTTCTGGAGCACCTGTGAATTTTGATGTGATAGTCCTGAAGGTCCACTGAGCACATCCAATTGTCCTTGCCCAGAAAGGGCAGAATGGACTGAAGCGTGACCATCCAGAATCTTGTTCTCTTTACAAACTTGTTTAGTTTGCAGAGATCTAATATTGGTCTCCAGTCCCCTGTCTTTTTCGGTACCAAAAAGAACCTTGAGTAGATTCCGGATCCTAGTTGGTCTGCTTGGACTGGCTGGATGGCTCTTTTTGCTAGCAGTTTTGATATTTCTGATACTGCTAGTTCCCTTAGACCAGGTGGAACATCTGGAAGGGTTCCCATTTGCTGAACTGGAGCTTGGATAAAGGGAATTTTGTAACCCTCGGATATGATCGACTGTACCCATTTGTCTTGAGTAAGGGAAAGCCAGGCTATTGGGTACAGTGACAATCTTCCCCCGACTGCCTCCGAAGGTGGACAATCGGGCAACATCTCAGGGATGCTGGAAGTGTTTGTCAGAGACAGGCTCCCTGCTACCCTGGTTCTGTGGACCCCCTCTGCCCCTAGGGCGGCGTCTGTTGTTGTTACCCCCTCTGCCTCTGGGGGTAAATTGACCTCTTGCATCAGGCGTGACTCCTTGAGATTTGCGGAACCACATTTTTCCACCCTTCTGACCCTTAGGGTATGGTCTTGAAGGGGTGGAGAAACGGACTCCTACGGCAGAAAGAGTCTTGCCATCTTGTTCGCATCTGGTCAAGGTGTCTTTCACTTGAGGTCCGAACAAAGCCGAACCATCAAAAGGGGAATTTGTGAAGGACGCCTTGAAAGGATCCGCAAAATTACACAGCCGCATCCAAGCATGATGCCTTAAGGCCACTCCTGTGCCTGCGGCCCTACTCGCTCCATCGGCTGCATATGAAATTAGACGCATGGAGGAGTTAACAATCGAGTTCAGGGTTCCAAGGTGTTATCCTGGGTCCCAGCAGCTGTTGGATCCTGTACGACTTCTCCCAACTCTTTGAGAATATCTCTCTGAAGGCGGGTGAAGTGACACAAGTAATTCAGCGACCGCATGGCAAAGGTCGCTGAAGAAAACATCCACTTACCGTACCTATCCATGGTCCTAGAATCCTTATTAGGAGGATGGATAGGTACTTAAGGATCAGCTAGTTCCTTCTTGGTGGCTGCAGCCACCACCATGGCATCCGCCGGTACACCTTTTGTTAGGAATTGCTTGTCAACTGGTGCTGTGATGAATTTTGATGGCCTCCAAGGGGTGGGTTCCACTGAATACGGGGCCGACCACGCCTTCCGAGCCACCACTTCCATAAGGGGGTCGAAAGGCGGAGACACCCAGGAGGTGGAGGGTCGAGAACCAAAGGCCTCCAGGTACACCGACTCGTCCTCGGAAGGATTAAGGGAAGACCAGTTCCCCCTCTGCTTCAGGATTTCTAGGATGTCTGAGAAAGAGACATCGTCAGAGGGGGACTTTGGGGATCCCTCCGACTCATCCAAGTCGGTGTCAAATGTAATGGACTCAGGAGAGTCTACATGCTTCCTCTTACATGTCCTCTTACGTGGAGGCTCCGATGACAGGTCAGGAGAAGCCTCGGAAGAGGAAGAAATTCCCAGTGGGGAAACCTGAGGTGTTGGATCTCTGGGTCCGGGAGCAAGAGAGTGGGAAGAGACATCAGCAGGCACTGTAGTGGGAGGAGCTGATGGAGCTGACCGTTGACTATGCCCTGGGGCTAGTACACTCCTCATCACCTCGAAGGCTCCCCTATCAGAAAGGCCAAAGGGCCCCCGCTCCGAAGAGGTAGGAACCCCAGGCCGCACCAACAGGGAAGGCTCCGAGGCCGATGTCGGGGCTGAGCTCACCAGCGCCGACGCTCCGAGAGGGAGAATGGGGTCGGACAATGGTCCGATGCCACTCGCCCCCCGGAGCCGAAGAGAGAGATCAGGCGCCCGGATCCATCCAATGAAGGTATCAAGGAGGAGATCGGAGCGGAAGACGAAGGAGCCGAAGGGGGAGGTATCGGCTCCAACGCCACAACAGTCATGGCTCCGAGGAGCTCCGGCTCCGAACTCTGAGGGAGAGTCGAAGGAGGAAATTTAGGTGGAGTCGTAATAGCTAGCGTCTGATGAGATGGGCTAGAGATCATCTGGGCCAATGCCTGAGACTTTAACAGCCTACTTACCACTCTCTCAAGGTCATGATCTGAAAGTCTGGAGGACCGAGAAGATCGGCTCCGATGGCTCCGCTCCGAGAGCAGGGGAGACCTCGGAGCCGAATGGATGGACTCCAATGAAGGGGATCTTGACCTCTTCTTAGATGGAGCCAATGGAGCCAAGGACATGTCGGCTCCAGCCGGAGCCGACAGTGAAAGCATGGACTCAGAGGTATCGGCTCCGAGTGGTGCCGAGACCGGAACCTGTGATTCAAAAGGATCGGCTCCAGCCGGAGCCGATCTAGGCACAGACAAGGAGCCAGCAGCCAAAGGCTTAGTAGTTGGAGCTGACGGTTTTGCTGGTTTCGAGGGCCTCCCCGACGCAGACTTAGTCGGGGAGCCCTCGGGCTTTAACAAGCCCCTCAGTATAAGTTTGTTCCTGCGCTCCTGCAGGACTCTTGGACTGAATGCATGACATACTGAACAAGAGTCCTGCAGGTACAGGGGTCCCAGGCAGTAAACACAAGAAGTGTGACCGTCTGTCAGAGACATTTTCTGACAGCACGAGTCACACTTCTTAAAGCCTGAGACCTTAACCTCTTTAGGTTCCTTCGACATAACAGTGTCGAGGGTTCCCAAAAGTAACAACAAACACACACATACACTCAAAAAATTATAAATTAACAATAAATTGTTAATAGGGATACCGACACACCCAAACACTCACAGGATCCCTAAGAAAAAATTGGAAAGGGGCAGGCTTAAGGCCTAACCTAAGTGGAAGGGTGGGATATAAGGAATAAAGAGGGAAGGTATATAAAAAGTAACAAAGTTAAGGGTAGTTACTCACTAAGAAAGAAATAACTATAAATTGACTCAAAAAAAAAGGGTGACTGAACTATCTATATGTAAGACTTACCAGGAGCTGGTAAAAAAACGCACCTCGCAAGCGAAAGCGGCAAACAAGATCTGGAGAGTTATTGCCTAGCATCATGGGATATAAGGTTGCCTCGAGCCGGTAAAATTAGCTCTCGAGCTTTAGTAAATGACCGAGTCAAACCCATCCAGCAAGAATGAAGGCGAGATTGACAACTTAACATCTAGCAATACATACATACATATATATATATATATATATATATATATATATATATATGCCCTACAAAAAAAAGAAGTTATGTACTTACCATAACGTTCCATCTTTGTAATCCATCTAACCTACATTCTTGCTGGATGGGTTCAGAGCAGATTCTCGGCTCTGACTCGTCCGATACTAAAGCTCGACAGCTTTTACTGGCTCGAGGCTAACCCCTATCCCATGGTGCCTCACTGCAATTCCCCAGATCTTGTTTGCAAGAAAGTAAATAGGTACATAATAGTAACTATGAATAACTATGCCCATACCAAGAAAATACTCTGAATTACTATCCATGCAGGTGGTCAAAAAACTACAACCAGTTCAGAGAGCAAAATGTATAGTCTACCAGTTCCTCCAGGAAACAGGAAGGGAGGAGGAGGGTGGGACACAAGAATGTAGGTGAGATGGACTACAAACATGGAACTTTATGGTAAGTACATAACTTATTTATGTTATGTAGTCCTATCTCGCCGTAATTCTTGCTGGATGGGACAGCATCCCTAGCACCTTTATCCCCGGTGGCTCAAGCAAAGGGACTCTTCAGCACAGTGGACCCAAAGGATGACCTGTCCCAGGAGGCCAAATCCAATTTGTAATGAATGACAAAGGTATGAGGTCTTGCCCACGTAGCTTCTGCACAAATGGTATCAGTTGGGAGTTTAGATCTAAAGGCATATGAAGTAGATACTGCTCTGGTTGAATGGCCTTTTACTTTGGCTGGTAATTGCCTGCCAGCAGCTTTATAACAAAAAGAAATGCAGTCTGAAAGCCATTTAGACAAGTTGACCTTAGAAACAGGTAAACCTTTATTTCTGTCTGAAAAGGAAACAAATAATTGGTCAGATTTTTGAAATTCTTTAGTCCTGTGCAGGTAAAACCTGAGAATTTTGTGGACATACAATTGGTGTAGTCTGTATTCTGATTTATTAGAATGATTTGGGAAGAAAACTGGTAGTTTGATTGTTGAGTTGAGATTATGCTCTGAACAAACCTTAGGAAGAAAGGAAGGATTAGTTCTAAGTGAGACTCTATCCTTATGGAATACAATGTAAGGAGGTTGAATGGTGAGGGCTTGCAATTCAGATACTCTCCTGGCTGACATTATAGCCACTAGCATTTCCACTAGGAACAATGTCTTCCAAGACAAGAATTTCAGATCCAATGATGAAAAGGGTTCAAAGGGTGGAAAAATTAAAGATGTAAGAACTAGGTTTAGGTACCAGGGCTCTGGTAGTTGCCTGATTGGAGGCCTGAGAAGGAGGACTCCTTTCAGAAAGGTTTTGCATAAAGTGTGAGACATGACTGGGTTTCCCATGAAGCCAAAATGATAATTAGAGATGGCAGCTAACTGAACTCTGATAGCAGCAGCTGCAGCCCCTTCATGAAAAATAGATGACAGGAAGGAAGGAGCTAAGTAGGGATCTATGCCTTGGTTTGCTGCCCAAATGGAGAACCCTTTCCATTTACTGGAAAATAATTTCCTGGTGGAATGTTTGTGTGAAAAAATCAGAATGTGTTTGAAGGGGAAAAGGAAATGCACCTGGCTATTCATGGAACTGGAGCAGCCATGCTGTCAATTTCAGGGTTTGCATAGCAGGGTGGAACTGCCCTGACTGATGAATCAGGAGGTCTGGAGATGGTTCCAGAATCCATGGTTCCTCCAATAGATAGGGCCAGAGGAAGGGGCACCAGATTTGGCGAGGCCAGTAAGGAGAAATGAGGATCAGGGTACTCTTCAACCGTTTTGCTTTCTGAATTACTTTTGGAATGAGTGGAAAGGGTGGAAAAGCATAAAGGAGTCCGGGAGGCCAATTGTGGACCACAGCGTCCCTGGGTGACATCCCCAGATGGGGAATTAGGGCAAAGTAGCTGCTGCATTTGGTGTTCATGTATGTGCAGAAAAGGCCGCAGCAAGGCTGGCCCATTTGCAAAAAATCTCTTCCGCAACTTCTGAATTCAGAGACCACTCATGAGGCATCAGAATTGCACGACTGAGTTTGTCTGCTATCACACTGGACTTCCTGGGATGTGCATTGCTACCAGACAACGTTGACAGTCCATCGCCCATTTCCATACTCTTAAAGCCTCCCGACAAAGTGGATAAGATTTGGTTCTCCCTTGCTTGTTTATGTACTGCACTACAGACATGGTGTCTGATTGAATCACAATTGTCCCAATGGGAAGGGAACTGTGAAGGGCTTGCAACGCATATAGCACCACTCTCATCTCCAGAACATTTATGTGCAAGTGGTTCTCATGATCTTGCCATATACTGTGGACCATCATTCCCAGATAATACCCGCCCACCCTATCTCGGAGGGGTTTGTGGTCAAGACCGCATTTTCTTGAGGGGGAGCAAGAGGGCGACCTAGATAAAGTTGATCCGTATGTAACCACCATGTTAGATCCTTCTTGCAGGAGATGTGATGATTATTTGGTGAGACAGGGGGAGATCCTGCATTGACCACTGGGCAAATAGTAGCCACTGAAGTACCCTCATGTGCAGACGGGCTAGGGGAACTAAGAGAAAGGTGGAAGCCATAGTCCCTAGGACCTGAAGGACTATCCTGGCCTGTACTTTGTCTATCTTCAGCAAGAATCTGACTTAGTTGTGTAACGATTCTATCTTTTCTGGTGTCAGTTTTGCTGTCATGGTGGTTGAGTCGATCTCTGAGCCTAAGAATACAATGTGCTGCGATGGAGATAAGGCTGATTTTTTTAGGTTTACTGTAATGCCTAATCTGGCGCACAAGGATAGAGTCTCGTCCCTGTTTCTGATTAATTGGTGCTTGGTGGTAGCAGTGAGGAGCCAGTTGTCTAGGTAAGGAAACACCTGGAATCCTTGACGTCTCAGGTGAGCCATTATCACTGCTTTGCATTTGGTGAACACTCTGGGGGCTGTAGTGAGGCCAAAGGGCAGTGTTCGAAGGTGAAAATGACTGGCTCCCAGCCAAAAGTGTAGGTGCCTTCTGGAGCACCTGTCCATTTTGATGTGGTAGTACGCGTCCTGAAGATCTATTGAGAACATCCAATTGTCTTTCCCGATGAAGGGAAATATTGACTGCAGAATGATCATTCGGAACTTCGATTTCTTTACAGACTTGTTGAGTTTGCTGAGATCTAGAATTGATCTCCAGTCCCCTTTCTTTTTTGGAACTAAAAGGAATCTTGAGTAAGTTCCAGATCCTATTTGCTCTGTGGGGACTTCTTGCATGAGTCTTTTTTACAGCAACGAGATGACCTCTGATGTTGCATGGTCTAACTGAATGGGTGGCATGTCCGGTAGAGACTGGTTTACTGGGGGATCGGAAACAAATGGAATAAGGTAACCTCTGGATATTATGATTTGTACCCAACGATCTTGGGAAATTTGTAGCCAGGCGCTTGGGTACAGTGTAAGACGACCCCTGACTGCCTCCAGAGACGGACAGTCTGGCAACCCCTCAGGGGCGATGGAAGGGACAATCAGAGAAGTTATATCTATCTGCCTGGTGTTGCAGACCTCCTCTGCAGCGAGGGCGGCGTCTTCCATTATATCCTCCCCCTCTGCCTCTAGGGGAGGGTTGACCTTCTGCCTGAGGGAAATCTTTTTGGGATTTACGGAACCACATTTTCCCTCCTGTATGACCCTTGGGATAGGGTCTAGAAGGAAGGGAGAAATGGACTCACAGCAGATAAGGTTTTCCCTTCCTGCTCACACCTGGTCAAAGTCTTTTTTACCTGCAGTCCAAAAAGGGTTGAATGAACCATCAAAGAGGACGTTGGTAAAGGAAGACTTAAAGGATTCTGTGAAGTTACAATGATGCATCCAGGAATGTCTCCTAAGAGAAATTGCTGCTGCGGCTGCCCTGCTCACTCCGTCTGCTGCATAGGAAATCAGCCTCATGGAGGAGTTACCTATAGATGTAAGGATGGAGAGATGCACAGACACCTTATCCATGGATCCCGAAGCTAATGAACCCTGAAGGGTGTCTCCCAACTCCTTCAGGAGATCCCTTTGAAGTCTAGTAAAATGGGACAGGTAATTCAGCGATCTTAAGGTAAATGCCGGTGAAGAGAAGGTACGCTTTCCATACCTATCCATTGTCCTGGACTCCTTATTAGGAGGATGGATATTAGAAGAAGTCTCGGACAACTCCTTCTTCGTGGCAGCTGCTACCACCATAGCATCAACAGGAACTCCCTTAGAAAGAAAAATCTTATCTTCCGGAGCAGCCATAGATTTGTTTGGCCTCCTTGGGACAGGCTCCACTGTGTCGGAGAGGTACAGGCTTTCCGGGATATGACCCCCAAAAGCTGGTCATAAGGCCGTGTCACCCAGGAGGTGGAAGGTCGGGAACCAAAGGCCTCAAGATACACTGATTCATCCTCAGTAGGGCTAGAAATCTTCCAATTACCCCTCTGTCTAAGGATTTCAAGGATGTCAGAAAAGGAGACATCCTCAGAGGGGAATCTAGTGGACCCTTCAGACTCATCCAAATCAGTGTCTGACATGACAGACTCAGGTGAGTCAATGTGCTTACTCTTACAAAGTCTCTTCTGAGGAAGCTCCCCAGTGGGATAATTTGGGGAGGTCTCGGAAGAGGGGACACCTCCAATGGGGGCTGCTTCAGTGTCTGGTTCCCTACGCTGAAGGGGTGGCAGGGGAGAAAAGGCTGCTGCTGGCTGCTGGTGGGAAATCGGATCCAAAGGCAGGGTTTTGGCACTGGACAAAGCTTTCTCTATTGCTCTGAACGCCTTTCCACCCCGCTCCGAAGACGACTTCTGTTCCAAGGAGATGGAAAGTCGGCTCCGAGCAGGAGGGACACGCTCCAAAGCAGATGTGGGAACCAAGCTGAGTCGAGCTGAAGCACCGAGAGGGAGGGTCAGTTCTGAAGAAAAAACGGGGTGACTATCCCTCTCGGAGTTGGCCCGAGAACGTCTGCTCCCAGATCCCTTGGCTCCAGACTGAGCTGCAGGGGATAGAGTAATCAGTTCCAAGGAAGCAGGAAGAATTCTCGGAAACGAAGGCTACAACACCGAAGAACCCGAAGTGTTTGGCTCCGACAGCAAAGCAGTCAGTGGAGGAGGAGCAGTAGTTTGTAGAAGGGACGGCTCCGAAGCCTTTGGGTCCAGAAGAGCTAACTTTCTAGCCAGAGTGGGGTCACAGGGCAAACTGTTCACCACCCGCTCAATGTCCTCGAGGAACGGGTGGAGACCGAAGGAGATCTCCTCCTTCTTAAAATAAGAGACGTCAACGTTGGTGAAACAGGGTCGACAATAGGAGAGTGTCTTGATACCGAAGGTTGCCTTGGCACCGACGAAACCAACAGCACCGAGACAGAAGAAGCTGAATCAGAGCCAGAACTCCTTGGCTCTGTTGCCTTAGACTTGTTCGACGGCTCCCAAGCTGGAACCGAAGATGTTCTCTTCACAGTTTTGAGAGTTGTCTATCAAATTCCAGCTGTTCCTGGAAGGAACTGGTCATAAGACCCCTGTCTATTAATTTACGTTTCCTCTCATTAAGCACCCTAGTACTGAAGGCATGGCAAAAGGTACAGGGTTCTTGTAAGTGAGCCTCTCCCAGACAGTACACACAGCTAGTTTGACTGTCAGTCAATGACATTTTTTGTGAACATTTGTCACATTTCTTAAATCCCAAGGGCGGTGTTCCTTATGTTCTCTGTCATTCTCTTTGGACATACTGACAAAGAAAAAACAAGGCTATCAACAATTTTTAATAACAACAACACTACAACTAACAGTAAAGTTATGAAGAGAAGAAAGTTGTTTTTTTTTTTTTTTTTTTTTTTAAAGGGGAAGAAGGGCTAGCCCACAGGTAGGAAAGGCCCTCTAATTTAAACAGGCAACTACGGCCCTCTAACTAAAATGGGCCTTACAATCCTAAAAGTATGGACTAGTGGATCAAGCACTCAACAACAAACATGCAGGTAACCAATAATAAGAAGTTATGTACCTACCATAACGTTCCAAGTTAGTTGTCTTCTTCTCGCCTTCTTTCTTGCTGGTTGGGTTTGGAGCCGATCCTCGGCTCCGACTCGGCCATCTACTAAAGCTCGAGAGCTATTTACTGGCTCAAGGCCTCCCCATATCCCACAATGCTTGGCGCTAGATACCCAGATCTCGTTTGGCAGAGCAAATCCACAGAAAAATTTCAAGGACACCTGTCCAAACTACAAGGTTTACCTACAGTAGTAACACAGAGGAAGGATGTAACCCAGATAAGAATTAGCCAGAGGAAGAAGGCCTCAAAAAGGGACTCTTCTTGGTCTGTCCAGGCTAGGGGGATGGAGGGTGGGACGCAAGAAAGAAGGCGAGAAGAAGACAACTAACATGGAATGTTATGGTAGGTACATAACTTCTTAATGTTAAGTTGTCTGTCTCGCCTTCATTCTTGCTGGTTGGAACAGGGTCCCTAGCACCTTAGTCCTGGGTGGCTCATCGGAACAGACTCTAGAGCACAGTGGAAACAAAATCAGCTCTACTCCTAAAGGCCATATCTAACTTATAATGTGAAATGAAAGTAAGAGGAGTGGCCCATGTGGCTGCAGCACAAATAGATTCCATTGGTAGTCTTGCTTGAAAAGCTACCGAAGTAGCTAACGCTCTGGTGGAATGACCTTTAGGTTTAGTAGGGAGTTCTTTATGTCTCAGTTGATAAATCAAAGTAATAACAGAGGACAACTACCTGGATAAGGTTACTTTAGAAACTGGCAGTCCCTGTTTGCCCTCAGCATAGGACAGGAAGAGTTGGTCTGATTTTCTTGTTTGCTTAGTCCTATCCAAATAAAAACGTAATTGCCTATGAACGTCCAGTTGGTGTAACTTTTGCTCAGCTTTGTTCGAATAGTTAGGAAAAAAGACAGGTAGATCAATAGCCTGATTCAGGTTTGTTTCGGAAGGTATCTTAGGCAGAAACGAAGGATTAGTCCTGAGTGAAACTCTATCTTTATGAAACACAAGGTAAGGAGGATGAATACAGAGGGCTTGAAGTTCCGAAACTCTCCGAGCTTAGGTGATGGCTACTAAAAAGAGAGTCTTCCAGGAGAGTAATTTTAAGGAACAAGAAGCCGCAGGTTCAAAATGGGGAAGAGTCAAGGAAGCTAATATCAAGTTTAAATCCCATGGAGGCGAGGGATCTCTGACCGGGGTGCTAAGCATAATAGTCCCTTTAAGAAAGGCCTTGCAAAGTTTGAGGGACATGATGCTGGTTTCTGACAGGCCAGCGTGGAAATTTGCAATAGCAGCTAATTGGACCCTAATGGTGGCAGACGAGGAGCCAGCTTGAAAAAGTTCTGCTAAAAAATCTAGAACGTGATGGACAGGGGCTGTAAACGGATCTATATTCCTAGCCTCTGCCCAGAAAGAGAAACATTTCCACTTACTAGCATAAGTCTTCCTGGTGGTACATTTGTGTAAAGAAAGGATGATTTCACGCACCGCCTGAGAAATATGTGGAAGCCTGGCTAAGGTTGGAAATGGAGCAACCAAGCCGTGAGGTTGGGAGACTGAAGGGATCGGTGCAGCCCGCCCGACTGATGGACCAAGAGGTATGGCACTGGGTCCAGATTCCAAGGCTGCTCCAGCAGCTGACGATGCAAGAATGGGAACCAAATTTGTCGAGGCCAGTAAGGGGCAATGAGGATCATCCTGGATCCCAATGTGGTCACCTTCTGAATTAGTTTGGGAATTAGGGGAAAAAGTGGGAATGCATACAGAAGACCCCGGGGCCAATCGTGAACTAGAGCGTCTCTGGGGGAGTGGCCGGGAAGGGGGAAGAGAGTGAAGAAATCGTCGCACTTGCTGTTGACAGGAGTTGCGAAAAGGTCGCAGCAAGGTTGCACCATCTGCGGAAAATTTTGTCTGCTACTGACTGATTGAGAGAACACTCGTGAGGCATGAGAATAGCTCTGCTAAGCCTGTCCGCTATGACGTTGGACTTCCCGGGGATGTGCGTTGCTATCAGAAACCGTTGAGAGGAGATCGCCCACTGCCAGAGTCTGAGTGCTTCTCGACATAAGGGATAGGACTTGGTTCCACCCTGCTTGTTGATGTACCACACTACAGACATATTGTCTGTTTGAATTGCAATAGTCCCGGTGGGTAGAGAGCCCTGAAGAGCTTGCAACGTTAAAGCACCGCTCTCATCTCCAAGACATTTATGTGCAGGTGGTACTCTAGAGGTTGCCAAGTGCCCTGGACAGTCCTGTCCTGAAAATGCCCCCCCCCACCCGATCAGGGAGGCATCTGTGGTCACTGTGGCAACAGGAGGAGGAAGAACAAACGGTCTGCCCTGCAGTACTAGAGGGGAGACCATCCACCAAGCCAGGTGGTCTTTGCATGATTGAGGGATTATTATCTTGTGAGACATCGGCAGTTGCTGAAAGGACCACTGGGTAAAAAGCATCCAATGAAGAATCCGCATGTGAAAACAAGCCAGGGGAACTAGTATGATTGCTGCTGTCATGAGACCCAACGTTTTTAGTACAAATCTGGCCTGAATCCTCTTGCACTGTAGTAAGACCTGCACATGCCGGCGAATGTCTGACACTCTGTCTAGAGGAAGTTTTGCAGACAGATCTTTTGTATTTAATCTTGTGCCTATAAAGGTTATAGACAGACAAGGCGACAATGCAGATTTTTCGAAATTTATTGAGATACCTAGCTCGGAGCAAGTTTGGATGGTATAATCCCTGGCTCACAGTAGATGATGCCTGGTGGAAACAGTAAGGAGCCAGCCGTCTAGATATGGAAACACCTGGAATCCTCGCCGTCTCAGGTGAGCCGTAACCACTGCCATGCATTTGGTGAACACCCTGGGGGCTGTGGTGAGACCAAAGGGCAGAGCTCTGAATTGATAGTGACTGGCTCCCAGCCGGAAGCGGAGAAACCTTCTGGAGTGCCTGTCCATTTTGATATGGTAGTACGCATCCTGAAGGTCTATGGAGCACATCCAATTGTCCTGACCCAAAAAGGGTAGAATGGACTGAAGCGTGACCATCCGGAACTTTGTTCTTTGAACAGATTTGTTTAACCTGCTGAGATCCAAAATGGGTCTCCAGTCCCCTGTCTTTTTTGGTACCAAAAAGAACTTGGAGTAAATTCCGGATCCTTGCTGGTCTGCTGGGACTGGCTGGATGGCCCTTTTTTCTAGCAGTTTTGAAATTTCTGGCACTGCTTGTTCCCTTAGACCTGGTGGAACATCTGGAAGGGACTTGGTTGTTTGTACAAGGGTGTGGACAAAGGGGATTTTGTAACCCTCGGATATGATGGACCGTACCCATTTGTCTTGTGTGAGAAGTTGCCAGGCTTCTGGGTACAGTGACAATCTTCCCTCGACTGCCTCCAAAGGTGGATAGTCAAGCAGCCCCTCAGGGGTGCTGAAAAGGTTTGTCAAAACAAGATTCTTTGCTACCCTGATTTTGTGGACCCTCTCTGCCCCTCGGGCGGCATCTATTATTGTTCCCTCCCCTGCCCCTGGAGGGAAACTCGCCACGTGTGTCAGGCACGACTCCCTGGGGTTTCTGAAACCATTTTCCCACTCTTCTGACCTTTAGGGTATGGTCTAGAGGGAGTAGAAAAATGGACTCCCACGGCAGAGAGAGTCTTGCCTTCCTTCTTACACCTGGTAAGGGTATCCTTCACCTGTGGTCCAAACAGAGCCGAACCATCGAAGGGGGTATTAGTGAAGGACGCCTTAAAGGGGTCAGCAAAGCTACATAACCGCATCCAGGCATGTCTTCTCAAAGCCACGCCTGTACCTGCGGCCCTACTCACCCCATCGGCTGCATAAGAAATGAGCCGCATGGAGGAGTTGACGATTGAGTTAAGGGTCGCCAGCTGGGAGTTAATCTTATCTTGAGCCCCCGCAGCTGATGGATCCTGAAGGATATCACCCAGTTCCTTGAGAAGATCCCTTTGAAGGAGGGTGAAGTGGCACAACAGCGACTGCATGGAAAAAGTCGCTGAGTAAAACATCCACTTCCCGTACCTGTCCATTGTACTAGACTCTTTATTAGGTGGATGGACAGGCACCGAAGGGTCAGCCAACTCCTTCTTCGTGGCTGCTGCCACCACCATGGCATCAACGGGGACACCTTTTGTCAAAAATTGTTATTGGGTGGGGCTGTAATGAACTTAGTGGGCCTACGGGGAGTTGGTTCCACTGTGTCCGGGGCTGACCACGCCCTTTGAGCCACTACTTCCATGAGCGGGTTGAAGGGTGGAGACACCCAGGAGGTGGAAGGGTGAGAACCAAACACGTCCAGGTATACCGACTCGTCCTCGGAAGGGTTAAGGGCAGTCCAGTTCCCCCTCTGCTTAAGGATCTCTAGGATGTCTGAAAAAGAGACATCCTCAGAGGGGGATCTTGTGGACCCTTCCAAATCCTCCAAGTCGGTATCAGACGTGACTGACTCGGGGGAGTCGACATGTTTCCTTTTACATTTTCTCTACCGTGGGGCCTCCTCTGAAAGATCAGGGGAGGCCTCGGAAGAGGAAGATACACCCAATGGGGTGACCTGGAGTGTCTGTTCTCCACGCTTGGGGTCAGGAGGGTGGGCAGAGACCGATGTGGGCACCATGGGGGGAGGAGCCGAAGGGGCCGATCAAAGAGCCGACTCAGGAGTCAGCAAGCTCCTAATGACCTCGAAGGCGCCCCTATCAGGCAGAGCAGAAGGTCCCCGCTCTGAAGAGAAGTGAACCCCTCCCGGCACTGAGAGGGACAGCTCCGAGGCTGATGTCGGGGCCGAGCTCACCTGCACCGAAGCCCCGAGAGGGAGAACGGGGTCGGACAAGGGTCCGATGCCACTCGCCCCCTCGGAGCCGACGAGGGAGTCCCGGTGCCCAGATCCCTCCAAGGAAGGGACCAATGAAGAGATTGGAGCCAACGAAGGAGCCGAAAGGTGTGGTATCGGCTCCGACGTTTCCAAGATTCGAGCCCCAACCAGCTCCGGCTCCGAACGCAAAGGGGGAGTCAGAGGAGGAATTGCTGAAGACATTGGGACAGCCACAGTCTGTTGAGAATGGCTGGTTAACATTTGGGCCAGGGCCTGCGATTTAAGGAGTCTACTGACCACCCTCTCCAAGTCATGATCAGATAGCCTGGAGGACCGAGAGGAGTGGGACCTATGGCTTTGTTCAGACTGAAGCAATGGTGACCTCGGAGCCGAACAAACCGATTCTAGGGAAGGGGACCTAGAACGTTTTCGGCCCAAAGATGGTTCCGACACTAAAGTCGGAGCCGATTGAGGTCTAGAGATGTCGGTTCCAGCCAGAATCGAAGAGGAGGAAGATGCTCCGCCTGGCGACGGCTCAGAATTGGGAGCTGATGGTTTGGCGGGCTTTGTGGATTTCCCCGACTGAGGCTTTGCCGGGGATCCCTCTGGCTTAAGTAAGCCTCTCTAAATAAGTTTGTTCCTACACTCCTGCAGGATTCTCGGGCTGAAGGCGTGACAGACCGAGCAGGAGTCCTGCAGGTGTAGAGAACCCAAGCAATACACACAAGAAGTGTGACCGTCTGCCAGAGACATCTTCTGACAGCACGAGTCACACTTCTTGAAGCCTGAAACTTTAGTATCCTTGGACATACTGGCAAGGGGATACTAAAGAGAGAAAAATTAAACTAGTGCTTAAACAAGGCACACAGAAAACACTCACACACCCGCACTAGTTAAGCTAACAATAATAACTACAAAAAACTATCACCACACTTAATAACAACAACTATCCTTAATAAAAATATACAAATACTATAAGGCTAAACACTACTCCTATTAAGTACCAAGGGGTGGGGTTAGCCACTAAATAGAAGAAACAAGGTGGTGGGGGGGGGAGAAACTCTCTAACTAAAAAACTAGTTTCCTAGGTGGGATAAACTAGGGGATACACAGTCTAACTACACAAAAAGGGAAGACTATCTAAATATACTAACTATACAAGGTAAATTTTTAGCTAATAATACAAAAAAGGAATAATACGACCTGAGCCAGTAAAATCGCAACCTCGTAGCTGAATCGGCAAATGAGATCTGGGTATCTAGCGCCAAGCATTGTGGGATATGGGGAGGCCTCGAGCCAGTAAATAGCTCTCGAGCTTTAGTAGATGGCCGAGTCGGAGCCGAGGATCAGCTCCGAACCCAACCAGCAAGAATGAAGGCGAGATAGACAACTTAACATCAACTATTAAAGGTAGAAGGTGAAGAAAAAGGACAAGAAATAACAAGACTTATCAAAAAATCTTCTATTTAGCCAACGAGCCAGTAAGATGAAAACCTCGAAGGTTTCACGGCAAAAAAGATCTGGGGAATTGCTGTGAGGCATCATGGGATAGGGGTTATCCTCAAGCCAGTAAAAGCTCTCGAGCTTTAGTATCGGCCAAGTCAGAGCCGCAAATTGGCTCCGAACCCATCCAGCAAGAATTACGGCGAGATAGGGCTACATAACATTATAGGCTTTTACAGAACATAAAGCTATAGCACACATGCACACACACTAAGGAAGTTATAAAACCTTCTAACTTAAACAGGCAAAAACATTTTTTTTTAAAGACAACTCAGCCCTAATCAACAACATATATATATATATATATATATATATATATATATATATATATATATATATATATATATAACACACACACACACACACACACACACACACAGATGCCCTGAGAGAAAAATGGGCTAACAATACGTTTTAAACTAGGCCTAATAAAAAACGGTCACACAATGAGAGAAATTCTAAAGTAAAGGAGTGCACAAGCACTGAGGATAATTCTCCCCTAGCTATCCAACTGACTAATGTAATGTACTACTAGCTAAAAAAACAGAAAAGAATGTAATAAAGAGTAATAAGAAATATACTTAAATTTCACTGGCTAGACCTGGTGAAAAGCACGATCTGTTGCAGCGGCAAATGGGATCCGAGGGAAGCACCAGTGCATCATGGGATAGAGAGCAGGCCACGAGCTGGTTGAAAACCTCGAGCTTTTGCATTTTGGCTGAGTCGGAGCCGAGGATCGGCTCCAAACCCATCAGTATGAATGAAGGCGAGACTGAACAACTTCACATCAAAAGTTATTTAAAGAAGATCTTTCCTCACAAGAAGAAACTACATATAAAATGTTCCTCATACTTTCACAATTTGTCAAAAGAAACTTTAACATATGAGCCTGACAATTCAAAATTCTGAAAATTAAAGTTGTATAACTCTACAATGTTAAGTTGTCAATCTCGCCTTCATTCTTGCTGGATGGGTTCGGAGCCGATCCTCGGCTCGACCGCACTTGCTTTCGAGAACTCCTTTTACCAGCTCGAGGCAACCCTATATCCCATGATGCAAGGCGGAACTACCTCAGATCTCGTTTGCCGCTTAGCGAAAGAGGTCTCCTTTGCCAGCTGAGGTAAGTTTTTTCTTAGTCAAGTAAGAAAAAGTGTAGTTAGGGGTTTATTTTCCCTGTTAGTGTTAGTGTAATCTGTAATTAGTTACAGCCCACCCTATTCCCTATTTTTCAACCTTTTTATAAACTTTTTATAAGTTTTGTCTAAAGTAGTTTAGTCAGGCCTAGTCCCTTTCTGTTATCCCTTCCTGTGTGCTTGTGTAAGGGATTAATTTGTGTGTTTGTTGGGACTGTTTGTGTTCTATCCTTCTAGGATGTCTGAAGAAGGCAAGGTCTCAGGCTTCAAGAAGTGTGACCAGTGCTGTCAGAAAATGTCTCTGACAGACGGTCACACTTCTTGTGTTTATTGCCTGGGGCCTTTGCACCTGCAGGACTCCTGTGCGTTGTGTCATGCTTTTAGCCAGAGAGTCCTGCAGGAAAGGAGGAACAAACTAATCCTCCGAGGTTTACTTAAACCTGAAGGTTCTCCTCCTAAATCAGGGTCAGGAAAACCTCTGAAGCCACCGAAGGTTCAGGCTACAGTGTCCAAGCCTCCTCCGGTGGCTCCGGCTCCGTCGGAGCCGATATCGGCTCCGGCTGGAGTCGATACTTCTTCTACTCGGTAGTGGGTTCGGTGCCGCCGGCTCCGATACCCTGACTACTGGCCTTGTCGGCTCGGCTGGAGCCGACACTTTATCAGCATCGGAGCCGAGAAATCCTCGGCTCCATCTGGAGTTCTAGGGACTTCGCCCGATGGCTTCGACCGTAAGAGATCTCGGTCCCCTCTATTATGAGTATCCATTTGGCTCCGGGATCTCCTCTTTTGTCGGAGCGGAGCCATCGGAGCCGATCTTCGAGATCTTCCAGGCTGTCTGACCACGACTTGGAGAGGGTGGTAAGCAGGCTGTTGAAGTCTCAGGCACTGGCCCAAATGCTCCATAGCCCGTCTCAACAGACTTCGGCTATAGCCCCAATTCTTGAACTTCCTCCTCCGACTCCACACCAGAGTTCGGAGCCGGAGCTTCTTGGGACAGCGACTGGTTCGATGCCGGAGCCGATACATCCTTCGGCTCTGTCGTCCTCGGCTCCGATCTCCTCCTTGAGACCTTCCTTGGAGGGATCCAGTCGGCGGGTTTCCACTGTCGGCTCCGAGGGGGCTAGTGGCATCGGACCCTTGTCGACCCGCTCTCCCTCTCGGGCTTCGGCTTTGGTAAGCTCGGCGCCGACATCGGCCTCGGAGCCTTCTCTCTCCTTGGAGCCGACCATTCCTGTTTCTTCGGAGCGGGTGTGTTCCGGTCTCCCAGGGAGAGGAGCCTTTGAGGTGATGAGGAGTGTCCTGGCCTCTGAGCCTGGTCAACGGTCTATCCCTCTAGCTCCTCCCTCATCAGTGCCTGCAGATGCCTCTTGCCAGCCTCTTGCTCTCAGGCCCAGGGATCCATCTCCCCAGGTTTCCCCACTGGGAATTTCCTCCTCTTCCGAGGTTTCTCCTGACCCTGCAGGGGAACCCCCTCGGAAGAGGACGTGTAAGAGGAAACACACAGACTCCCTGAGTCTACTACATCTGATACCGACTTAGATGAGTCGGAGGGTTCCCCACGGTCCCCTCTGAGGATGTCTCCTTTTCAGACATCCTTGAGCTCCTCAAACAGAGGGGAATTGGCCTCCATTGACCCCTCCGAGGATGAGTCGGTATACCTGGAGGCTTTGGATCCCGACCCTCCACCTCCTGGGTGTCTCCGCCTTCGACCCACTCATGCAGGTAGTGGCTCGAAAGGCGTGGGCTGCTCCAGATTCTGTGGAACCTGTCCCCAGGAGACCATCCAAGTTCATTACAGCCCCATCGGATAAACAGTTCCTTTCCAAAGGTGTCTCTGTGGATGCTATGGTGGTGGCGGCCACTAAGAAGGAACTGGCGGATCCTTCAGTACCTGTCCATCCTCCTAATAAGGATTCTAGGACCATGGACAGGTATGGAAAGCGAATGTTTTCTTCAGCGACCTTTGCTATGCGTTCGCTGAATTACCTTTGTCACTTCACCAGGCTTCAACGAGATATTCTCAAAGAACTGGGTGAAGTAGTCCAGGATCCTTCTGCTGCTGGGGCTCAGGAAAAGATTGCCTCACAGCTTGCTATCCTGAATTCCATATCTAACTCCTCTATGCGGCTCATATCTTATGCAGCCGATGGAGCGAGCAGGGCCGCAGGCACAGGAGTTGCTCTTAGACGCCAAGCCTGGATGCGGCTGTGTAATATTATGGACCCCTTTAAGGCGTCCTTCACTAGTACCCCTTTGACGGTTCGGCTTTGTTCGGGCCTCAAGTGAAGGATACCTTGACCAGGTGTGAGCAGGACGGTAAGACTCTTTCTGCCGTTGGAGTCCAGTTTTCCACTCCTTCTAGACCATATCCCAAGGGTCAGAAAGGGGGGAAGATGTGGTTCCGTAAAGCCCAAGGAGCTACACCGGACACACGTGGTCAGTTTACCCCTAGAGGCAGAGGGGGTAACAATAATAGATGCCGCCCTAGAGGCAGGGGGGGTCCTCAGAACCAGGGCAACAGGGAGTCTCTTCCTGAGAAGCCCTTTCAGCATCCCTGAGGTGTTGCCCGACTGTCCACCCTTGGAGGCAGTCGGGGGAAGGATTTCACTGTACCCAGTAGCCTGGCAATCCCTATCTCAAGAGAAGTGGGTACAGTCGGTTATATCCGAGGGTTACATGATCCCCTTCGTAAGGTTTCCCGTACCTCTACAATCCCTTCCAGACATCTCACCCGGTCAAAGGGATTTGGCAAAACAGGAGGTTTCAAAACTCCCAGAAAAAAGAGCCGTCCAGACAGTGCCGGCAGACCAAGTAGGATCCAGCGTCTACTCAAGATTCTTTTTGGTCCCCAAAAGGACGGGAGAGTGGAGACCAATATTAGACCTCAGCAATCTGAACAGATTTGTCAAAAAGGCAAGATTCCGGATGGTCACGCTTCAGTCCATTCTGCCCTTTCTGGGCAAGGACAACTGGATGTGCTCTATAGACCTTCAGGATGCGTACTATCACATAAAGATTCACAGGCGCTCCAGGAGGTTTCTCCGCTTTCGGCTAGGGACCAGTCATTACCAATTCAGAGCCCTGCCCTTTGGCCTCACTTCAGCCCCCAGAGTGTTTACCAAATGCATAACAGTGGTCACAGCTCACCTGAGACGTCGAGGATTCCAGGTGTTTCCTTATTTGGACGACTGGCTCCTCTCCGCCACCACCAATTGTCAGCTTCTTCAGTCCAGAGACTACACCCTACAGCTTTGCAAGAATCTGGGAATTTCAGTAAATTTCGTAAAATCTTCTCTGCTGCCTTGCCAATCTATCACCTTTATAGGCGCAGAGTTAAATACCGTCAAAATGTTAGCCAGACTAACAGATCAAAGAATTCTGGACATCCAAAAATTTGTTCGGCTTCTGTTACAAAGCAAAAAGATCAAAGCCAGGTTTGTCCTGAAAGTTCTAGGTCTAATGGCTGCGGCCATTGTTCTTCTACCACTGGCTCGCTTTCACATCGTCTCCTACAGTGGATGCTTTTCACACAGTGGTCATATCACGATCTTCCGATGAGACACGAGATCTTAGTGACACAGTCTTGCAGGGCTCATCTGGGCTGGTGGATATCCTCCCCTCTTCTTCATCAGGGCCGACCCTTTGTTCCCCCTCCTCCA
Source organism: Protopterus annectens (assembly GCF_019279795.1). Lineage (NCBI taxonomy): Eukaryota > Metazoa > Chordata > Ceratodontiformes > Protopteridae > Protopterus > Protopterus annectens. Next base: position 126,983,994 of record NC_056733.1, on the reverse strand, counting down.
GTTGCCACAGTCACCACGGATGCCTCCCTGATCGGGTGGGGGGGGCATTATCAGGGCAGGATGGTCCACGGGACGTGGCAACCCATAGAATACCATCTGCACATAAATGTCCTGGAGATGAGAGCAGTGCTTTTTACGTTGCAAGCCCTCAACGACTTTCTTCCCACAGGGACTATTGCAGTACAGACGGACAACATGTCCGTGGTCTGGTACATCAACAAACAGGGCGGAACCAGGTCCTATCCCTTATGTCGAGAAGCTCTCAGACTTTGGCAATGGGCGATCTCTTCTCAGCGGTTTCTGATAGCAACGCACATCCCCGGCAGGTCCAACCTATTGGCGGACAGGCTAAGCAGATCTATTCTGATGCCTCACGAGTGGTCTCTCAATCAATCTGTAGTGGATCAGATTTTTCTGAAGTGGGGCACTCCTTGTTGCGATCTTTTCGCTACCCCTCAAAACAACAAGTGCCCAGACTATTTCACTCTATTTCCCCTTCCAGGCCAACCCCTGAGAGACTCTCTAACCCAGGATTGGCCGCGGGGACTTCTTTATGCTTTTCCTCCTTTTCCATTGATTCCACAAGTCATTCAGAAAGCCACCGTTTTGAGAGCCAAATTGATCCTCATTGCTCCCTTTTGGCCTCGACAGATTCGGTTTCTGTCTCTGCATCGTCACCTTCTGGTGCAGCCCTGGCATCTGGACCCAGTTCCGGATCTTTTGATCCACCAGTCGGGTCAGCAGCACCGGGCCGTTCATTCTCTCAACCTCACTGCTTGGTTGCTCCACTTCCTTCCCTAGCCAGGCTACCAATGATTTCTGACTCAGTCAGAGACATTTTAGTGTCTTCTTTGAAGTCGTCCACTAGGACTATATATGCTAGCAAGTGGCGACGGTTTTCGATTTGGGCAAACTCCAGAAATATTGATCCTTTTACTGCTCCGTACATTCTGTTTTAGATTTCCTAGCGGAGGTTTTCATTCGGGATCCTCGTCATCTACAGTCAAAGTACAACTGGCTGCCATTTCCAAGTATCATGTTGGCTTGCATGACAATAACATCATGTCTCATAGATTATGCAAGGCCTTTTTGAGAGGAGTTTTTCTCCTAAAACCACCTATAAAGCATCCTCCTCCGCAATGGGATCTAAACTTAATGTTAGCATCCTTGATACTACCTTCTTTCGAACCGTCTGCTTCATGTTCTTTGAAGTTATTGACATGGAAAACTATATTTTTACTGGCTGTCACTTCTGCTAGAAGGGTTTGCGAGATTCAAGCTCTCTGTATTCGTTCACCTTATTTGGTTTTGCATAAGGACAGGGTATCGTTAAGAACTAACCCTTCCTTTCTCCCCAAGGTTGTATCTCAAACCAATATTAACCAATCTATAGAATTACCAGTCTTTTTCCCTAACTATTCTGACAGAGCTGAACAGAAATTGCATTTTTTGGATGTCCATCGTCAGCTCAGGTACTACTTGCATAGGACCAAACAAATCAGAAAATCGGACCAATTGTTTGTCTCTTATGCAGAAAACAGGTTAGGTCTTCCAGTTTCTAAAGTGACCTTATCCAGATGGTTGACTTCCACCATTTCCTATGTGTACTCTCTCAGAGGCAAACAACTACCTTCTAAGCCAAAAGCACACTCGACCAGGAGTCTATCCACTTCTGCAGCTTTTCAGGATAGACTTTCCATTGATACCATTTGTGCAGCAGCTACTTGGGCCACGCCTCATACCTTTGTTTCTCATTACAAGTTGGATTTGGCCTCCAGAGATAGGGCCAGTTTTGGTTCCACAGTTCTCAAGAGTCTGTTCCATTGAGCCACCGGGATACAGGTGCTAGGGGCCTTGGTCCCATCCAGCAAGAATGAAGGCGAGATTGACAACTTAACATTTAGAAGTTATGTACCTACCATAACGTTCCATGTTAGTTGTCTTCTCTCGCCTTCTTTCTTGCGTCCCTCCCTCCTTCCCCCTGGCCTGGACAGATCTTGAAGAGTTCCTATTAGTTTGTTTCCTCTGGATCTTTGTTATGAGGACTTCTTTTAGGAAACTTTGTTCCTATTTTGGTTAGGATAACCTTTAGCAGGGTAAGTTAGCTGCCAAACGAGATCTGAGGTAGTTCCGCCTTGCATCATGGGATATAGGGTTGCCTCGAGCTGGTAAAAGGAGTTCTCGAGCTAAAGCAAGTGCCGAGTCGGAGCCGAGGATCGGCTCCGAACCCATCCAGCAAGAAAGAAGGCGAGAGAAGACAACTAACATGGAACGTTATGGTAGGTACATAACTTCTAATTTTCCTCCCCTACCTATCAATAATTTTCCCATCTTTATCAGAAAACGAAGGACTGGAATGAACTAAGTGCTTGGCAGCAGTGAAGTCATAGATTCATAGGTAGGTACTAGGCTATCTGCCCGAGGGCATTTATAACCCTAGCCAGAGTGTGTCAGCTTTTGCTGCCCCATTGATTAATTAACTGATCCTCTGTCAAGCAGAGCCAATGAAGTGATCCCCAGGGATGTATTTTCTGTTACCCATCCACTCGTCAAGGTTTCTCTTGAAGAGTGTTAGAGTGGAGCTCTGCCTGATGTAATTTGGAATTTTGTTCCAAAGCATGGGAAGTCTCTGTGACAGGAATCTATCCCTCCAGCATGTTCTATTTATTGTTTTGGTGAGGTTTAACTCACTAGAGCGCATGGCTCGCAGTGACTTGGATCTCTTTAGGTGGAGCATGTCCATCAGTTCTGAGTTGGACATGGCTTTGTAAGTCAAGCAGAGATCACCTCTGAATAAGCAATATGCCACTGACTACAGCCGGAGTTTTTTCAGTCGGGCTGCATAGGACATATGCTTGAGGCCAGTAATCCTCTTGGTGAGGTACTTTTGTAGTCTTTCCAGCTGTTGGAAGTGTCTTGTGAGGTACATCCCAAATGGGGCATTGTACTCTATGATGAGTCTAATGAGTGATGAGTAGAGGGGCACTATAACCTCTTTATTTCTAGATGTGAACCCTTTAGTAATTAGATGGGCCACATAGAAGGATTTCCTAACTACTTTGGCAATATGATTGTCAAAGGAAAGATTACCATCTACCTGGGTCCCCAGATCTCTTATTACTTATTCTGTATTAAGGGGGCTGCCACCTATGTGGTAATTTGTGGATGTTTTGTTTTTCCCAAATGGGATGACTTTGCATTTGTTGTCATTTAGCTTGAGGCCATGACTTTGACACCAGGTGGCCGTCTCAGTAAGGCTCTTTAGGAGGATGTCTGTGCCAGCTGCAGAGTCAATTATGGCTCCCAGTTTGCAGTCACTGACGAACTTGGTTAGCCATAGTCCTTCTGTGTTTGCCTGTACTTCTGAGAAGTATATGCCGAACAGTAGGGGTCCCAGGACCGAGCCTAGCGGGACACCACCTGTGACTGGTTTAGAGTCGGACCTGGAGCCCGCTATTCTTACTGTGTGAGTTCTGTCTGTAAGCCAGTTGGCAACCCATCTCGTGACGTAGGAGTTTATGTTCAGGCTGGTGAGGTTTTCTGTAATACCCGAGTGGGGATTGGTGTCGGCAGCCTTGGCGACGTCAAGGTAGGCTGTGTGAACCACCTTTCCCTTGTCTATGGCCTTGGTGACTGCCTCAAAGAAGTACACCAGGTTTAGTAGACATGATCTGCACTTAAAGCCGAACTGAGTCGGGTCAAGTCTTTGGAGGTCTTTTTTAATGAGTTCCATGATGATGCGCTCCATAGCCTTGCAGACCAGGCTAGTCAGGCTTATGGGGTGATAATTACCAGGGTCAGTTGTGGCCCCTCCTTTGTGGAGAGGAATAACCGTTGCTATGCACCATTCTATAGGCACATAGCCTGTGGAGAGGCTGAGGTTCAACAGCGTGTTTTTGGTAGGGACTTAGTTCGTTCTGTAGTTCGTGCAAGACGCAGCCTGGGACACCATCTAGTCCCACTGACACTGTGTTTTTGGCTTTTGAAAGGGCTGTTTTCACCTGCGCGTCTGTGATTTTTTGGGACACTACACTTTTCTGTTATTGTTGTGGGCCCTTTTGGAGGTGAGAGGGGGGTGAAGTTTGCACTGAATCTATCGGCCAGGATGTTAGCAATATCAGTAGGTTCAGTATATTTTGTGCTATTTTGCACTAGTTCAGTGCATATCTGAGAGTTGCCACTTAGATTCTTAACAAAGCTAAAGAAGGCTTTGTGGTTATCTTTTGAATCCTTGGCTATTCTTCTTTCAAAGTTAGCCTTGGGTGATTTCATGAGGGACCTTAGTTTCTTACTGATACTGATCAGGGATGGCTTTCCTTCTTGGGATTTGCTTTTTTTTCTGAATTAGTTTCCTCCTTCTATCATATAGCCTGTTTATTGCAGGGGTCCACCAAACTGGTTTCCTTCTCTTAGAGGAGTGAGTCTTGATTTTGCTAGGGATGGCACGATCCATGCATCCTTTTAGGTGCTCATAGACTGCATTTGTAAAGGTTTCTGCATCTTGGGCAGTGTTATTCTTTAACGTGGGGGCTGTGAAACTTACCACCTCTGTCTTAAGTAAGGTGAAGTTTGCTTTAGAAAAGTTTTTTACTGTGGTTTCCTTAGTTGGGGATGGTGGTGGGGTGTGGACATCCAGAGTGATTAGTTTATGGTCTGATCTAACCAGTGACGGGTTAACCTCCGGTGTGGAACACCTGTCACCCATGTTGGTGATGACCAGGTCCAATATGTTTTCATCTCTGGCAGGGGAGTTTACCAGCTGATCCAGGGCATTTGAGTTGATGAATTCCAGGAAGCACTGGGCCTGGGAATTTGTACTCAAGTAGTTTTCCCAGTGAAAGGTAAGGTAATTGAAATCGCCCAATATCAGGGTGTTCGGTTGGACCTTCATGTTGTCCATTGTCTCCAGAAAGGTGGAGTGGTGGTCCTGGGTCATTGAGGGTGATCTGTAGCAGGCCACAATTTGCATTGCAGATTTGCCCGATGTTAGTTGCACATGGATGATCTCAGCGGTATCATGCTGCGCCACTAACCTGGAGGTGTAGGTATCCTTGATGAATATGGATACACCCCTTCCTTTTGTGTTTTGGTCCATGTTCTGTGGCCAAAACGTGTGGTATGAGTTATAGCCCAGTACTGCTGGGGTGCTCTCTGGAGCCTTGAACCAGGTTTCAGTTACTGCACAGATGTCGACGTTCTCCAAACTGAGGAGTGCTTTGAGCGCGTGCATTTTGAGATTTAAACTCCTGGCACTGAGTAGCATAACCCTCAGTTTTTTGTTAACTGTGCTGTTTACGGAGGTGGGTTTGACTTTTGAGCCTTGCCTAAAAAAGGCACTATGGGGGCAGCAAGAGCCTTGGCCGGTATTCGAAAGCCTAGGGGTGACAGGTGCAAGCCATCTCTTGTGAAGCAACGCGGCTTGTCGAGCATGTCGTCCAAGGCTGACAGACAATGCATCCCCTTTGAATGACACCAGAAGCTTAGCCAATTGTTGAAATTGAAAATTTTTTCTTTATACTGAGGTATTATTCTTGGTGAGGGCAGGATGCTACTCAGGGTCAGGGTCATACAAGCCTGGGCTGCAAGATCAGAGAGCTCATTCACACCAACATGAACAAAGACAGAGTCATATCTGTACTTGTTCTGGAGTGACCTGAGTGCTTGTGTTATGTGGCGGATTCTGGCTCCCGACAGGCAGCTAACAGTAACCTTCTGCTTGTCCAGCCTAGTGAGTGGGACATCAGTGTGCCTGACTATAGAGTCACCTATTACTAGTGTGTTAGGTATGTTATTTCACTTTAAGGGCTGTGATTGTGTGGCACACTGATTTTGTGTTTTATGTGTTGTTTGGTTTGTGACGGGAAGTCAAGGTTGTTTGGGTGTCTCAGATGCTTTTGCAGATTTTCATTTAGAGCCTCCGAGTATGATTTTGTGTATTTATGTGTATTATTTGCCTGTGCTGTTTTAGTAGGTCTGTGTGCAGCTGGAGGTGTGGTGCAAGTGTTAACCGTCTCCTCTTGACTGTCTGTTCCACTCTTGTGTGGAGACAGCTTAGCTTCCATTTTGGCTGTATAATTGCATCTCTTGCATATGTTAGTGTTTTGTGGTAGGAGGAGAGGGTTGTCTGTGTACATGAGGCAGTTGTAACATTGCCTCAGGATACCCAGATTCACCAGCTAGATTGGAGAGTGCACCTGAAGTTGCCCCTTTGGTCATACCTGAATAGTAGGGCGAGCTGCTTAGTCACTTGGTTGGTGAGGGGTGAATAAAGAGCCTTGCCCTGCTGGGCAATCAGTGTCAGGGTATATTAGTGCGTGCTATTAGGTCTGAGCAAGTGCTGGGCTGCAAGATGCTTTTTGAGCGCTTAGGTTGAGAGTTAGACTAGTTTCAAGGGAAAAACTGAAGAGGAGACTTAGTGGAGCCGGGAATAATTTAACCATAGCTAACCAGGACTGCCCGTTGCGCAAAACCATGCAAAAGTGGTTTTTATAGTAGGGAAATGAAAGAGATAGAAATTCGCCCAAAATGGCCAATAAACTACTAACTTCTGGGCTGGAACCCCTCCTCCAGGGACAGATAGGTTGCTCAAAGCTCCTCTCTCTCACAGGTGAACAGAGGAGCTTCCTTCTATCCCAGTAAGGTATGGGCAACTCAGAAACTAGTATCACAGCCCTGAATTCAGCACTAGCCTGAAAACTGGACTATACTAGCTTAGAAAGGTGGGAAACAAGGAATTTTTTTTTTGTTTTTTTGAAAAGATAAGGCAAAAACAGTAAAAATTACACTTAAAACAGCTTTAAATGACTACAAACGATCAGAAAAGGCTATCACACTTTAGTGTGTAGCCTACAACAAATAAACAAATTATTTAAACAAAAAACAACTTTTTAAAAGTGCAGGCAGTAAAATAAGTACAATATTTGAAAAAAAACAAGCTTTTAAATCACAATAAACACTGGAAAATCTGCTTGTAGGTGGAAAACAGTTAAGTACAGCAAGAAAGTACAGAAAACTGACACTTAATCACTTCAAACTCTCTCTTCTAAGCTAGAAGGCTTGTATCAGTTTAAGGCTTTCTAGTGCTACCCAGTAGGTTAGTTACAGGAAAGATGGGAAACAAGCGCAGATGTGGTCTTTTAAACCAGAAAGTTGAAAGAGATGAACAAACTGTCCAAATGGTCAATAAACTACAATTTCTGGGTGAAGAATCTCTCCTCTTGTGGTAGACAGGCTACCTAGTGCTTACCACTCTCACTGATAAACCAGAAGGCTTTCTTCCAACACAGAAAGGCTTGTGGGGTCTCAGAAGCTTACCAACAGTCCTGGATACAGCAACTCTGTATCTGGACTAGGCTAGTTACAAGAAAGGTGGGAAACAAGTGCAAGTGCGGCTTTTAAACCAGAACGTTGAAAGAGATGGAAAAAAAACTGCCCAAATGGCCAATAGCTACAGTTTCTGGGCCAGGCACCACTCTTCCCGTGGAGGATAGGCTACCTAGTGCTTACAACTCCAACTGATAAGCTAGAAGGCTTCCCTCCAACACATAAAGGCTTGAGGGGCTCAGAAGCTTACTAACAATCCTGGATACAGCAACTCTGTAACCGGACTAGGCTAGTTATAGGAAAGGCGAGAAACAGGCACAAGTGCGGCTTTCAAACCAGAAAGTTGAAAGAGATGGAAAAAACTACTCAAACAGCCAATAGCTACAATTTCTGAGCCAGGGACCACTCCTCTTGTGGTAGATAGGCTACCTGATGCTTAGCACTCCCACTGATAAGCTGGAAGGCTTCCCTCCAACAGAGAAAGGCTTGAGGGGCTCAGAAGCTTACAAAGAGTCCTGGATACAGCAAATCTGCACCTGGACTAGACTAGTAACAGGAAAGGCAGGAAACAAGTACAAACACAGACTTTTAAATCAGAAGGTTGAAAGAGATGGAAAAGCTTCCCAAACGGCCAATAAAGTATAATTTCTGGGCCAGAAACCACTCCTCCTGTGGTAGATAGGTTACCTAGTGCTTACCACTCCCACTGATAAGCTAGAAGGCTTCTTTCCAACACAGAAGGGCTTGGGGGGCTCAGAAGCTTACCAACATTCCTGGATACAGCAAATCTGTACCTGGACTACACTAGTTATAGGAAAGGCAAGGACCAAATGCAAAATTAGAAGTTATGTACCTACCATAACGTTCCATGTTGGTTGTCTTCTTCTCGCCTTCTTTCTTGCTGGATGGGTTCGGAGCCGAACCTCGGCTCCGACTCGGCCACTCTAAAAGCTAGAGAGCTAGTTCCAGCGGCTCGAGGCTCCCCTATATCCCACAATGCTAGGCGGTAACTCCTCAGATCTCGTTTGTAAGCTAGGCCCAGCTAGGAAAATTCCATAATATAGGAAAAAAGGGATAACCCACCTCTATAGGCTGACTAAAAAGGTGCCCTAAACCTGACTGAGGAAAGTATATATATATATAAATATAGAAGCCAAGGAGAAGACAGGATACTGTGACCAATTTAAAAATAATATGAACGCTTTATTGAGTTTTGCGTTTTCGTCTAGTACAAGACTTCCTCAGATAAATCAATCGCTGCCATCTTAAACTCATACAAAGTATTTAAATAAATTTAAAAATTAGTTGACCAATCATGTCGCTACTGCATTTTACTAATTAGTAAAACAATTACTATTTAAAGTAATAGGAATAAGTTGCATTTGTAAATCATTTATACTGTTAAAAATTATTTTTAAAAACATTTGAAACACATGTATAAAAACAAAATGTTTGTGCAGATTAACAGTGTATTTATTCAATTACAGTTGATAAATGTCAATTCCCGTTAGTGTTAAATATATAGTTTTTGTTTGAGTCTAAAATTTCATTAAACATTTATATATCTTCTTTCATACAATCGTGTCACCATCTAGTGGCGAAATGTATTATCTCTTTTACTTTGCCTTAGCTGCTTTTAATTTTAATAGGGGTAGTATAGAAATGTTTTCATTCAGGCCAGGTGGCTTGTTGGCTTCTAAAGCCACTTGCCACCACAATTCTTTATACCCAATGTTCTCCTCCCATGGGCCCCCTCTTATATCCATTTTTATTTGATCTAACACAAAAAAAGCAAAATCAAAATCCTTACATATCAGTGAGTGTCTGTATAGTGCATTAGTGTCCTTCCCTTTCCTGAGGTCATATGTATGTTCATAGATCCTCTTTTTCAAGGATCTTTCTGTTTTCCCTACGTAGAAGGAAGGACACTTTTTGCAAGTTACTAGATACACTATACCTCTCGATTCACAATTATAGTACCCCTTACTATGCAACCATAATTTTCTACAATCCAGGTGTATTTTTTCACAATTTATCACCATATCACATTGGTTGCATGTACCGCAGCTATATGTCCCTACTTTATTTGTCATCCTTCTATCTCCTGGTCTTGTATTTAAGTTGTTCCCTGTTTCTAATATATTTTTAATATTAAGGGAATTCTTATAAACTACTTTTGGGTTAGATTCTACCAGGACCTGCAAATCAGAAAAACCTTTAAATATCTCCCATTCCTTGGAAAATAAAGTTCTCACCTTTTTGTTTAATTCATTATACTCTAAGATCAATGAGTGTTCATAGTTTACTTCCTGCATTGCTATATTAACAATTTGCTCATCTACCATTTCTTTTATCCCTATTATAGGCTTAAACCTTCCCTTCCTTGCATTTGTTACTTCCATCCTGTATTTCTCGATAAAGGCCTTAGGATACCCTCTATCTATAAACATCCCTTCTAATTTGTCACATTCTTTGTTATATTCTTCTTCCAATGTAGTCATTCTTGATCCTCTGATAAACTGGCCTTTAACCAGATTTCTCTTGCAGTGGATTGGATGTTCACTATTAAAATGAAGAAATGAATTTACATACGTGTTTTTTCTGTATATTCTGGTCTCAAATGAGTTAGTTGTTTTTAATATTTCCACATCCAAATATGCAATGCTCTCATATGAAAAATTGTATGTAAATTTAAGAAAGTTGGTTGTACTACCCAAGTAGTTGTAAAATTCTTTAAATTTCTCTAAGCTACCCGTCCAAAATATTAAGATGTCATCAAGGAATCTTTTATATAATTTACAATATTTTGCATAGCTTGAAGGGAACACATGCTTGTCCTCCCAATTAGCTAGGACCAAATTTGCAAAAGTAGGTGCACAGGCTGCCCCCATCGCTACACCTTTTATTTGTTGGAAAAACTCCCCCTTGTATACTAGGTAATTGTTCTTTAGTATTGCATCCATCAAGCCTGTGCACACTACTTTTTCTTCAAATTTCAATTTCTTATCCAAGAATACCTCCTCTTCAAACATACGTATCCCTTCCTCATATGGTATCGAACCAAATAGATCGACCACATCAATTGTTACAAATAAGATATCTTTATCAAATAAATTGGGCTCTAGTACTCTTAACAAGTCCCAAGAATCACGTAATATTGCATTTTTATTTTTCCAAATATGTTTTAGTTTCGTCCACAAACTTTGCTAGGGTTGTAGTTTTAGATCCCTCTGCTGCCACTATTGGTCTAAAGGGTGGATCATCGCATTGTTTGTGTATTTTCGGTATTCCGAAAATAATTGGTATTCTTGGTTTGTTAATTTTAAATAAGATATCATTTTTCATCCAAGATTTTTTCCATCCCCATATCTGTTAGCATTATATCGATCTTCCTATATGCTATATTTATCTCATTACGAGAGACCTCCTTATATTTAGTTTCGTCCCTAAGTATGTTGTTCATTTTGCCTTCATATTGAATAGACTCCATTATAACAATTCCTCCGCCCTTATCGGGCTTCATTACCCTGATACCATTATTGTTTTCAAATCCTGTAGGCATTTTCTTTCACTTTTACCCATATTGTTGACATAATTTACCCTCTTGTCTATTTTTCTGATGCCTTTTCCATCACTTTCTCAAAATTCTTGAGTTGTGCATGTATGGGGGGGTTATAAGTGGATTTGTTTTTTAATGTTCGTTGTTCCTCTGTTATCTGTATTGCTCTTCTGTCTAATCCATAATTCTCATTACTGTACATTAGTTCTAAGTTCATTTTCCTTAGGAATAATTTAAGATCCAAAATAGTTTGTACACTCTCCCCTCTCCTTGATGGTATAAATTTAAATCCCTTCTCCAATAATGAAAAATGGTCTTTAGTTAATTGCAAATTACTAAAATTGTAAATAGTAAATGCATTTAAAGTATTGTTTATTACCTACCTGCTCTATTTCATTGCTATCACTATTGCTGTGGGAAGGGGTTTCTATCTCCTGTAATGCCCCTTTCCCCTTGACCCCCCCTCCCCTTCGAAAATCCCTATAATTGGTTTCTTTTAGACCCTGTTCATACTGTGTTGCTTCAAGAGGTGGAAAGTCTATGTCATAATCATAATTAAATGTTTCAGGGTTGTGAACCTCTCCTTGATATTCCCTATTCTCTCTATTGTTTCTACCTACCCATTTATTTCTGTTGTTATACTGGTTTAATATGGGATTTGAGTTGTTAGTTGGATTAGGGTAACTGGTTTTGTTCTCGTACTCCAAAATGTCCCTTCTTAGTTTGGCTGTCTTTCTTGCCACTAATTCCATGCATTTTTGTTCTGTCTCTTCTTAAACAGTATCTCTGTTTCTCTTCCTTGATCTCAAACAGGAGATCTCCCTTAATTTGTAAATCTAATTCACTAATTTGTTCATTAATAACAAGCAAGTTTCTTTCATTTTCTGCGATAATACATGTAACAATTTCCATTCCACATTTGTTAAAAGCTTTCACCAAATCCTTATGAAATATAGACCCAATCTGCACATTATTGGGATATTTCCATGTGCGTAATCCCTTAGGAACAATGCAGCGATGTAAACATTCTTTTAAATAACCATTTTCAACTGTAATAGCTTTATACTTATACAATAATTTCGAAAACCTATCCATTTTTTTACAAAAAGGTTCTATGTTTGCTGTCCGTTTACTGTAATTCTCATTTGTATCATTATTATCCACAAACTTAAAATCGTGTGGCTCTTTGAGCCATTTATTCATCTCCGATGTACTGGAGATAAAAACAGTACCTTGTTGCGACCGCTCCTGCGGTTCACTAGAATGGTTGACACTGGCATTTAGTTCATCATTGTCGGCGTCCTGGAAAATAATGGGCGTTAATGCGGGGTTAAAAGAAGCACCCTTCGGTTCAATTCCATTAACGTTTGTTGAATCCCCGTCTGGGCAATGTCTTTTCCTCTTAGTTTGCACTTGCCGAAATTCACTTTCGTCCATGCCTCTCCCCACTTCCGGACGTTGTGTACGCACAATCATTGCCTCACAAAGAGGCGTCAGTAAATCAACCAAAGCTGTGAGTTGTCCAATGAGTCTTCTTGCCTGGCTGCTCTCCTCATTGCCAGGCTGTGTATCCTTGTCTTTCTCCGTACCACTCATATCAAACACTAAAGTAAAAACACAATCAGCTTCCCTCATTGTTACCAAAACCAAGCAAAGTCCATAAACGTAGAAGCCAAGGAGAAGACAGGATACTGTGACCAATTTAAAAATAATATGAACGCTTTATTGAGTTTTGCGTTTTCGTCTAGTACAAGACTTCCTCAGATAAATCAATCGCTGCCATCTTAAACTCATACAAAGTATTTAAATAAATTTAAAAATTAGTTGACCAATCATGTCGCTACTGCATTTTACTAATTAGTAAAACAATTACTATTTAAAGTAATAGGAATAAGTTGCATTTGTAAATCATTTATACTGTTAAAATTATTTTTAAAACATTTGAAACACATGTATAAAAACAAAATGTTTGTGCAGATTAACAGTGTATTTATTCAATTACAGTTGATAAATGTCAATTCCCGTTAGTGTTAAATATATAGTTTTGTTTGAGTCTAAAATTTCATTAAACATTTATATATCTTCTTTCATACAATCGTGTCACCATCTAGTGGCGAAATGTATTATCTCTTTTACTTTGCCTTAGCTGCTTTTAATTTTAATAGGGGTAGTAGAAATGTTTTCATTCAGGCCAGGTGGCTTGTTGGCTTCTAAAGCCACTTGCCACAATTCTATCTTCCTTTATAATTTATATCCATTTTTATTTGATCTAACACAAAAGCAAAATCAAAATCCTTAGTATCAGTGAGCATTAGGAAGGACACCAATGCACCATACAGACACTCACTATGTAAGGATTTTGATTTTGCTTTTGTGTTAGATCAAATAAAAATGGATATAAGAGGTATGGAGGAGAACATTGGGTATAAGAATTGTGGTAAGTGGCTTTAGAAGCCAACAAGCCACCTGGCCTGAATGAAAACATTTCTATACTACCCTATTAAAATTAAAGCAGCTAAGGCAAAGTAAAAGAGATAATACATTTCGCCACTAGATGGTGACACGATTGTATGAAAGAAGATATATAAATGTTTAATGAAATTTTAGACTCAAACAAAAACTATATATTTAACACTAACGGGAATTGACATTTATCAACTGTAATTGAATAAATACACTGTTAATCTGCACAAACATTTTGTTTTTATACATGTGTTTCAAATGTTTTAAAATAATTTTTAACAGTATAAATGATTTACAAATGCAACTTATTCCTATTACTTTAAATAGTAATTGTTTTCTGATACCATTATTGTTTTTCAAATCCTGTAGGCATTTTTCTTTCACTTTTTTACCCATATTGTTGACATAGTACACCTCTTGTCTATTTTTCAGTGCCTTTTTTCCATCACTTTCTCAAATTCTTGAGTTGGCTGCGTAGCATGGGGGTTATAAGTGGATTTGTTTTTTAATGTTAAGTTGTTCCTCTGTTATCTGTATTGCTCTTCTGTCTAATCCATAATTCTCTCATTACTGGCCCATTAGTTCCTAAGTTCATTTTCCTTAGGGAATAATTTAGGTCCAAAATAGTTTGTACACTCTCCCCTCTCCTTGATGGTATAAATTTAAATCCCTTCTCCAATAATGAAAAATGGTCTTTAGTTAATTGCAAATTACTAAAATTGTAAATAGTAAATGCATTTAAAGTGTACTTATTACCTACCTGCTCTATTTCATTGCTATCACTATTGCTGTGGGAAGGGGTTTCTATCTCCTGTAATGCCCCTTTCCCCTTGACCCCCCCTCCCCTTCGAAAATCCCTATAATTGGTTTCTTTTAGACCCTGTTCATACTGTGTTGCTTCAAGAGGTGGAAAGTCTATGTCATAATCATAATTAAATGTTTCAGGGTTGTGAACCTCTCCTTGATATTCCCTATTCTCTCTATTGTTTCTACCTACCCATTTATTTCTGTTGTTATACTGGTTTAATGTAGAGTTTGACGACCAGGTTGTTAGTTGGATTAGGGTAACTGGTTTTGTTCTCGTACTCAAAATGTCCTTCTTAGTTTGGCTGTCTTTCTTGCCACTAATTCCATGCATTTTTGTTCTGTCTCTCTTCTGACAAAGATATCTCTGTTTCTCTTCCCTTGATCTCAAACAGGAGATCTCCCTTAATTGTAAAATCTAATTCACTAATTACCCCTGTTCATTAATAACAAGCAAGTTTCTTTCATTTTCTGCGATAATACATGTAACAATTTCCATTCCACATTTGTTAAAAGCTTTCACCAAATCCTTATGAAATATAGACCAATCACTTTTATTGTTAGGATATTTCCATCATCGTAATCCCTTACTAGGGCATTATTGCCAGCGCATCCTCAGGATTGTGGGATATTTCCATGTCATCAATCCATGCAAGACAATGCAGCGATGTAAACATTCTTTTAAATAACCAACTGTGGCTTTATACTTCAGTTTATATTTCATACTGTGAAATGGCTTATGCTTATGCAATAATTTCGAAAACCTATCCATTTTTACAAAACAAGGTTCTGTTTTGCTGTCCGTTTACTGTAATTCTCATTTGTATCATTATTATCCACAAACTTAAAATCGTGTGGGCTCTCGCGGTGGTTGAGCCATTTATTCATCTCCTCCCGATGTACTGATGGTACCAGCGAATAAAACAATTACCTTGATGCGACCGCTCCTGCGGTTCACTAGAATAGTTGACACTGGCATTTTAGTTTCATCATGTATGCGTCCTGGAAAATAATGAGCGTTAATCGCGAGGGGTTAAAAGCAACCGCCGGTTCAATTCCATTAGCGTTTGTTGAATCCCGTCTGGGCAATGTCTTTTCCTCTTAGTTTGCGCGAAATTCACTTTCGTCCATGCCTCTCCCCACTTCGGGCGTTATTATGCGTTGTGTCACATACAATCATTGTTCACAAAGAGGCGTCGTAAATCAACCAAAGCTGTGAGTTGTCCAATGAGTCTTCTTGCCTGGCTGCTCTCCTCATTGCCAGGCTGTGTATCTTACCCTTCATCACCATATCAAACACTAAAGTAAAAACACAATCAGCTTCCCTCATGCCAAAACCAAGCAAAGTCCATAACGTAGAAGCCAAGGAGAAGACAGGATACTGTGACCAATTTAAAAATCTTAAACCATACAAAGTATTTAAATAAATTTAAAAATTGTTGACCAATCATGCTACTGCATTTTACTAATTAGTAAAACAATTACTATTTAAAGTAATAGAATAAGTTGCATTTGTAAATCATTTATACTGTTAAAAATTATTTTTAAAAACATTTGAAACACATGTATAAAAACAAAATGTTTGTGCAGATTAACAGTGTATTTATTCAATTACAGTTGATAAATGTCAATTCGCTAGTGTTAAATATATAGTTTTTGTTTGAGTCTAAAATTTCATTAAACATTTATATATCTTCTTTCATACAATCGTGTCACCATCTAGTGGCGAAATGTATTATCTCTTTTACTTTAGCTGCTTTTTAATTTTAATAGTAGTATAGAAATGTTTCATTCAGGCCAGGTGGTTGTTGGCTTCTAAAGCCACTTGCCACCACAATTCTTATACCCAATGTTCTCCTCCCATGGGCCCCTCTTATATCCATTTTTATTTGATCTAACACAAAAAAAGCAAAATCAAAATCCTTACATATCAGTGAGTGTCTGTATAGTGCATTAGGGAAGGACACTAATGCACTATACAGACACTCACTGATATGTAAGGATTTTGATTTTGCTTTTTTTGTGTTAGATCAAATAAAAATGGATATAAGAGGGGGCCCATGGAGGAGAACATTGGGTATAAGAATTGTGGTAAGTGGCTTTAGAAGCCAACAAGCCACCTGGCCTGAATGAAAACATTTCTATACTACCCCTATTAAAATTAAAAGCAGCTAAGGCAAAGTAAAAGAGATAATACATTTCGCCACTAGATGGTGACACGATTGTATGAAAGAAGATATATAAATGTTTAATGAAATTTTAGACTCAAACAAAAACTATATATTTAACACTAACGGGAATTGACATTTATCAACTGTAATTGAATAAATACACTGTTAATCTGCACAAACATTTTGTTTTTATACATGTGTTTCAAATGTTTTAAAATAATTTTTAACAGTATAAATGATTTACAAATGCAACTTATTCCTATTACTTTAAATAGTAATTGTTTTACTAATTAGTAAAATGCAGTAGCGACATGATTGGTCAACTAATGTTTAAATTCATTTAAATACTTCGTATGAGTTTAAGATGGCAGCGATTGATTTATCTGAGGAAGTCTTGTACTTTAAACGCAAAACTCAATAAAGCGTTCATATTATTTTTAAATTGGTCACAGTATCCTGTCTTCTCCTTGGCTTCTACGTTTATGGACTTTGCTTGGTTTTGGTAACAACGAGGGAAGCTGATTGTGTTTTTACTTTAGTGTTTGATATGAGTGGTACGGAGAAAGACAAGGATACACAGCCTGGCAAATGAGGAGAGCAGCCAGGCAAGAAGACTCATTGACAACTCACAGCTTTGGTTGATTTACTGACGCCTCTTGTGAGGCAATGATTGTGCGATACAACGTCCGAAGTGGGGAGAGGCATGGACGAAAGTGAATTTCGGCAAGTGCAAACTAAGAGGAAAAGACATTGCCCAGACGGGGATTCAACAAACGTTAATGGAATTGAACCAAAGGGTGCTTCTTTTAACCCCGCATTAACGCCCATTATTTTCCAGGACGCCGACAATGATGAACTAAACGCCAGTGTCAACCATTCTAGTGAACCGCAGGAGCGGTCGCAACAAGGTACTGTTTTTATCTCCAGTACATCGGAGATGAATAAATGGCTCAAAGAGCCACACGATTTTAGGTTTGTGGATAATAATGATACAAATGAGAATTACAGTAAACGGACAGCAAACATAGAACCTTTTTGTAAAAAAATGGATAGGTTTTCGAAATTATTGTATAAGTATAAAGCTATTACAGTTGAAAATGGTTATTTAAAAGAATGCTTACATCGCTGCATTGTTCCTAAGGGATTACGCACATGGAAATATCCCAATAATGTGCAGATTGGATCTATATTTCATAAGGATTTGGTGAAAGCTTTTAACAAATGTGGAATGGAAATTGTTACATGTATTATCGCAGAAAATGAAAGAAACTTGCTTGTTATTAATGAACAAATTAGTGAATTAGATTTACAAATTAAGGGAGATCTCCTGTTTGAGATCAAGGAAGAGAAACAGAGATACTTTGGTTTAAGAAGAGAGACAGAACAAAAATGCATGGAATTAGTGGCAAGAAAGACAGCCAAACTAAGAAGGGACATTTTGGAGTACGAGAACAAAACCAGTTACCCTAATCCAACTAACAACTCAAATCCCATATTAAACCAGTATAACAACAGAAATAAATGGGTAGGTAGAAACAATAGAGAGAATAGGGAATATCAAGGAGAGGTTCACAACCCTGAAACATTTAATTATGATTATGACATAGACTTTCCACCTCTTGAAGCAACACAGTATGAACAGGGTCTAAAAGAAACCAAATTATAGGGATTTTCGAAGGGGAGGGGGGTCAAGGGGAAAGGGGCATTACAGGAGATAGAAACCCCTTCCCATAGCAATAGTGATAGCAATGAAATAGAGCAGGTAGGTAATAAGTACACTTTAAATGCATTTACTATTTACAATTTTAGTAATTTGCAATTAACTAAAGACCATTTTTCATTATTGGAGAAGGGATTTAAATTTATACCATCAAGGAGAGGGGAGAGTGTACAAACTATTTTGGATCTTAAATTATTCCTAAGGAAAATGAACTTAGAACTAATGTACAGTAATGAGAATTATGGATTAGACAGAAGAGCAATACAGATAACAGAGGAACAACGAACATTAAAAAACAAATCCACTTATAACCCCCCCATACATGCACAACTCAAGAATTTTGAGAAAGTGATGGAAAAAGGCATCAGAAAAATAGACAAGAGGGTAAATTATGTCAACAATATGGGTAAAAGTGAAAGAAAATGCCTACAGGATTTGAAAAACAATAATGGTATCAGGGTAATGAAGCCCGATAAGGGCGGAGGAATTGTTATAATGGAGTCTATTCAATATGAAGGCAAAATGAACAACATACTTAGGGACGAAACTAAATATAAGGAGGTCTCTCGTAATGAGATAAATATAGCATATAGGAAGATCGATATAATGCTAACAGATATGGGGATGGAAAAAATCTTGGATGAAAAAATGATATCTTATTTAAAAATTAACAAACCAAGAATACCAATTATTTTCGGAATACCGAAAATACACAAACAATGCGATGATCCACCCTTTAGACCAATAGTGGCAGCAGAGGGATCTAAAACTACAACCCTAGCAAAGTTTGTGGACGTAAAAATGAAACATATTTGGAAAAATAAAAATGCAATATTACGTGATTCTTGGGACTTGTTAAGAGTACTAGAGCCCAATTTATTTGATAAAGATATCTTATTTGTAACAATTGATGTGGTCGATCTATTTGGTTCGATACCATATGAGGAAGGGATACGTATGTTTGAAGAGGAAGTATTCTTGGATAAGAAATTGAAATTTGAAGAAAAAGTAGTGTGCACAGGCTTGATGGATGCAATACTAAAGAACAATTACCTAGTATACAAGGGGGAGTTTTTCCAACAAATAAAAGGTGTAGCGATGGGGGCAGTCTGTGCACCTACTTTTGCAAATTTGGTCCTAGCTAATTGGGAGGACAAGCATGTGTTCCCTTCAAGCTATGCAAAATATTGTAAATTATATAAAAGATTCCTTGATGACATCTTAATATTTTGGACTGGTAGCTTAGAGAAATTTAAAGAATTTTACAACTACTTGGGTAGTACAACCAACTTTCTTAAATTTACATACAATTTTTCATATGAGAGCATTGCATATTTGGATGTGGAAATATTAAAAACAACTAACTCATTTGAGACCAGAATATACAGAAAAAACACGTATGTAAATTCATTTCTTCATTTTAATAGTGAACATCCAATCCACTGCAAGAGAAATCTGGTTAAAGGCCAGTTTATCAGAGGATCAAGAATGACTACATTGGAAGAAGAATATAACAAAGAATGTGACAAATTAGAAGGGATGTTTATAGATAGAGGGTATCCTAAGGCCTTTATTGAGAAATACAGGATGGAAGTAACAAATGCAAGGAAGGGAAGGTTTAAGCCTATAATAGGGATAAAAGAAATGGTAGATGAGCAAATTGTTAATATAGCAACGCAGGAAGTAAACTATGAACACTCATTGATCTTAGAGTATAATGAATTAAACAAAAAGGTGAGAACTTTATTTTCCAAGGAATGGGAGATATTTAAAGGTTTTTCTGATTTGAAGGTCCTGGTAGAATCTAACCCAAAAGTAGTTTATAAGAATTCCCTTAATATTAAAAATATATTAGAAACAGGGAACAACTTAAATACAAGACCAGGAGATAGAAGGATGACAAATAAAGTAGGGACATATAGCTGCGGTACATGCAACCAATGTGATATGGTGATAAATTGTGAAAAAATACACCTGGATTGTAGAAAATTATGGTTGCATAGTAAGGGGTACTATAATTGTGAATCGAGAGGTGTAGTGTATCTAGTAACTTGCAAAAAGTGTCCTTCCTTCTACGTAGGGAAAACAGAAAGATCCTTGAAAAAGAGGATCTATGAACATACATATGACCTCAGGAAAGGGAAGGACACTAATGCACTATACAGACACTCACTGATATGTAAGGATTTTGATTTTGCTTTTTTTGTGTTAGATCAAATAAAAATGGATATAAGAGGGGGCCCATGGGAGGAGAACATTGGGTATAAAGAATTGTGGTGGCAAGTGGCTTTAGAAGCCAACAAGCCACCTGGCCTGAATGAAAACATTTCTATATTACCCCTATTAAAATTAAAAGCAGCTAAGGCAAAGTAAAAGAGATAATACATTTCGCCACTAGATGGTGACACGATTGTATGAAAGAAGATATATAAATGTTTAATGAAATTTTAGACTCAAACAAAAACTATATATTTAACACTAACGGGAATTGACATTTATCAACTGTAATTGAATAAATACACTGTTAATCTGCACAAACATTTTGTTTTTATACATGTGTTTCAAATGTTTTTAAAAATAATTTTTAACAGTATAAATGATTTACAAATGCAACTTATTCCTATTACTTTAAATAGTAATTGTTTTACTAATTAGTAAAATGCAGTAGCGACATGATTGGTCAACTAATTTTTAAATTTATTTAAATACTTTGTATGAGTTTAAGATGGCAGCGATTGATTTATCTGAGGAAGTCTTGTACTAGACGAAAACGCAAAACTCAATAAAGCGTTCATATTATTTTTAAATTGGTCACAGTATCCTGTCTTCTCCTTGGCTTCTACGTTTATGGACTTTGCTTGGTTTTGGTAGCAACGAGGGAAGCTGATTGTGTTTTTACTTTAGTGTTTGACATATATATAAATATATATATAGATATACAGAGGTGGTAGAAAGGATAAAGGTCACAACACAAACTCCTCTAGGTCTGTCCAGGCTAGGGGGAAGGAGGGTGGGACGCAAGAAAGAAGGCGAGAAGAAGACAACCAACATGGAACGTTATGGTAGGTACATAACTTCTAAATATTAGGTTGTCTATCTCGCCTTCATTCTTGCTGGATGGGACCGCGTCCCTAGCACCTTGTCCCGGGTGGCCTATCAGAACAGACTCTTGAGTACAGTGGAACCAAAGTTGGCTCGGTCTCTAGAGGCTAAGTCCAACTTATAATGAGAAATGAAGGTATGGGGAGAAGCCCAAGTAGCTGCAGCACAAATCGAATCAATAGGCAGTCTGTCTTGGAAAGCTATAGATGTAGCTAAAGCTCTAGTTGAATGAGCTCTGGGTTTGGTTGGCAACTGTTGATGTCTGATCTCATACACAAAGGTAATCAATGAAGTAAGCCATCTAGAAAGAGATACCTTAGAAACTGGAAGACCCATTCTGCCTTCTGCAAAGGAAACAAACAGTTGGTCAGACTTCCTAAATTGTTTGGTCCTGTCTAAATAGTACCTAAGTTGGCGATGAACGTCTAACCAATGTAATTTTTGTTCCGATCTGTTCGAATGGTTAGGAAAGAACACAGGAAGATCAATGGTTTGATTCAAATTTGCCGGTGAAGCTACCTTAGGCAAAAAGGACGGGTTGGTACGTAAGGACACCCTATCCTTATGAAACAAAAGATAAGGGGATCGACTACACAGAGCATGAAGTTCAGAGACTCTTCTGGCTGAAGTAATAGCTACCAAAAAGAGTGTTTTCCAAGATAGCAACTTCATTGAGCATGAAGCCGCAGGTTCAAAGGGGGGAAGAATCAAGGATGTCAGAACCAAGTTGAGATCCCATAGAGGAGGAGGATCCCTGATAGGTGGTTTGAGGAGAAAAACTCCCTTTAAAAAGGCTTTGCAGAGTTTGTGAGACATAATGGCGGACTCTGAGACTCCAACATGAAAGTTAGATATAGCTGCCAATTGAACCTTGATGGTAGAAGGAGACGAACCTGAGTGGAAAAGTTCGGCTAGAAAATCTAGAACTGATTGAATGGAAGCAGTGAAAGGATCTATATCCTTTGAATGCGCCCAATAGGAAAAACGTTTCCACTTATGATAAAACTTCCGAGTGGAAGATTTATGAGAGGCTATTAAAATATCTCGAACTGAGTGAGATATTAGAGGAAGCCTGGCTAGAGTTGGAATTGGAGAAACCATGCTGTGAGGTTCAGAGAAGGGAGGGAGCGGTGCAACTGACCCGACTGATGGGTCAAGAGGTCTGGAACTGGGTCCAGATGCCAGGGTTGCTCCAACAGATAACGGTGAAGAAATGGGAACCAAACCTGTCGAGGCCAGTAAGGGGCAATGAGGATCATGGAAGCTTTCTGAGCGATGACTTTCTGTATTAGTTGAGATATCAGTGGGAAGGGAGGAAAAGCATACAGAAGTCCCCGGGGCCAATCGTGGATTAGAGCGTCTCTGCTGGGATGGCCTGGTTGGGGAAAGAGGGTGAAATAATCATCGCACTTGCTGTTTTGGGGAGTAGCGAAAAGGTCGCAGCAAGGTCGGCCCCACTTTTGAAAGACTTTGTCCAACACTGAATTCTTCCGAGACCACTCGTGAGGCATGAGAATAGCTCTGCTCAATTTGTCCGCAATCACATTGGACTTCCCGGGAATGTGCGTTGCTAACAGAAACCGCTGAGAAGAAATCGCCCATTGCCACAGTCTGAGTGCCTCTCGACATAGGGGGTAGGATCTGGTTCCGCCTTGTTTGTTGATGTACCACACTACAGACATATTGTCTGTCTGAATTGCTATAGTTCCTTTGGGAAGAGAGTGTTGTAGGGCTTGCAACGCTAGAAGCACTGCTCTCATCTCTAGGACATTTATGTGCAAGTGGCGCTCGAAAGGTTGCAATATGCCCTGAACCGTCCTGCCCTGGTAATGCCCCCCCCACCCGATCAGGGAGGCGTCCGTTGTCAGTGTAGCAGCTGGAGGGGGAGGAACAAAGGGTCTTCCTAGGAAGAGCTGGGGGGATGTGATCCACCAAGAAAGATGATTCCTGCACGATTGTGTTATCGTAATGGAATGGGACATTGGAAGTTGTTGGTACGACCATTGTGTGAATAGCATCCATTGTAAGATTCTCATGTGGAATCTGGCTAAAGGAAGAAGAGGGATAGCAGCCGCCATTATCCCTAAGACCTTCAGGGCCAGTCTGACTTTGATTTTGTTGCTTTGCAAGACAAGAGAAACTTGTCTGTGTATGTCTGCTATTCTCTGCTCTGTGATTCTGGCTGACATGCTGACTGTGTCTAGATTTGCGCCTATGAAGGTAATAACACGACAAGGCGACAAGACAGACTTTTCGTAATTTATTGAAATGCCTAATGTTTGACATGTGTGAAAGGTATAGTCTCTGGCAAGAAGCAGAAGATGCCTGGTGGGGGCTGTAAGGAGCCAGTCATCTAAATATGGAAACACTTGGAATCCTTGACGTCTCAGATGAGAGGCGACCACTGCCATGCATTTGGTAAACACTCGGGGGGCTGTAGTGAGTCCAAAGGGCAGGGCCCTGAATTGGAAATGACTGGTTCCCAGCCTGAAGCGGAGGAATCTCCTGGAGCGTCGGCTCATTTTGATGTGGTAGTACGCATCCTGGAGATCTATAGAGCACATCCAGTTGTCCCGCCCCAAAAGGGGTAGAATGGACTGCAGCGTGACCATCCGAAATTTTGTTTTCTTGACAGACCTGTTCAAGTTGCTGAGATCCAAAATGGGTCTCCAGTCCCCTGTTTTCTTTGGAACCAAAAAGAATTTGGAGTAGATTCCGGACCCTTGTTGGTCTGCTGGAACTGGTTGAATGGCTCTTTTTGCAAGCAGCTTTGATATTTCTAGCACTGCTTGCTCCCTTTGACTGGGTGGAACGTCTGGAAGGGATTTTTTTGATTGCTATGGAATGCGAAAGAATGGGATTGTATAGCCTTCGGAAATGATAGACTGTACCCACTTGTCTTGAGTTAGGGATTGCCAGGCTTCTGGGTACAGAGATAATCTTCCCCCGACTGCCTCCGTAGGTGGACAGTCGGGCAACACCTCAGGGATGCTGAAAGGGCTTGTCGGAGAACGTCTCTCGACTGCCCTGATTCTGCGGGCCCCCTCTGCCTCTAGGGCGGCATCTACCATTATTGTTCCCCCCTCTGCCTCTAGAGGGGAACCGACTCTGTGCGTCAGGCAAAGCTCCTTGAGATTGTTTGCGGAACCACATCTTTCCGCCCTTCTGGCCTTTGGGGTAAGGCCTAGAAGGAGTAGAAAAACGGACTCCCACGGCAGAGAGAGTCTTGCCCTCAGTCTCGCACCTAGTCAGGGTTTCCTTCACTTGAGGACCAAAGAGGGATGATCCATCAAACAGGGAGTTAGTGAAGGACGCCTTGAAAGGGTCCGCAAAATTACAGAGCCGCATCCAGGGGTGCCGACCTAAGGCCACACCTGTACCTGCCGCTCTACTCGCTCCATCCGCCGCATACGAAAGGAGGCACATGGAGGAGTTAACTACTGAGTTGAGGGTAGCCAGCTGAGAGTTCATCCTATCCTGAAAACCCGCAGCTGTTGGATCCTTTAACATTTCACTCGCTTCCTTGATCAAATCTCTCTGGAGACGAGTGAAATGACACAGGTAGTTCAGCGAGCGCATAGAAAAGGTCGCTGACGAGAACATCCGCTTCCCGTACCTGTCCATAGTCCTAGACTCCTTGTTAGGAGGATGGACAGGCACTGAAGGATCAGCTAGCTCCTTCTTGGTGGCTGCAGCCACCACCATAGCATCCACAGAGACGCCTTTGGTCAAAAATTCTTTGTCCTTGGGGGCAGTGATAAACTTTGAAGGTCTCCTGGGGGTGGGGTCCACAGAGTCAGGAGCCATCCAGGTCTTCTTTGCCACCACCTGCATAAGGGTGTCAAAAGGAGGGGACACCCAGGTGGTGGAAGGGCGAGAGCCAAACGCCTCAAGATACACCGATTCATCCTCTGAAGGGTTGAGGGCTGGCCAATTCCCCCTCTGTTTAGTATCTCGAGGATGTCTGCAAAAGAGACATCTTCAAAGGGGGAATGAGGGGACCCTTCAGAATCCTCTAAATCGGTGACAGAGGTGACAGACTCAGGGGAGTCGATGTGCTTCCTCTTGCACTGCCTCTTGCTAGGAGGCTCTCCTACCGGATCAGGAGAGGCCTCGGAAGAGGAGGAGATCCCCACTGGGGATACTTGAGGAGCTGGCTCTCTGCGATCCGGGATGAGGGAGTGAGCAGAAATCACCGGAGGCACCGTGGAGGGAGGGGCAGATGGAGCCGACTGTGGTGTCGAACCAGGTTCTAACACGCTCCTCATGACCTCGAAGGCACCCCTGTCAGGCAGAGCCAGAGGTCTCCGCTCCGAAAAGCTGAAAACCTCCCCCGGCACCGACAGTGATGGCTCCGAGGCCGATGTTGGAGCCGAACTCACCAGCGCCGAAGCACCGAGAGGGAGAGCGGGGTCGGACAAGGGTCCGATGCCACTCACCCCCTCGGAGCCGACAAGGGAAATCCGGCGCCGAGATTCCTCCAAGGAAGAAATCGGAGCAGATGATGGTACCGAAGACAACGGTATTGGTTCCGACGCAGCCACAGTCTCGGGTCCGAGCCGCCCCGGCTCCGAACTCAAAGGAGTCGGAGGAGGAATATTCTGAGTGATAGGATTAGACATCGACTGTTGAGTCGGGCTTTGAAGCATCTGGGCCAGTGCCTCGGACTTAAGAAGTTGACTCACTACCCTCTGAAGGTCATCATCTGAAAGTCTCGACGACCTAGAGGAGTGAGATCTATGGCTCCGTTCAGACAGCAATGGAGATGCTGGAGCCGAATGAACAGAGCCGATAGATGGTGACCGGGACCTTTTTCTGGAGGTCGGTTCGGACAATCTGATCAGAGCCGACTCACCGGTGTCTGCCTCGGCTCCGGCCGGAGCCGAGGAAATAGCAGGGACATGAGTTCGAGAATCATCGGCTCCGGCCGGAGCCGATGTTCGAACAGCCTTCGAAGCCCCAGAAGACGACTCAGATACCGGAGCCGATGGTCTGGTAGGCTTCGAGGGTTTCCCCGAAGACTGAGTCGGGGGACCCTCAGGCTTCAATAAGCCCCTTAGAATGAGCTTATTTTTACGCTCCTGCAGGACTCTAGGGCTGAAGCCATGGCAAACAGCACATGAGTCCTGCAGGTGCAAAGGTCCCAGGCAGTACACACAAGAAGTGTGACCGTCTGTCAGAGACATCTTCTGACAGCACGAGTCACACTTCTTAAAGCCTGAGACCTTTGAATCCTTAGACATGTCTAAAGTAGAAAGAGTGTAACCATACAATCACACACACACACACCAATTACACTTATTAGAAATTTAAATTAAACTTAAATTAAATTAAATTACAAGTAATTACAAGTAATTAGAAATTAAGCCCCTACAAACACAATCACTCCAACTAGTAGGAAGGGAGGGACTGGGCCTAAGGCCCAAGGGAAGAACTCAAGAGAGTTTCAGGAAAAAAAAAAGGGGAAAGTTTTGACTGGAAATGGAAGGGAACTACTTACTTTATAAAACTGTGAAGAAAACTAACTTAAAAGGGGAGTTTATCTAGATATTAACTAGTTTTTTTAAACTGACCTGACGAGCCGGTTGAAACACACCTCGATCGCTATAGCGGCAAACGAGATCTGAGGAGTTACCGCCTAGCATTGTGGGATATAGGGGAGCCTCGAGCCAGTGGAACTAGCTATCGAGCTTTTAGAGTGGCCGAGTCGGAGCCGAGGTTCGGCTCCGAACCCATCCAGCAAGAATGAAGGTGAGATAGACAACCTAACATCAGACTTTTAACCTGAAAGTAGAAAGAGATAGAAAAACTTCCCAAATGGCCAATGAACTACAATTTTAGGGCCAAAACCCACTCTTCCCGTGGTAGATAGGCAACCTAGTGCTTACCACTCCCACTAATAAGCTAGAAGGCTTCCCTCCAACACAGAAAGGCTTGGGTGGGCTCAGAAGCTTGCCAACAGTCCTGGATACAGCAAGTCTGTATCTGGACTTGACTAGTTACAGGAAAGGCAGGAAACAAGCTTAGAATTTTTTTTTTTACAGAAAAGCAGCTAAAACAGCAGTAAATACAATTCAAATTGTAGTGCAGGCCAGCACACCCGAGTGCGTAGCAACACTATGGCAAATAACAGTACAAATAAATGCAATTAAATTAACAAATGACTAAAAAACAAGTGCAGAAGGCAGTAAATTAGAAGGCTACTAACAAGCAGTAATAAGTGCAGAGCAAGAGTGACTGAACAGATAACAGCACGCAGAAGAGCAACTAAGACAGTTATAGTAAGAGCAACTGAATAATATATATATATATATATATATATATATATATATATATATATATATATATATATATATATATATATATTTTTTTTTTTTTTTTTTGAGGGAGGGAACAGAGCAGGATTAAGAGGCTACAAGGGTTGTCCTTCCCAGATGCTCTCTTTGTACACAGTAGGAGTGCCTGAAATCAGAATATGATCTCACTGCACTCAGCTGAGTGAGCAAATGAGATGGGCCCAGAAGGAGTACCCAAATACAAATCTACAAGAGGGGCGGGTAATTTCAAAGCCACCAAAATTAACACCAAAACAAGAACAGGGAAGGTGGGTGGTGAACTAACTGTAGAGAGACAGCCACAACTTCAGTTGAGCTTATATTCAGTGAAAAACACAAATAAATAAATTAAATACAGTACTATATGCAAAAGAGCAGGTAAAAGTGTACTTAAATTCACTTATACGTCTAGCTGATTTCAGGTAGATGTTAGCCGGCCAAAGCTCTGATTATTAAGCAGAGATAACTCAAAATGTACCACTTATATAAAGCAAGACAGAATGTCAGTGATGAGGTGAAACTACCCCCCACTGCTATCAATGGCTACACAGAAATTCTAAAAAGTACTCTGTAGAGAGACAGCCACAACTTCAGTTGAGTTAATATTCAGTGAAAAACACAAACAAATAAATTAAATACAGTACTATATGCAAAAGAGCAGATAAAAGTGTACTAAAATTCACTTATACATCTAGCTGATTTCAGGTAGATGTTAGCCAGCCAAAGTTCTGATATTAAGCAGACATAACTCAAAATGTACCACTTATATAAGGCAAAACAGAATGTCAGTGATGAGCTGAAACTACCCCCACTGCTATCAATGGCTACACAGAAATTCTAAAAAGTACTCTGTAGAGAGACAGCCACAACTTCAGTTGAGTTAATATTCAGTGAAAAAATAACTACATTAAATACAGTGCTATATGCAAAAGAGCAGATAAAAGTGTACTTAAATTCACTTATACGTCCAGCTGATTTCAGGTAGATATTAGCCGGCCAAAGCTCTGATATTAAGCAGAGATAACTCAAAATGTACTACTTATATAAGGCAAAATAGAATGTCAGTGATGAGGTGAAACTACCCCCCACTGCTATCAATGGCTACATATAGCTGCTATATCTCGTTTGGGAATAGTATATACCATTCTAAAAAACTGAGGAACTTTACACATCCTATCTGCCTTTTTATTTGCAGATGACTTACACTCAGGAAAATTGCAGGCAGAAACACATACATCCTCTGAAGTAAACAGAATAGCAGCAGTTGGTGTAGGTTCTGAAAAATCCTTCTTTAACAAATCATAGTATTTTCTGAGGGGCTGAGTACCTCAGTATTCTCCCACTGAAAATGAAAGTTATGTACTTACAATAATAAGAAGTTATGTACCTACCATAACATTCCATGTTAGTTGTCTTCTTCTCGCCTTCTTTCTTGCTGGTTGGGTTCGGAGCCGATCCTCGGCTCTGACTCGGCCATCTTCAAAAGCTCGAGAGCTGCTTACTGGCTCGAGGCCCCCCTATATCCCATGATGCTTGGCGCTAGATACCCAGATCTCGTTTGGTAAGTCTAACTGCAGACATAATAATAATAATAATAATAACAATAATAATAATAATACAGGAATCCTGTCCTAGAATGCATAAATCCTACTGGAGAGACTACTAGTCAGAAGGAATAGCCAGAGAAGACTCAGCCAGTGAGAAAAACATAAGGAACTCTTCTCGGTCTACTAGGATAGGGGGATGGAGGGTGGGGCGCAAGAAAGAAGGCGAGAAGAAGACAACTAACATGGAACATTATGGTAGGTACATAACTTCTTAATGTTAAGTTGTCGCCTTCATTCTTGCTGGTTGGGACAGCGTCCCTAGCACCCCAATCCTGGGTGGCTCATCGGAACAGACTCTTCAGAACAGTGGAACCAAAATCAGCTCTGCTCCTGGAGGCCACGTCCAGCTTATAATGTGAAATAAAGGTATAAGGATTGGCCCATGGATTGGCCCAGATCTCGTTTGATAGATAACACCATAGCAGTTCTGATCCCAGAACAAAAGAGAAAGAGGAATGCCTATATATATATAACATACCCAGAAAAAGGGGCAACCATGGGAGTCTAAGCTGGGATGAAAGAAGGCCCAAAAAGATCCTTTCGGTCTGTCCAGGCTAGGGGGTTGGAGGGTGGGACGCAAGAAAGAAGGCGAGAAGAAGACAACTAACATGGAACGTTATGGTAGGTACATAACTTCTCATTGTTAAGTTGTCAATCTCGCCTTCATTCTTGCTGGATGGGACCGCGTCCCTAGCACCTCAGCCCTGGGTGGCTCATCGGAACAGACTCTTGAGGACGGTGGAACCAAAGTTAGCTCGGCTTCTGGAGGCCATGTCCAGTTTGTAATGAGAAATAAAGGTATGAGGAGAGGCCCATGTGGCTGCCGCACAAATGGAGTCTAAAGGTAACCTAGCCTGAAAAGCTATTGACGTAGCTAAGGCTCTAGTTGAGTGGGCTCTAGGTTTTGAAGGAAGTTCTTGACTCCTCAGTTCATAGATGAAAGTAATCACAGAAGCCAACCATCTGGAAAGGCTTACTTTGGAAACTGGAAGGCCTTTCTTCCCTTCCGTATAAGACAGGAAGAGCTGCTCAGATTTCCTAACTTGCTTGGTTCTATCCAGGTAGTAACGGAGTTGACGATGAACATCCAAAAAATGCAACTTTTGTTCCGCTCTGTTGGAGTAATTAGGGAAGAAAACTGGGAGATCGATAGTCTGGTTTAGATTTGCCTCAGAAGATATCTTGGGTAAAAAGGATGGGTTAGTTCTGAGGGATACTCTATCTTTATGGAAAACCAGATAAGGAGGACGAATGCAAAGGGTGTGAAGCTCTGAGACTCTCCTCACGGAAGTTATGGCCACTAGAAACAGAGTTTTCCATGAGAGTAACTTCAAGGAACAGGAACCCTCAGGTTCAAAGGGAGGGAGAATCAAAGAGGTTAAAACCAGATTCAAATCCCACTGTGGTGGGGGATCTCTGATTGGGGGCTTAAGTAAAAAGATACCTTTAAGGAAGGCTTTACAAAGTTTATGGGACATAACAGTGGAGTCCAATAGACCAACATGAAAATTTGAAATGGCCGCTAACTGAACTGTGATAGTGGACGAAGAAGAACTTGACTGAAAAAGTTCAGCCAAAAAATCTAGGACTGACTGGATAGGTGCCGTGAAAGGATCCATGTTTCTAGTCTCTGCCCAGAAGGAGAAACTTTTCCATTTGCTAGCATAAATCCTCCTGGTAGAAGATTTGTGGGAAGCTAGAATGATGTCACGCACCGAATGGGAAATAAAGGGAAGCCTGGCTAAGGTTGGAAGTGGAGCAACCAAGCTGTGAGGTTGAAAGAGAGGAGGGAGTGGTGCAGCTCGCCCGACTGATGGGTCAAGAGAAATCCAAAAGAAACACCAACAATGAAAATTGCAGCCAACTGGAAAAAGTTTTTACTTCTTTTCAGACAGATTCTGGCACCTCGGCCTTCGCCTTCATTGGAATAAATTATTCTAAATCACATCAGCTTATATAAGGGTAATCCAATGGAGTTTAATGATTTTATTTCAACTTTGAAATTAAACTCTTGTGGTTTGGATTTTACTTTTGAAGTGAATCCAAGGTCAATCCAGTTACTGGATGTTGAATTTTATGTTGGTAATGATGGGAAGATACAACATAAACCCTTCCATAAAGTTACGGCAGTAAACAATTTTTTGCATGCCACTAGTATGCATAGTGTTCAGTTAATTAACTCATTACCTTTGGGCGAATTTAAAAGAATTGCTGCCAATACTTCAGAAGTTAGGAATATTAAGAGGGAATTTGATGTAATTTGTGAAAAATTAAATAATCGAGGATACAGATGGGATAATATTATGTCACATAGAAATAGAGTTGAATGGGACTTAAATTTACATCTAACGGTTCATCAAAATATAGGTAGAAAGAATATTAAAAGTGTGAATACTAGGGAAAATGGAGAATTTTTAGAATTAGCTTGTAATGATTGCAATAACATGGAAGTTAAGGACAAAATATTTTTTGTAAATAGGTATTCACTTTTTTCACCTATATTAAGAAAAATAATATATAGTATGTGGCCTATGGTTATGAATGATGATTTTTTGAAAACTATTATCCCTAATGATATCATTTTCTCTTATGCTAGATGCAGTAATTTAAAAGAGTTGGTTAGGCATAAGGGTAGGAGGGCTAGGGTTCATAATGCTGGAGCTTATGCTTGTGGACGTTGTAAAATATGTTGTAAAATTGTGAATTTGGATGGTAATATGATAAATGGCGTTAAATATAATGCCATTGATCATTTTAGTTGTAATTCCTTTGGGGTGATTTATATAATAGGTTGTAATTGTGAAGTAAGAAAATGGTATATAGGGCAGACAAAAAGAAAAATAAAATTGAGAATCATGGAACATATGGGAGATGTCAGGAGGGGTAGACTGGATAGTCCAGTAGCCAACCATTTTCATCAATTTCACGATGGTGGATGTGAGGATCTTGTATTTAGTGTTTTGGCAAAACCAGAGGGGGGTGGGGGGGCAAACATTAATTTTCAGAAAAAAATACTGAGAATGGAATCTAACTTTATAATAAATTATAAAACTCTGTTTCCAAATGGCATGAATTTAGAAATTTAAATATTAATGTATAAAAGTTTATAATATGTTATGATAAATAATATTATAGATTAATAATACATGTTAAATTTGAAAGTTTTCTTAAACTGCTTAATTGATGAACTTACTTAATTGTTTAATTGAAATGACTGGTGTATATATAAGCTGATGTGATTTAGAATAATTTATTCCAATGAAGGCGAAGGCCGAGGTACCAGAATCTGTCTGAAAAGAAGTAAAAACTTTTTCCAGTTGGCTGCAATTTTCGTTGTTGGTGTTTCTTTTGGATTTATCTTCATGTGTTTTTTCATTATATGACTGATGGGTCAAGAGGTCTGGCACTGGGTCCAGATGCCAGGGCTGCTCCAAGAGGTAACGATGCAAGAACGGAAACCAGATTTGTCGAGACCAGTAAGGGGCAATGAGGATCATTGTGAATCTCAATGCGGTAGCTTTCTGAATCAGCTTTGAGATTAATGGAAAGGGGAGAAAAGCGTACAGAAGACCCCGGGGCCAATCGTGGAGTAGAGCATCTCTGGGGTGGTGGCCAGGGAGAGAGTGAAGAAGTCGTGGCACTTGCTGTTCTGAGGTGTTGCGAAAAGATCGCAGCAAGGCTGACCCCATCTTTGGAAAATCTCCTCCATTACTGACTGTGAGAGACCACTTGTGCGGCATGAGAATGGCTCTGCTCAGCCTGTCCGCTATTACTTTGGACTTCCCGGGGATATGCATTGCTATCAGAAACCGCTGAGAAGAGATCGCCCACTGCCAAAGTCTGAGTGCTTCTCGACACAAGGGGTAGGACTTGGTTCCACCCTGCTTGTTGATGTACCACACTAAAGACATATTGTCCGTCTGAACTGCAATAGTCCCTATGGGAAGAGAGTCCTGAAGGGCTTGCAACGCTAAAAGTACTGCTCTCATCTCCAGGACTTTATGTGCAGGTGGCACTCGAAAAGTTGCCATGTGCCCTGGACTGTCCTGCCCTGAAAATGCCCCCCCCCCACCCGATCAGGGAGGCGTCCGTTGTCACCATAGCAACCGGGGGGAGAAGAACAAAGGGTCTGCCCTGAATGACTTGAAGGGAGACCATCCACCAAGACAGGTGTCTCTTGCATGATTGGGTGATTAAAATGCTGTGTGACATTGGAAGCTGTTGAAAAGTCCACTGGGAAAAGAGCATCCACTGAAGGATCCGCATGTGAAAGCGAGCTAGGGGAAGTAACGTAATGGCTGCTGCCATGAGACCTAAAGTCTTCAGTACAAACCTGGCCTGAATTCTGTTGCTCTGAAGAAGGATGTGAACATGTGCGCGAATATATGAAATTCTCTGTGCGGTTAGTTTTGCGGACAGTTCGGTTGTGTCCAATATGGCACCTATGAAAGTAATAGACTGACAAGGCGACAAGGCAGACTTTTCAAAATTTATGGAGATACCTAGCTCTTTGCAAGTTTGAATGGTGTAATCTCTGGACTGAAGAAGTTGACGCCTGGTGGTGGCGGTAAGGAGCCAGTCGTCCAGATATGGAAACACCTGGAATCCCTGACGTCTCAGATGAGCCGTGACCACTGCCATGCATTTGGTGAACACTCGGGGGCTGTAGTGAGACCAAAGGGCAGGGCCCTGAACTGGTAGTGACTGGCCCCCAGCCGGAAGTGGAGAAACCTCCTGGAGCGCCTGTGCATCTTGATGTGGTAGTACGCATCCTGAAGGTCTATAGAGCACATCCAATTGTCCTGGCCCAAAAAAAGGTAGAATGGACTGTAGCGTGACCATCCGGAATTTCGTTCTTTGGAGAGACCTGTTTAGCCTGCTGAGATCCAAAATTGGTCTCCAGTCCCCTGTCTTTTTTGGTACCAAAAAGAACTTGGATTAGATTCCGGATCCTTGCTGGTCTGCTGGGACTGGCTGGATGGCTCTTTTTCTTAGCAGTTTTGAGATTTCTAATACTGCTTGTTCCCTCAGTGGAACATCTGCAAGGGGCCTTTTTGGCTGTGTTGGGGTGTGGGCAAAGGGAATTTCGTAACCCTCGGATATGATTAACCGTACCCATCTGACTTGGTGAGGGAAAGCCAGGCTTCTGGGTACAGTGATAATCTTCCCCCAACTGCCTCCGAAGGCGGACAGTCGGGCAGCATCTCAGGGATGCTGAAAGGGCTGGCCGGAGACAGCTTCTCTGCTACCCTGATTCTGCGGACCCCCTCTGCCCCTAGGGCGGCGTCTGTTATTGTCCCCCCCCCCCGCCTCTAGAGGGGAACTCACCTTGTGCGTCCGGCGCGACTCCCTGTGGTTTGCGAAACCACATTTTTTCCACCCTTCTGACCCTTAGGGTACGGTCTAGATGGGGTGGAAAAACGGACTCCCACGGCAGAGAGAGTCTTGCCATCCTGTTCGCATCTGGTCAAAGTATCCTTCACTTGAGGTCCGAACAACGCTGAACCATCAAAGGGGGAGTTAGTGAAGGACGCCTTGAAGGGGTCAGCAAAGTTACAAAGCTGCATCCAGGTGTGATGCCTTAAGGCCATGCCTGTGCCTGCAGCCCTAGTCGCCCAATCGGCCGCATAGGAAATAAGCCACATGGAGGAGTTAACAATCGAGTTCAGGGTTGCCAGCTGGGAGTTGATTTTGTCTTGAGACCCCGCAGCTGTTGGATCCTGTAAAGTATCACCCATTTCTTTGAGCATGTCTCTTTGAAGGCGGGTGAAATGACATAAGTAATTCAGCGACCGTATGGTAAAGGTTGCTGAAGAAATCATACACTCGCCGTACCTATCCATAGTCCTAGATTCCTTATTAGGAGGATGGATCGATACTGAAGGATCAGCCAGTTCCTTCTTAGTGGCTCCCACCACCACCATGGCATCAACAGGGACACCCTTGGTTAAAAACTGCTTATCAGAAGGGGCTGTGATAAATTTTGAAGGCCTCCGTGGGGTAGGTTCCATTGTGTCAGGGGCCATCCATGCCTTCCGCGCCACCACTTCCATGAGGGGGTCAAAGGGCGGAGACACCCAGGAGGTGGAAGGGCGAGAACCAAAAGCCTCTAGGTAAACCGACTCGTCCTTGGAAAGATTGAAGGTAGACCAGTTACCCCTCTGCTTGAGGATCTCAAGGATGTCAGAAAAGGCGACATCCTCAGAGGGGGACCGCGGGGACCCTTCCGACTCATCCAAGTCAGTATCGGATGTGACGGACTCAGGAGAGTCCACATGCTTCCTCTTGCATTTCCTTTTCCAAGGGGGCTCCCCTGACGGATCAGGGGAGGCCTCGGAAGAGGAGGATGCTCCCAATGGGGGCACCTGTGGTGTTGGATCTCTGCGGTCGGGGTCGAGAGGATGGGTAGAGACCGTGGCAGGTACAACGGTGGGAGGAGCTAAGGGAGCTGACCGAGGAGCAGGCACAGGGGCCAGCACACTCCTCATGACCTCAAAGGCACCCCTATCAGGCAGGGAAGAAGGTCCCCGCTCCGAAGAGATAAGGACCCCTCCCAGCACCGAGAGGGACGGCTCCGAGGCCGATGTCGGGGCCGAACTGACCTGCGCCGAGGCTCCGAGAGGGAGAACGGGGTTGGACAAGGGTCCGATGCCACTCGCCCCCTTGGAGCCGACGAGGGAATCCCGGCGCCCGGATCCCTCCAAGGATGGAACCATGGAAGAGATCGGAGCCAACGACAGAGCCGAAAGGTGTGGTATCGGCTCCAACGTGTTGATGGTCCCAGCTCCTACGAACTCCGGCTCCGAACTCAGAGGAAGAGTCGGAGGAGGAATCGATTATAGAATTGGGATAGCCACTGTCTGTTGAGAAGGGCTCTGAAGCATCTGGGCCAGTGCCTGCGACTTAAGGAGTCTGCTAACCACCCTCTCGAGGTCGTGTTCTGAAAGCCTGGAAGACCAAGAGGAATGAGACCGATGGCCCCGCTCCGAAAGCAAAGGAGATCTCGGAGCCGAATGGACTGACTCCAAAGAAGGAGACCTGGAGCGCTTACGGGTCGCAGACGGTTCCGACACAACGATCGGAGCCGACTGAGTCTTGGGAGCATCGGCTCCAGCCGGAGCCAACGTAGGAGCACTAAGAGCACCACTGGTCGAAGGCTCGGTTCTTAGAGCCGACGGTGTTGTGGGCTTCGAAGGTTTGCCCGACGAAGACTTGGTCGGGGAACCTTCAGGTTTCAACAAGCCTTGTAAAATAAGCTTGTTTCTGCGTTCCTGCAGGACTCTTGGACTGAATGCATGGCAGACAGAACAAGAGCCCTGCAGGTGCAGAGGGCCCAGGCAATAAACACAAGAAGTGTGACCGTCTGTCAGAGACATCTTCTGACAGCACGAGTCACACTTCTTGAAGCCTGAAACCCTGGAATCCTTAGACATCCTGACAGGGATGACAGGTAATCCACACACACCAACAAACACCCACACTCAAACTTACTCAGTCTAGTCACAAACACACACACACAAAAACTGAGACTGTTTAGACTGACAAATAGAGAATTTTAAACTAAATTTAACTAGATTAAACTTAAGATTAAGATTTAAACTAAAAATTAGCCCGAAGGTCTAGTAATCTAAGGAGTGGGGTTGGTAACGAGAAAAATGTATAAACTAACCCGAAAAGGAACTATCTAAGGTGGGGATACACTAGAGGGGTAAAGTGGATCTAATAAAAAAACATACTACCAAAAGGGAGAAAAAACCTTACCAGAAGAGATTTTTATAAATTTGACCTGAGAGCTGGCAAAAAAATGCAACCTCGCAGCTGAAGCGGCAAACGAGATCTGGGTAGTTAGCGCCTAGCATTGTGGGATACAGGGTAGCCTCGAACTGGTAAAAATAGCTCTCGAGCTTTAGTATACGCCGAGTTCCGAACCCATCCAGCAAGAATGAAGGCGAGATTGACAACTTAACATAGACTGTTCAATTTGTCCACTAAAACACTTGATGACCCCAAGTTGTGTATTGATATTAGAATGAAATAAGAAAAATTTGCTTTTGCCAAACTCTCATGGTCTCTTAACACAACAGGTAATAATGGGTTCCTCTTTGTTTGTTGATGTACCATACCACTGTCATATTGTCTGTCTGTATATAAATCACACCCTTGCGGGGTGATCCTAGAATGTTTCTAACACTAGGACAACCGCTTTCATTTCCATGATACTGATGTGAAGACTGGCCTCTTTGGGTCCCCATGGACCATGCTTCATTTGAAATGCCCTCTGACCTAGAAGAGAGGCTTCTACTATCACCAGGCAATCCATATGGAATAGGTGGCCCTCAGTTACAAACAAGATGTAATTTATCAGGTAACGTGATGTCAGTGAGATGAAATTTCACATGCAATGGGTGAATGTTTTCAGACCATTGTACTGATAGGGTTCACTGGAGTGCCCTCACATGGTATCTGGCTAGTGGGGCCATCAGAACTGTAGATGCCATTAGAACTAAGAAGCATAAGATTAATCTGACTGTAGGGGTGGGATGATGAAGCACCTTTACTATCACTATACATAGGGATAAAATTCTGGACCGTGTAAGGCTGGCGATCTCTAGGCTAATATTGAGTGGGATTCTATGATTTCCACTTCCTGAGAAGGTGTCAGATGACACTTAAGAAAATTCACAGTTATTACTAGGTACAGTAACAAATGGAGCATAAGATCCAGGTGACACAGCAGCAGATGCCTGGAGGTAGCATTTAGAAGCCAATCGTCAAGGCAGGGGAAAACTTGGAACCTTAACAGCTTCAAGTGTGCTGCTACCTCTGCCATCATCTTGGTGAACACTCTAGGGGCTGTTGTGAGAACAAAAGGCAGGACTCTGAAATTAAAGTAATTGGCTCCTAGAGAAATGAAGGAATCTCCTGGAGCGCTTTTCTATATTCACATGATAGTAAACATACTGAAGATCTATTGAGCACAGCCAGTCAGCGTTCCTCAACAGAGGTAGTATGGACTGAATTGTGGCCATCTGGAAATTTGTCTGTTTTACAAATTGATTTTGGTGGCTGAGATCCAGAACGGGCTTGAGGTCTCCCATCTTATTTGGCACTAAAAAGAACCTCTAGTAGATTTTGGATTCTAACTGGTATTGGCAGACTGGCTGGATGACTCTTTTTTTTTTTTTTTTTTTTTTTTTATAATTTTAAAATTTATACTGTGGCTGGTTCTCACTGACTGGGTGGAACATTCGGGGGTTTCCTCTTTTTCTGAGGCAGAAGAGAAAAGGGAAATTGTCTTTACAACACATGAATCTGTATTTATGTTTTCCCAGGCTTGTGGGTGCAAAGACAAGCATCCCCAACTGCCTCCAGAGTGCAGAAGCCAGGCAACTGCTAAGGAATGCTGATATGGCTTTTTTGAGAAGGGACTGTGGAATCCCTGTTTATGTGGTCTGCATCTGGCTCTAGCCCGACATCCATTTAAGTTACCTCCACCTCTTCCACAAGGAGGTCTATCACCAGAAGAGTCTTGGAAAGAACTCTGTGATTTCTGGAAACAATAAAATCCTCTCCCTTGTGTTTATGAGGTGAAAACCTTAACCATTATGCCAGATGCAAAGGATTAGAGGTAGTCAGCAAGCTAATGACCCAAGGGGACCTTTTTAAGCCTAGCCATGTTTCCCAGAGGTGAGAATCAAATCTTGTACCTATAAGGTAAATATTTTAACCATTAAGCCACTCCTCATTATTTCTAACATCTGCAGAGAATCAGTCATTGTTTTTCTTATCATAAGCTACCTAAATATGGCAACAACACTTTCTACTTTATGTTGCCTAAGTCATTGTGCTTAAAATTGTTGCTAAAAACAGTTACTTACCAGTAATCCTTCTAAACTCATGCATATTATCCAAAAATTATTTTATTTTCCCTTAGCACTTTGCAGTTGCTCATTTTAGTGTTCTGTGAGATTCATCTTAAAAGTTAAACTATTTTTTCACATATCTCTTTGCCTCTTATTTCAACCATGTTTTAAACTCCATTTTCATTTTACCGTACTCACTAGCTATCCCTTCTGAAGTAAGTCATATCTTTAAAATATATCTCGAATCATTTCTACTACCCATTCTTTAAATTTCAAGATACTGATCACCCATGAGGGAGAGGAAAAATATGTAGTTTGATTAAAAATGTTGTCAAAAATTGCAGGGACAGTGGAATCAGGAGGAAGAATAACTCTGACCTTTGCTAGTGGCCCATAGCAAACATTCTCCCCATTTACTTTTGTAAATTTTCCTGGCAGAGAGTTTTTAACTACCTGGGCCGACCTTTTGAGGGTAAGGGGGTCCTTGGCCATGATCAAAATTGGAGAAGCCATGTGATCAGTCTGGGATACTGGAGATCTCGGTGAGGCTTGTTGGACAGATGAGATAAAAGACCCTTCAGGGGTCTAAGAAGAGTTTTCTCTAGAAGTTGAGGGAATTGCAGAGGTAAGTTACAGGAGAACAAATTCTAGCCAGTAGTAAATGTGTACAGAAAAGATCAAATTGCGGCTTCTAATATATATCTAGAGTCCATTCCTTTCCAAATGAAAATAACGCAGGGAAATTAATAGACTGAGGCTACTTTCATTATGAAAAAAGGATTAGTATATAACACAACCTTATCCCTGTGGAAAATCAGGTTAGGCTGCCTCACCATGAGAGCTTGCAGCTGAGAAACTTACCATGCAGATGTCAGAGCAACTAAGCAAAACAGTTTTCCAGGTTAAGAATTTGAGATGAACAATAGCTGACAGTTCAAAACGTGGTAAGGTAAATTTTTCAAGAACATAATTTAGGTCCTAAGAAGGAGGAATTTGCTTGAGAAGGGGTATCAAATGCAATACTCCTTTCATGAACTGTTTTACCAAAAGAGAAGAAAGAGCAGGATCCACACGCACGCAAGCAGAAATGGCAGCTAAATGCACCTTAATAGATGCATATGATAGGCCACCCAGAAGTATCTCAAACAACTACTTCAAGACCAGAGAGATATTAACCTTAATGGATCCTCTGTTTCCATTTAGGCACCACTTAGAAAACGTCACCCATCTGTAAACATAAGATTTTCTAGAACCAGGATTTCTGGCCTCCTTTAACACGAGCTGCACATCCTCATAAAACAAATGCCTAAACAGAGGCAAGA
Organism: Protopterus annectens; assembly: GCF_019279795.1. NCBI lineage: Eukaryota > Metazoa > Chordata > Ceratodontiformes > Protopteridae > Protopterus > Protopterus annectens. The sequence continues at coordinate 126,943,725 of NC_056733.1, read as the reverse complement.
TTAAAACATCCAGGCTGTCAACTGAAGTTTCTCCTAATGTGGGTGCACCAGTCACCCCTGAGACTGCATGAGCAAATAAGCATGTGAGGAAGTCTGTGGTAACTGGCCAATACAATTAACAGGGAGAACCAAGACTGCCTGGATCAAAAGGAGGTCACCACAATGATCTTTAACATTTCTCTTTGAACTTTCAGAAGTACCTTATGAATTGGTGGAAAGGATGGAAATGCATACAGGAACATTCCTGTCCAAGGGAATGAGAATGTGTATGTCCATCAAGCATGGCTGAAAGGATGTCTGGAACGGAATTTCTCCAGCTGTCTGTCTGGAAAGGAGGCAGACAGATCTGTTTGATGCATTCCCTACATCTGGACTAGATCCTGGAGCACCACTGCCTTGAGTTTCTACTCATACAGGTCTGCCCAGGATCTGCTTAATCTGAATGCCACAGTGTTCTGCTCTGACAGTATGTATGATGTCTGAAGAGTTACAGAGAACTGAGAAGCCTGCTCTCAGGCTATCACTGCCAGCTATCACAGAGGATAATACTTCATATCCCTTCTCTACTGAGATACCACATCACTATGGTGCTATCTGTAACTGTTAGAAGAGGAACAAGAAGTTATGTACTCACCATAACGTTCGATGTATGTAGTCCATCTCGCCTCACATTCTTATCCGTGGGTTCGGAGCTGAATATCGGCTCCGACTCAGCCGATTTTACTAGCTCGAAGTCTCTCATTGGCTGGGCTAAGTGGGTTTCCCATGGAGCACTGCTCCATATCCCCAGATCTAGTTTGCTGCGAAAATCATTTGTACTCCATACACACATCACATCCATATAAAGAATAAGCTAATCAAGGGAACTCTGTAGATGACAACCTAACCTCCAAATCCTCCAGGAGGGGGGAAGGTGGGAGGGTAAGTAAAAATGTGAGGCGAGGTGGACTACATACATCGAACACTATGGTGAGTACATAACTTCTTGATGTTATGTAGTCCTATCTCACCTACATTCTTACCCGTGGGACAGCGTCCCTAGCACCTGCATCCTGGGTGGCTCATAGGAAAATACTCCTGAGAACTGTGGAGCCAAAGGAAGACCTGCCCCTGGATATCACGTCCAATTTGTAATGAGAAACAAAAGTAGCTGCAGCACATATATCATCCATTGACAATCTAGCTTGATAGGCTGTGGATGTAGAAACAGCCCAAGTAGAATGTGCCTTGACTGGAAATGGCAGATTTTTACCTCCTGCTTGATAGATGAAAGAGATACAACTGACTATCCATCTAGACAGTGTGACCTTGGATACTGGAGACCCATTCGGTTTTCCGAAAAGGAGACAAAGAGTTGGTCAGATTTCCGGATATCTTTTGTCCGGTGTAGACAGAAGCATAACTGTCTTTGTACATCCAATTGGTGAAATCTAAATTCTGCCTTGTTGAAAAAGTGGGGGAAGAAAACAGGCAACTCAATGGACTGATTCATGTTACACACGGAAGCCACTTTAGGAAGGAATGAAGGGTTTGGTCTAAGAGAGACCCTATCTTTATGGAAGATTAAATATGGGGGTTTGATGGAGAGGGCTTGAATTTCCGAAACCCGTCTCGCTGAAGTGACTGCTGTTAAGAATGCTGTTTTCCATGTCAAGAATTTCAATTCACAGGTAGCTGCAGGCTCAAATGGTGGTAAAGTAAGGGCTTGTAGAACAAAACTGAGATCCCAGGGCATGATAGGTTCGGACACTGGGGGACGAAGCAACAGAGTACCTTTGAGGAATGCTTTGCATAGTCTGTGTGCCATGAGAATAGGTTCATTCGCTACGTGGAAATTAGATATCGCCGCCAGTTGAACTTTGATGGTGGCTGATGCGGACCCCTGATGGAAAAGCATAGACAAGAACTCCAGAACTGAATCTATTGGAGCTGTGTTAGGATCAATGCCTCTAGTATGTGCCCAGATAGAGAACCTTTTCCATTTACTAGAATAAGAAGTTATGTACCTACCATAACGTTCCATGTTAGTTGTCTTCTTCTCACCTTCTTTCTTGCTGGCTGGGTTCGGAGCCGACCCTCGGCTCCGACTCAGCCATTTTCTAAAGCTCTAGAGCTACTTACTGGCTCAAGGCCTCCCTATATCCCACAATGCCTGGCGCTAGACCCCCAGATCTCGTTTGGAAGACCTAACACCATAATAATACAAGAGGACAACTGTCCCAAAAGCAAGACTTCAGCTAGAAGGCTGAAGAAAAAGGTAGAGGACATAAAACGGTAAAGACTCAGCCAGTGACAAGACACGTAGGAGGACTCTTCTCGGTCCATCTAGGCTAGGGGGATGGAAGCTGGGACGCAAGAAAGAAGGCGAGAAGAAGACAACTAACATGGAACATTATGGTAGGTATAACTTCTTAATGTTAAGTTGTCTCTCTCACCTTCATTCTTGCTGGTTGGGACAGCGTCCCTAGCACCTTAGTCCTGGGAGGCTCATCGGAACAGACTCTTGAGCACAGTGGAACCAAAATCAGCTCTGTTCCTAGAGGCCAGATCCAATTTATAATGTGAAATGAAGGTATGAGGGGTGGCCCATGTGGCCGCCGCACAAATGGCTCCCATAGGTAGCCTTGATTGAAAAGCTACCGACGTAGCTAAAGCCCTAGTAGAGTGGCCTTTAGGTTTAGCAGGGAGTTCTTTATTCCTCAACTGATAGACAAGAGTAATAATAGAGGACAGCCACGTGGATAAGGTTACTTTAGACACTGGTCGACCCTGCTTACCCTCCGCATAGGACAGGAAGAGTTGGTCTGATTTCCTTATTTGCTAAGTCCTATGCAAATAGAAATGTAATTGCCTATGAACGTCCAACTGGTGTAACTTTTAGTTATGTACTTACCATAACTTTAGATGTTTGGGATCCATCTTGCCTACATTCTGTACTGATGGGCTCGGAGCCAATCCTCGGCTCCGACTCGGCACGCTATGCTATAGAGCGAAGCCTCTTATTGGCTGAGCTATTCTCTATCCCAGGATGCACCACCACTAATCCCCCAGATCTTGTTTGTCCGCATTCATGCACACACACATAACTGTTTATATAACATTGCCAGATGTTTCAAGATGAAACAATAGAATTCGGACCGTCCGATCTCTTCTGATCTCCAAGGCAGGGGGAAGGAGGGTGGGTTATTAGGAATGTAGGCGAGATGGATCCCAAACATCTAAAGTTATGGTAAGTACATAACTAAAAGATGTTATGTGATCCTATCTCGCCTACATTCTGTACTGATGGGACAGCGTCCCTAGCACCTAATTCCTGGGTGGCTCACTGGAAAACACTCCTGAGCACTGTGGAACCAAATGAAGCTCGCCCCCGAGATGCCACATCCAATTTGTAGTGGGAAATGAAGGTGTGCGGGGAAGACCACGTAGCCGCAGCACAAATGTCACTAATGGCAAGCTTAGAATGGAATGCTATTGAAGTAGCCATAGCTCTTGTAGAGTGAGCTTTGACAGAGGTTGTAAGCTCTTTATTAGAAGAGAAATAAGCCTGACTAATACAGTCCCTGATCCATTTGGCAATAGTGACCTTTGTGACGGCTTTGCCCAATTTATTATCCGAAAAGGACACAAACAATTGATCTGTTTTCCTTGTTTGTTGGGTCCTGTCTAAATAAAAACACAATTGCCTGTGAACATCCAATGTGTGGAAGATGTATTCCGCTTTGTTTGAGTACTTTGGAAAGAAAACTGGAAGTTCTAATGACTGTTGCAGGCAAAAACTGGAACAAACGTTAGGGACAAAGGATGGATTAGGCCTGAGGGATACTCTATCTTTGTGAAAAACCAGGTACGGTGGTTTTACAGATAGAGCTTGAAGCTCTGAAACCCTTCTGGCAGAACTAATCGCGACCAGAAAGGCAGTTTTCCAAGAAAGAAATTTCAAATTACATGTTGCTGCCGGTTCGAAGGGGGAGGAGGTTAAGGTATGTAATACCACATCGAGATCCCACGGAGGAGCAGGATGAGAAATCGGAGGTCGTAAAAGTGTAGCACCTTTCATGAAGGTTTTACACAATCTGTTGCTCATTGAAGGTGGGTTTATAGATTCATGAAAATTGGAAATAGCCGCCAATTGGACCTTGATGGTAGGGACTGAAGAACCTTGATTGAATAGTGAAGTTAGAAATTTCAGGACTTCCGATACCGGAATAGTGATGGGATCCAGACCGCGGAGTTGAGCCCAAACAGCAAATCTCTTCCATTTGCTAGTATACAATTTCTTAGTGGCAGACTTGTGGGCCGATGATAAGATATGTATGACTTCCGGGTCTAAAGTATGATTCCTGACTATAGTCGGAAGAGGAGGAGCCAAGCTGTTAACTTCAAAGTGTGAAGAGACTGATGGAGTTGTCCCGACTGATGAATTAATAGGTCTGGGATCTGATCCAGGAAACATGGACCGTCCAGTGCATATTTCCGAAGATAGGGGAACCATACCTGACGAGGCCAGTAAGGGGCAACTAAAATCATTTTGCTCCCCAAGTGAGACGCCTTTTGGATCACTCTGGGAAGGAGGGGAACTGGAGGGAAGGCGTATAGCAAGCCGGTGGGCCAAGGATGGGCTAATGCGTCCATAGGACTCTCCCCCGGAGCTGGAGTGAGAGAGGAGAACTTTCTGCACTTCGCGTTCAGCGGGGTTGCGAAGAGGTCGCAACAAGGAGTTCCCCATCTGCTGAAGATCTGAGTTGTCACTGCATCGTTCAGAGACCACTCGTGAGGAGAGAGAATAGTTCTGCTTAGTCTGTCAGCTATCACGTTGGACTTGCCAGGGATATGAGTCGCTACCAGAAAACGTCTGGTCACCACTGCCCATTCCCAAACTCTCATGGCCTCTCTGCAAAGGGGGTAGGATCTGGTCCCTCCCTGCTTGTTCAGATACCAGACTACTGACATGTTGTCGGAGTGAATGGCAATTACGCCCTGAGGGAGGTAATCGTGGAGGGCTTGTAGAGACAGAAACATCGCCCTCATTTCTAAAATGTTGATATGAAGGAGACTCTCTTCTGAATGCCATTTGCCTTGGACTGACCTGCCCAGGTAATGCCCCCCCACCCCATCTGGGAGGCATCCGTCGTCAATGTGGCCACAGGAGGAGGTGGAACAAAGGGTCGTCCCTGATCCAGATTGGAGGGCACCAGCCACCAGCGAAGGTCCCGTTTGCAAGTTTCCGTGATCCGTATGATGTGACTGAGAGGGAGATCCTGAAAGGACCACTGTGTCGATAGGAGCCACTGGAGAATTCTCATATGCAATCTTGCTAAGGGGACTAGGAGAACAGTGGCCGACATAGAACCTAATAGCTGCAGGACCATCCTGGCTGGAGCTTTGGATCTGAGAAACAAGGCTCGGACTTGAGCCTGTATAGTCTGTATCCTTTCTGTAGGAAGATAGACCCGCATTTGGTTTGAGTCTATCTCTACTCCGATGAACCTTATGCGCTGAGATGGCAGCAACACAGACTTTGGCCAACTGAATGTAATTCCAAGGGAAGTGCCTAGTGATATGGTGGCTTGTAGGTTCTGCAATAGTAGATGCCTGGAGGTGGCAGTTAGGAGCCAGTCGTCCAGATACGGAAACACCTGGAATCCTAGACTCCTCAGGTGAGCAGTCACGACCGCCAAACATTTGGTGAACACCCTGGGGGCTGTGGTGAGACCAAAGGGCAGTGCGCAGTACTGAAAATGACTGTCTCCCAGGCTGAAGCGCAAATGTCTCCTGGATGCCTGATCTATCAGGATGTGATAATAGGCGTCCTTGAGATCTATGGAGCACATCCAAACACCTTTCTCCAGCAGTGGGAGAATGGATTGTAAGGTGACCATTGAACTTGGACTTTTTGACTGATCGATTTAGGATGCTGAGATCCAAAATGGGCCTCAAGTCCCCGGTCTTTTTTGGCACTAAAAAGAACCTTGAGTAAGTCCCTAATCCGATCTGGTCTGCGGGGACCGGTTGGATGACTCCTTTTTGAAGCAGCTTTGAGATTTCTAATGCTGCGATTTCCGTTGACTGGGTGGTGGGTCCGGGATTTTCTTGGACGGCGGTGGGGGGTGTGAAAAAGGAATGTTGTAACCTCCGGCGATGATTCGAAGCACCCATCGGTCCTGAGTGATACCTTCCCAGGCTTTTAGTTGCCTCGAAAAACGACCCCCGACTGGCTCCGGAGCTGCACAGTCAGGCAATCCTTCAGGGATTGTGGAAGGCTGAAGAGCCACGAAAGGACTCGCGGTCTCCAGTGTTGCGGGGGCCTCTGCCGCCTCTGGAACGGCGTCTTCCAGAAAAATTTCCCCCTCCTCTGCCTCTAGAAGGGGATCGTCCTGCTGCGAGGATAAGACTTCTGGGATTTACGGAACCACATTTTCCCTCCTCTTTTAGCCTTGGGGTAAGGCCGAAGGGAGTGGAAAATCGTGCCCCGACAGTCAAAGTCTTACCTTCTTGCTCAGCGGGTCAATGTGTCCTTTACCTTGGGTCCAAACAAAGAGGACCCATCAAAGGGGCGTCGGCAAAGGAAGACTTAAAGGCTTCCATAAAATGACACAGGCGGAGCCAGGCTTGCCTCCGTGAGCAACACCCATACCGCTCTACTGCCCCTCGGCTGCATATGAAATGAGCCTCATGGACGAGTTTGATATCGATGACAGCGTAGCCAACTGAGAGCCAACCGTCTGGGCCAGCTGCTCAGGTAGGTAACCCAAGAGGGTATCTGAAAGCTCCTTGATCAGATCCCTCTGAAATCTAGTGAAGTGCGTTAAATAGTTCAGGGACCTTAAGGTAAAGGCCGCTGAACTGAGGGTGCGCTTCCCGTACCGATCCATGCCCCTAGACTCCTTATTAGGAGGATGGACGGACGTCGAAGCCTCTGCTACATCTTGTTGGGTAGCAGATGCCACCACCAAGGCATCTACAGCCACACCTTTGGTCAAAAACGCCTTCTCTGGGGGTGCTGATAAGAACTTATTTGGGCGAGCAGGCACCGGTTCCACAGAGTCTGGATGTTCCCACGCCCTTCGACAGATCAAATCCAGGAGCTCGTCGAAGGGCGGAGACACCCAGGAGGCGGAGGGCTGAGCCCCGAAGGCCTTGAGGAACACCGACTCGTCAGTGGAAGGGGGGTTGGAATGCCAGCCGCCTCGTTGTTTGAGGGCTTCCAAGATGTCTGCAAAGGAGACATCATCTGAGGACGACTTAGGGGACCCCTCCGCATCATCAAGATCAGTGTCCGACGTAAGAGACTCATCGGGGGAGTCGACGTGCTTCCTCTTGCACAGTCTTTTCCTTGGGGGTTCCTCCGAAGAAGCTTCAGAGGGACCTCCAGGAGGGAACCCCACTGGGGTGACCTCAGGCCCCGGGGCTCCGCTGTCTAGGGACAGGGGGACTACCAAAGACCCAGTCTCCGTATGTAGGGAAGGTGCTGGTGAGACCGTGGAGGTAGCCAAAGAAGATTTGGCCAAAGCACTCCTCATGGCCCTGAAGGCCGGACCGCCAGAGTCCTGGGAAGGTCCAACCCCCGTGGCCACAACAGTAGACGGTACCCCCACAGCCGACGCACCAAGAGGAAGGCTCGGAACCGAAAATATCGGTCCCGAAGTGTCCCCCCCCAGGGCCGACGGAGGAGGTCCGTGTACCGAACTCCGACTCGAGAGCCGGGGTTGGAGTAAGGGTCGGAGCTGACCCGAAAACCTCCATCGGCTCCATCAGCACCAGCTCCAACGGTGCCGAGGCTGTTGGAGGAGGAACCAGAACTACAGGGTGGGCCATTGGCTCCGAAGCCGAATGGGCCGGAGCCGAAACTAATTTCTGGAATACAGGAGACTGAAACAGTCTTAAGAGAACCCTGTCGATGTCCAAATCCGACATCTTGGAAGATCGGGAGGAAATCGACCGGGTCCGAACCGACTTCTCCATTGGCTCCGAAGGACTGGGGGACCGGCTCCGAATAGACTCGACCAGTATCGGTGCCGAGAGAGATTCCAAAACAATTTCCCTCGGTGCCTAGGAGGTCTTCGGCGCCGAAGGGGAAGAGTCGGAGCCGGCAACCCTCATCGGCTCCAAAATCAGTGAAGCCGACGAAGGTGACCCGCCTCTCGAAGCCCCAGCCATCGGCTCCGAAACCAGAAGAGTCGAGACTGGAGGCATCAAGGCAGACCGTTCCGCCCTCGGCTCCGAAGTCCATGGAGCTGATGGAGAAGCCTGCCTAGATTTCTTAGTGGTCGGTTCCGACGGGCTGGTCGGAGCCGACGCTTTCTTTTTTTTAGCTGGAGAGGAAGAGGAAGATAAGGCCTCCTCGAAGGAGGGTTTGATAAGTCCTTTCAAGATTAATTTATTCTTCCTCTCTTGGAGGACCCTAGAGGAAAAAGCGTGACACACGCTGCAAGACTCCTGTAGGTGTTTGGCGCCTAAACAGTACACGCACGAGGAGTGATCATCGGTGATCGACATTTTATAATTGCACCTCGTGCACTTCTTGAATCCTGAGGGTCTATGCTCTTTAGACATTTTACAATACTCAGTATATCAGAGGAAAAAAACACAGAGTATACCAATTTAGCAAAGGATTTAAACAACACTAAAAAAACCCTTCTTTTTTTTTTTTTTTTTTTTTTTTAAACTAGCTCAAAACAAGCACAAATACAATACACGAAAGAAATAAAGAGGGCCAAGAACCCTCTAACTTAAACAGGTACTTGACCTCTCCACAAAATAAGAAAATTCACTAAGGAAAAAGGGGAAGGCCCCTCTAACTTAAACGGAAACCTTTCCCTGTTCAATCACACAAATTTACCACAAAAAAATATTCAAAACACACTTATACACAACGATAGCTGTTAAAACAGCTTTTGGGTAAGAATTAAGGAATTTCCTGACAGAAAAACTTTCAGAAAAAAAGCACTTAGCTCAGCCAAGTTCGAGACCATGTCCTAGCTTGTAAGCGGCAAACGAGATCTGGGGGATTAGTGGTGGTGCATCCTGGGATAGAGAATAGCTCAGCCAATAAGAGGCTTCGCTCAATAGCATAGCGTGCCGAGTCGGAGCCGAGGATCGGCTCCGAGCCCATCAGTACAGAATGTAGGCGAGATAGGATCACATAACATCTTGTGTTCAGCTTTGTTGGAATAATTAGGGAAAAAGACTGGCAGATCGATGGATTGATTCAAATTGTTCTCGGAGGGGACCTTAGGAAGGAACGAAGGATTAGTCCTGAGTGAAACTCTATCCTTATGGAAAACTAGATAAGGAGGACGAACACAAAGGGCTTGAAGTTCAGAAACTCTCCTCGCTGAAGTAATGGCCACCAAAAAGTGGGTTTTCCAAGTAAGCAATTTCAAGGAACAGGAAGCTGCCGGTTCAAAGGGAGGCAGTATCAAGGAAGCTAGGATCAAATTTAAGTCCCACGGAGGTGGGGGATCTCTCACTGGAGGCCTGAACAAGATTGCTCCTTTCAGAAAGGCTTTGCAAAGCTTATGGGACATGATGCTGGTTTCTGACAGGCCCATATGGAAATTAGAGATTGCCGCTAATTGAACTCCAATGGTGGCCGACGAGGAGCCCGCTTGAAAAAGTTCTGCTAAGAAGTCCAGAACGTTATGGTCAGGGGCCGTGAAGGGATCTATATTTCTGGCCTCTGCCCAGAAAGAGAAACGTTTCCACTTACTAGCATAAGTCTTCCTGGTTGTAGGTTTGTGGGAAGAAAGGATAATCTCACGCATTAAATTGGAAATACTGGGAAGCCTGGCTAAGGTTGGAAGTGGAGCAACCAAGCAGTGAGGTTGAGAGACTGAAGAGACTGAAGCAGCCCGCCCGACTGATGGATCAGGAGGTCCGGAACTGGGTCCAGATTCCAAGGCTGCTCTAGACGGTGATGATGCAGGAATGGGAACCAGATTTGTCGAGGCCAGTAGGGGGCAATGAGGATCATCCTGCAACCCAGCACGGTAGCTTTCTGAATTAGTTTGGGAATTAGTGGAAAGGGTGGGAATGCATACAGAAGCCCTGGGGCTAATGGTGAACTAGAGCGTCTCTGGGGGAGTGTCCGGGAAGAGAGTGAAGAAACTGTTGCATTTGCTGTTGAGAGGAGTTGCGAAAAGGTCGCAGCAAGGCTGACCCCATTTGCGGAAGATTCTGTCCACTACTGTCCGGTTGAGAGACCACTCGTGAGGCATGAGAATAGCTCTGCTTAGCCTGTCTGCTATGACGTTTGACTTCCCAGGGATGTGCGTTGCTGTCAGAAACCGTTGAGAGGAGATCGCCCACTGCCATAGTCTGAGTGCTTCTCGACATAAGGGATATGACTTGGTTCCGCCCTGCTTATTGATGTACCATACTACAGACATATTGTCTGTCTGAATTGCAATGGTCCCAGTGGGTAGAGAGTTCTGAAGAGCTTGCAACGCTAAAAGCACCGCCCTCATCTCCAAGACGTTTATGTGCAAGTGGTACTCGTGGGGTTGCCAGGTGCCCTGGACAGTCTTGCCCTGAAAATGCCCCCCCACCCGATCAGGGAGGCATCCGTGGTCACCGTGGCAACTGAAGGAGGAAGGACAAATGGTCTGCCCTGGGGTACTGATGGAGAGACCATCCACCAAGCCAAGTGGTCTTTGCATGACTGTGTGATTATTATCTTGTGAGACAAAGGAAGTTGTTGAAATTACCATTGGGTGAAAAGCATCCACTGGAGAATCCTCATGTGAAAACGAGCCAGGGGAACTAATATGATCGCTGCTACCATGAGACCTAAGATTTTTAGGATGAATCTGGCCTGAATCTTTCTGCATCCTAATAATACCTGTACATGTCAGCGAATGTCTGCCACTCTGTCTATTGGAAGCCTTGCGGACAGATCTTTCGTATTTAATCTTGCGCCTATAAAGGTTAAAGACTGACAAGGCAACAATGCAGACTTTTCAAAATTTATTGAGATACCTAGGTTGGAGCATGTTTGGATGGTATAATCCCTGGCTCTCAGCAATTGATGTCTGGTGGTAGCAGTAAGGAGCCAGTCGTCTAGACATGGAAACACCTGGAATCCTTGCCTTCTCAGGTGAGCGGTAACCACTGCCATGCATTTGGTGAACACCCTGGGGGCTGTGGTGAGACCAAAGGGCAGGCCTCTGAACTGGTAATGACGGGCTCCCAGCCGGAAGTGGAGAAACCTTCTGGAATGCCTGTCCATTTTGATGTGGTAGTACGCATCCTGAAGATCTATGGAGCACATCCAATTGTCCTGACCCAAAAAGAGTAGAATGAACTGAAGCGTGACCATCCGGAACTTCATTCTTTGAACAGACTTGTTTAGTCTGCTGAGATCCAAAATAGGTCTCCAGTCCCCTGTCTTTTTTGGTACCAAAAAGAACTTTGAGTAAATTCCGGATCCTTGCTGGTCTGCTGGGACTTGTTGGATGGCCTGTTTTTTTAGCAGTCTTGAAATTTCTTGTACTGCCTGTTCCCTTAGACTGGGTGGAACATCTGGGATGGGGTTGTTTGATTTTAAGGGAGTGAGGACAAACGGGATTTTGTATCCTCCGGATATGATAAACTGTACCCATCTGTCTCGAGTGATGAGACGCCAGGCTTCTGGGTACAGAGACAACCTTCCCCCGACTGCCTCCGAAGGCGGACAGCCGGGCAGCCCCTCAGGGGTGCTGGAAAGGCTTGTCAGAGAAAGATTCTCTGCTGCCCTGATTCTGCGGACCCCCTCTGCCCCACAGGCGGCGTCTGTTGTTGTTCCCTCCTCTGCCTCTGGAGGGAAACTCGCCACGTGTGTCAGGCACGGCTCCCTGGGGTTTCCGGAACCACATCTTCCCACTCTTCTGACCCTTAGGGTATGGTCTAGAGGGAGTGGAAAAAAGGACTCCCACGACAGAGAGAGTCTTGCCTTCCTGTTCACACCTAGTATCTTTCACCTGAGGTCCAAACAGAGCCAAACCATCAAAAGGGGTGTTGGTGAAAGATGCCTTGAAGGGATCAGCTAAGTTACATAACCACATCCAGGCATGCCTTCTCAAAGCCATGCCTGTGCCTGCGGCTCTACTCGCCCCATCAGCTGCATAAGAAATGAGCTGCATGGAGGAGTTAACGATAGAATTAAGAGTCGCCAGCTGGGAGTTTATCTTGTCTTGAGCCCCCGCAGCTGATGGATCTTGCAGGGTATCTCCTAGCTCCTTGAGGAGATCCCTCTGAAGATGGGTGAAGTGGCACAAATAATTCAGCAACCGCATGGAGAAGGTCGCGGAGGAAAACATCCACTTCCCGTATATATCCATCACCCTAGACTCTTTATTAGGGGGATGGACAGGTACAGAAGTGTCAGTCAACTCCTTTTTCGTTGCAGCTGCTACCACCATGGCATCAACGGGGACACCATTTGTCAGAAACAGTTTATCTTGAGGGGCCGTAATAAACTTAGTGGGCCTGCGGGGGGTTGGTTCCAGTGTGTCCGGAGCTGAGCATGCCTTCCGAGCTACCACTTCCATTAATGGATCGAAAGGCGGAGACACCCAGGAGGTGGAGGGGCAAGAATTAGAAGTTATGTACCTACCATAACGTTCCATGTTAGTTGTCTTCTCTCGCCTTCTTTCTTGCTGGATGGGTTCGGAGCCGATCTTCGGCTCCGACTCGGCACTTGCTTAGCTTGAGAACTCCTTTTACCAGCTCGAGGCAACCCTATATCCCATGATGCAAGGCGGGACTACCTCAGATCTCGTTTGGTAGCTAAAATACCCTGCTAAGGACTAACCTAGTAGAACTAGGAAAAAACAAGTTCATAACAATAGAGTCTTCTATTGAAGACTCAGGAGGGAACAACCTGAGAAGAGGAAACTCTTCAAGATCTGTCCAGGCCAGGGGGAAGGAGGGAGGGACGCAAGAAAGAAGGCGAGAGAAGACAACTAACATGGAACGTTATGGTAGGTACATAACTTCTAAATGTTAAGTTGTCAATCTCGCCTTCATTCTTGCTGGATGGGACCACGTCCCTAGCACCTGTATCCCGGGTGGCTCAATGGAACAGACTCTTGAGAACTGTGGAACCAAAACTGGCCCTGTCCCTGGAGGCCAAATCTAAATTGTAATGAGAGACAAAGGTATGAGGAGTGGCCCAAGTAGCTGCTGCACAAATGGTATCAATGGGTAGCCTATCCTGAAAGGCTGCAGAAGTGGATAGACTCCTGGTTGAGTGTGCTTTCGGTTTAGAGGGTAGTTGCTTGCCTCTGAGCGAATACACGTAAGAAATGGTGGAAGACAACCATCTGGATAAGGTCACTTTTGATACTGGGAGACCTTTCCTGTTTTCTGCATAGGAGACAAATAATTGGTCTGATTTCCTGAATTGTTTAGTTCTATGCAAATAGTACCTGAGCTGACGATGGACATCCAAAAAATGAAGCTTTTGCTCAGCTCTGTCAGAATAATTTGGGAAAAAGACTGGTAGATCGATGGACTGATTAATATTAGTTTGAGAAACAACTTTGGGGAGAAAGGACGGATTTGTTCTCAAGGATACCCTGTCCTTGTGAAAAACCAAGTAAGGGGAACGGATGCAGAGAGCTTGAATCTCGGAAACCCTTCTTGCTGAAGTGACAGCCAGTAAGAATATAGTTTTCCAGGTCAATAACTTCGTTCGAAGGGTGGTAAAATCAAGGATGCTAACATTAAATTCAGATCCCATTGTGGAGGAGGATGTTTTATTGGCGGCTTCAGGAGAAAAACTCCTCTCAGAAAAGCTTTGCATAGTCTATGTGACATAATGTTATGATCTTGCAAGCCAACATGATATTTGGAAATAGCCGCCAGTTGAACTTTGACTGTTGATGCAGAAGATCCTGACTGAAAAACTTCAGCTAGGAAATCTAAAACAGAATGCACAGGTGCAGTAAAGGGATCAATGTGCCTGGAGTTTGCCCAAAGGGAAAAACGTCGCCACTTGCTAGCATAAACGGTTCTGGTGGACGACTTCAAAGAAGCTACTAAGATATCTCTGACAGGATCAGAGATCATAGGAAGCCTGGCTAGGGAAGGAAGTGGAGCAACCAAGCAGTGAGGTTGAGAGAATGAATGGCCCGGTGCTGTTGACCCGATTGGTGGATCAAAAGATCCGGAACTGGGTCCAGATGCCAAGGCTACACCAGGAGGTGACGATGCAGAGTCGGAAACCAAATTTGTCGAGGCCAGTAAGGGGCAATGAGAATCAACTTGGCCCTCAAAACAGTGGCTTTCTGAATGACTTGTGGAATCAAGGGAAAGGGAGGAAAAGCGTACAGAAGTCCCCGGGGCCAATCCTGGGTTAGAGAGTCTCTCAGGGGTTGGCCTGGTAGGGGAAAGAGGGTGAAGAAGTCGGGGCACTTGTTGTTTTGGGGTGTAGCAAAAAGATCGCAACAAGGTGTTGTGCCCCACTTCAGAAAAATCTGGTCCACTATAGATTGATTGAGAGACCACTCGTGAGGCATGAGAATGGCTCTGATCAGCCTGTCCGCCAAGAGGTTGGAAATGCCGGGGATGTGCGTTGCTATCAGAAACCGATGAGAGAAGATTGCCCATTGCCAAAGTCTGAGAGCTTCTCGACACAACGGATAGGACCTGGTCCTGCCCTGCTTGTTGATGTACCAGACCACAGACATGTTGTCCGTTTGCACTGCAATAGTCCCCGCGGGAAGAAAGTCGTTGAGGGCTTGCAACGTTAAAAGCACCACTCTCATCTCCAGGATATTTATGTGCAGATGGTATTCTATGGGTTGCCACGTCCCGTGGACCATCCTGCCCTGATAATGCCCCCCCACCCGATCAGAGAGGCATCCGTAGTGACTGTGGCAACCGGAGGAGGGGGAACAAATGGTCGGCCCTGATGAAGAAGAGGGGAAGATATCCACCAGTTCAGATGAGTCCTGCACGATTGTGTGACTAAGATTTCGTGTCTCATCGAAGACTGTGGAGCGACCACTGAGTGAATAACATCCACTGCAGAAGGCATGTAGGCGAGCCAGTGGTAGAAGAACAATGGCCGCAGCCATAAGACCTAGAACTTTCAGTATCAATCTGGCTTTGACTTTGCTGCTCTGTAATAAAATCGAGCGTATTTTTGGATGTCCAGAATTCTCTGATCTGTTAGTCTGGCTAACAACTTGACGGTGTTTAATTCTGCGCCTATAAAGGTGATAGATTGGCAAGGCCACAGAGAAGATTTTTCGAAATTCACTGAAATTCCCAAACTTTTGCAAAGCTGCAGAGTGTAGTCTCTGGTCTGAAGAAGCTGATGCCTGGTGGTGGCGGAGAGGAGCCAGTCATCCAAATAAGGAAACACCTGGAATCCTTGACGTCTCAGGTGAGCTGTGACCACTGCCATGCATTTGGTAAACACTCTGGGGGCTGAAGTGAGGCCAAAGGGCAGGGCTCTGAATTGATAATGACTGGTCCCTAGCCGAAAGCGGAGAAACCTCCTGGAGCGCCTGTGAATCTTTATGTGATAGTACGCGTCCTGAAGGTCTATCGAGCACATCCAGTTGTTCTTGCCCAGAAAGGGCAGAATGGACTGAAGCGTGACCATCCGGAATCTTGCCTTCTTGACAAATCTGTTTAGATTGCTTAGGTCTAATATTGGTCTCCAATCTCCCGTCCTTTTGGGGACCAAAAGAATCTGAGTAGACGCCGGATCCTACTTGGTCTGCCGGAACAGTCTGGACTTTTTTCTAGGAGCTTTGTAACCTCCTGTTCTGCCAAATCCCTTTGACCGGGTGAGATGTCTGGAAGGGATTGGTGAGGTACGGGATACCTTTAGAAGGGGATTTTGTAACCCTCGGATATGATCGACTGTACCCACATATCTTGTGAAAGGGAACGCCAGGCTACTGGGTACAGCGAAATCCTTCCCCCGACTGCCTCCAAGGGTGGACAGTCGGGCAACACCTCAGGGATGCTGAAAAGGCTTCTCAGGAAGAGACTCCCTGTTGCCCTGGTTCTGAGGACCCCCTCTGCCCCTAGGGCGTTTATGTGTTACCCCCTCTGCCTCTGGGGGTAAACTGACCACGTGTGTCCGGCACTGCTCCTTGGGCTTTGCGGAACCACATCTTCCCTCCCTTCTGACCCTTGGGATAGGGTCTAGAAGGGGTGGAAAAATGGACTCCAATGGCAGAAAGAGTTTTGCCGTCCTGCTCACACCTGGTCAAGGTTTCCTTCACCTGAGGTCCGAACAAAGCCGAACCGTCAAAGGGGGTATTGGTGAAGGACGCCTTAAAGGGGTCCGCAAAATTACAAAGCCGCATCCAGGCTTGACGTCTAAGAGCCACTCCTGTGCCTGCGGCTCTGCTCGCTCCATCGGCTGCATAGGATATGAGCCGCATGGAGGAGTTGGTTAAGGAATTCAGGATTGCTAGCTGTGAGGCAATCTTGTCTTGAGCCCCAGCAGCAGAAGGATCCTGGACCACTTCACCTAGTTCCTTGAGAATATCTCTTTGAAGCCTGGTGAAGTGACAAAGGTAGTTCAGCGAACGCATAGCAAAGGTCGCTGTAGAAAACATCCGCTTTCCATACCTGTCCATGGTCCTAGAATCTTTGTTAGGAGGATGAACAGGTACTGAAGGATCCGCAAGTTCCTTCTTGGTGGCCGCCGCCACCATAGCATCCACAGAGACGCCCTTAGAAAGAAACTGCTTGTCTGAAGGGGCCGTAATAAATTTGGATGGTCTCCTGGGGACCGGTTCCACAGAATCTGGAGCTGCCCACGCCTTCCAAGCCACTACCTGCATAAGTGGGTCGAAAGGCGGAGACACCCAGGAGGTGGAGGGTCGGGATCCAAAAGCCTCCAGGTATACCGACTCATCCTCGGAGGGGTCAATGGAGGGCCAATTCCCCCTCTGTTTGAGGAGCTCAAGGATGTCTGAAAAGGAGACATCCTCAGAGGGGGATTGTGGGGAACCCCCCGACTCATCTAAGTCGGTATCAGATGTTGTAGACTCAGGGGAGTTGTCTGAAGGGGCCGTAATAAATTTGGATGGTCTCCTGGGGACCGGTTCCACAGAATCTGGAGCTGCCCATGCCTTCCGAGCCACTACCTGCATAAGTGGGTCGAAAGGCGGAGACACCCAGGAGGTGGAGGGTCGGGATCCAAAAGCCTCCAGGTATACCGACTCATCCTCGGAGGGGTCAATGGAGGGCCAATTCCCCCTCTGTTTGAGGAGCTCAAGGATGTCTGAAAAGGAGACATCCTCAGAGGGGGATCGTGGGGAACCCTCCGACTCATCTAAGTTGGTATCAGATGTTGTAGACTCAGGGGAGTCTGTGTGTTTCCTCTTACACGTCCTCTTCCGAGGGGGTTCCCCTGCAGGATCAGGAGAAACCTCGGAAGAGGAAGTTATTCCCAATGGGGAAACCTGGGGCGATGGATCCCTGGGCCTGAGAGCAAGAGGCTGGCAAGAGGCGTCCACAGGCACCGAAGAGGGAGGAGCTAAAGGGATGGACCGTTGACCTGGCTCAGGTGCCAGGACACTCCTCATCACCTCAAAGGCTCCACTCCCCGGGAGGCCGGAATATTCCCGTTCCGAGGAAATAGGAATTCCCAGTTCCACTGAGAGGGAAGGCTCTGAGGCCGATGTCGGTGCCGAGCTTACCAAGCGAAGCCCCGAGAGGGAGAGCGGGGTCGGACAAGGGTCCGATGCCACTAGCCCCTCGGAGCCGACAAGGGAAACTCGACGACCGGATCCCTCCAAGGAAGGTCTCATGGAAGAGATTGGAGCCGAAGAAGACGGAGCCGAAGGATGTATCGGCCGTGCCGACAGTCGCTGTCCCGAAGCTCCGGCTCCAAACTCTGGAGAGTCGGAGGAGGAAGTTCAAGGGTAAAGCAATAGCCGAAGTCTGCTGAGACGGGCTATGGAGCATTTGGGCTAGTGCCTGTGACTTCAACAGCCTGCTTACCACCCTCTCTAAATCGTGGTCAGACAGCCTGGAAGATCTCGAAGATCGGCTCCGATGACTCGCTCCGACAAAGAGGAGACCCGGGCAGTGGATAGACTCCAAAGAAGGGGACCGAGATCTCTTCCTGGACGAAGCCATCGGAGCCGACGTCCTCTGGGTTCCAGATGGAGCTGAAGGCTTCTCGGCTCCGATACTGGATAATATGTCGGCTCCAGCCGGAGCCGACAAGGCAACAGCAGATTGAGTGTCGGAACCGATCGGAACCGACACTACCACCTCAGAAGGAGAAAGATCGGCTCCGGCCAGAGCCGATCTCGACTCCGAAGGAGTCGGAGCCACCGGGGAAGGCTTAGAAGCTGTAGCCTGAACCTTAGGTGGCTTAGAAGGTTTACTAGACCCAGTTTTAGTGGGTGAACCTTCTGGCTTTAGTAAGCCATGGAGGATCAACTTATTCCTCCTCTCCTGCAGGACTCTCTGGCTAAAAGAGTGACATATGGCACAGGAGTCCTGCAGGTGTAAAGGCCCCAGGCAGTAAACACAAGAAGTGTGACCGTCTGTCAGATACATTTTCTGACAGCACGAGTCACACTTCTTGAAGCCTGAGACCTTTCCTTCCTTAGACATAGTCCAAGAAAAAAATAACACTCACACACCCCAAACAGTCACACAATTAATCCCAACAAACACAGACACACAGATAGGGATTAAGAAAAGAGGCCTAGGCCTAACTGAAACTATAAACTTTTTATAAAAACTAGAAGTTTTTAACTATATGGGGAAATAGGGTGGGCTGTAGAAACACTACACACTATAAAAAGGAACAAGGGAGAGACAAAACCCTGACTAAACTGTTTGAAAAATTCAAACTTACCTGAGCTGGCAAAAAAAAGAGACCTCTTCGCAAAGCGGCAAACGAGATCCGAGGTAGTCCCGCCTTGCATCATGGGATATAGGGTTGCCTCGAGCTGGTAAAAGGAGTTCTCAAGCTAAGCAAGTGCCAAGTCGGAGCCGAGGATCGGCTCCGAACCCATCCAGCAAGAATGAAGGCGAGATTGACAACTTAACATCCAAACTTATCCAAGTATACAGGCTCGTCCTCAGAAGGGTAAAGTACAGACCAGTTCGCCCTCTGCTTAAGGATCTCAAGGAGAGGGGGATCTTGGGGACCCTTCCGAATCCTCCAAGTCAGTATCTGATGTGACCGACTCTGGGAGTCAACATGTTTCCTCTTACATTTCCTCTTTCGAGGGGGCTCCTCTGAAATCTCAGGGGAGGCCTCGGAAGAGGAAGATACACCCAGTGGGCTGACCTGGAGCTTTTGATCAACTCGCTTGGGGTCTGGAGGAGGGGCAGAGACCGAAGCAGGCACCCTGGGGGGAGGAGCTGAAGGGGCTGATCGAGGTGCAGACTCAGAAGTCACCACGCTCTTCATGACCTCGAAGGTGCCTCTGTCCGGCAGAGAAGTGGGCCCCTGCTCCAAGAAGATGGGAATCCTCTCCGGCACCAAAAGGGATGGCTCCGAGGCCGATGTAGGAGCCGAGCTTACCTGCGCCGAGGCTCCGATATGGAGAACGGGGTCGGACAAGAGTCCAATGCCACTCACCCCCTTGGAGCCGACGAGGGAGTCTTGGCACCCAGATCCCTACAAGGACGGAACCATTGAAGAAATCGGAGCCGACGAAGGAGCTGAAAGGGGAAGCATCGGCGCCGAAGATTCCCGGATCCGAGCCCCAACAAGTTCCGGCTCCGAACTGACAGGAGGAGTCGGAGGAGGAACTACTTCAGAAAAAGGAGCTGTCACAGCCTGATGGGGAGGGCTAGTTAACATTTTAGCCAGGACCTGCGATTTGAGGAGTCTACTAACCACTCTCTCCAAGTCATGATCGGACAGCCTCGAGGACCGAGAAGAGTGGGACCTATGGCTCTATTTAGACTGTAGCAAAGGTGATCCCGGAGCTGAGCGAATCGACTCCAGGGATGGCGACCTGGATCGCTTACGACTCCCTGACGGCTCCAACACCAAGGTCAGAGCCGAGAGAGATTTTGATGCTTCGGTTCTGGCCGGAACTGAAATTGAAGCAGATGCTCCATCTGGTGACGGCTCCATACTGGGAGCCGACGGCTTGGTGGGCTTAGGGGTTTTCGCTGACTGAGACTTTGCCAGAGATCCCTCGGGTTTTAGTAACCCCCTGAGAATTAACTTGTCCTACGATCCTGCAGGACTCTCGGACTAAAGGCATGACATACCGAGCAAGAGTCCTGCAGGTGTAGGGCACCCAAACAATAAACACAAGAAGTGTGAAAAATCTGTCAGAGACATTTTCTGACAGCACAAGTCACACTTCTTGAACCCTGATACCTTGGTATCCTTTGACATGTTATATAAAAAAGGGATACCGATGGATGAATTTTAGACTAGTGCAAAAAAACTCACACACACACACTAGTCCCACACCTTCACACAAAAATTTAAGGTAACTATACTAACAAAACAAGAAACTATGATCTTAAACTACAAAGGCTAAACTCTACTTCCTACTGAAACAATATAAAAGGGAAGGGGATAGCCTCTAACTTAAACGGCCTACTTAGGGAGATGGTGGGGGGAGGGGAGAAACTCTCTAAGTAAAAACGAGTTTCCTAAGGGTCAGAAAACACAGGGAAAACTAAGACTAGTCTACAGTACTACTCTGATTTAACAAAAAATTTGAAAAATATACACTAAAGTTTAACTACTAAAATTACAAAAGATTAATACGACCTGAGCCAGTGAAGCGCAACCTCGTAGCTGAAGCGGCAAATGAGATCTGGGGGTCTGGCGCCAGGCATTGTGGGATATAGGGAGGCCTCGAGCCAGTAAGTAGTTCTCGAGCTTTAGAAAATGGCCGAGTCGGAGCCGAGGGTCGACTCCGAACCCAAACAGCAAGAATGAAGGTGAGAGACAACTTAACATTAAATCTTTCTAGTGAATGGTTTATGAGAGGACGATAATATATGGACCACTTCTGGTGAAAAATTATGATGTCTGACTAACGATGGAAGTGGAGTAGCCAGGCTGTCAACCGGAAGGTCATCAGAGAGGGGTGGAACTGTCCCGACATGTGTGTCAGTAAATCTGGTTGAGGGTCCAGAATCCAAGGAATGTCCACAATGTATGGTTGAAGAAAGAGGAACCAGACTTGACGAGGCCAGTGTGGAGCAATCAGAATCATTCTGCTTCCCAAGGATTGCGCTTTCAGAATCACCCTTGACAGCAGGGGAAACGCAGGGAAAGCATAAAGCAGACCCGAAGGCCAATCATGAACCAGAGCGTCCCTGGGTGATTCCCCCTGTGGGGGGGATCAGCGTGAAATAGTTGCTGCATTTCGCATTGAGAGGGCTGACAAAAAGGTCACAACAAGGCTGACCCCATCTGCTGAAGATTCGCTCTGCAACCAGGCGATTCAGGGACCACTCGTAAGGCATCAGGATAGCTCTGCTTAGCCTGTCCGCTATAACGTTGGACTTCCCCGGAATGTGCATTGCCACCAGAAACCGTTGGGAAACTATTGCCCAATGCCACACTCGCATAGCCTCTCTGCACAGAGGGTAAGACCGGGTTCCCCCTTGCTTGTTGAGATACCACACTACTGACATGTTGTCTGAGTGTATCGCAATTGTCCCTAGAGGAAGAACCTTCTGAAGTGCCTGCAACGCAAGAAGCACTGCTCTCATCTCCAGGACGTTTATATGCAAATGTATCTCGTGTTCTTGCCACATGCCTTGGACTGTCCTGCCAAGATAATGCCCCCCCACCCCATCTGGGAGGCTTCCGTGGTCACTGTGGCAATAGGGACGGGTGGAACAAAGGGCTTTCCCCCGTTCAAATTGTTGGTGCACAGCCACCAACGGAGGTCCTGCTTGCACCTGTCCGTGAGTAAGATGGGATGAGATAGTGGGAGTCTTTGGAGAGACCATTGAACAAAGAGGAGCCATTGAAGAAGTCTCATGTGTAATCTCGCTAGAGGGACCAACATGATAGTTGCTGCCATGGTCCCTAGGAGTTGGAGAACCAGTCTTGCCTTCACTTGTCTCAGAGGCATCAGCATGTGTATCTGTTGTTGTAATACCGTGATCCTTTCTTGTGGTAAAAATGCTCGCATTCGAATGGTGTCTAAATCTGCTCCTATAAAGGTGACACACTGTGAGGGCAATAAGGCAGATTTTTCCCAATTTATTGTTATGCCCAACTGGTGACATAGATTGATGGTAGCATCCCTAGTTTGAACTAGTTGATGCCTGGTGGGGGCGGTAAGGAGCCAGTCATCCAGGTACGGAAACACCTGGAATCCCTGACGTCTCAAGTGAGCCGTCACCACCGCCATACATTTGGTGAACACCCTGGGGGCTGTGGTGAGACCAAAGGTCAGAGCTCGAAACTGGAAGTGACTGGCTCCCAGCTGGAAGCGTAGGTGACTCCTGGATGCTCTGTCCATTTTGACAAGGTAGTAGGCATCCTTGAGGTCGATGGAGCACATCCATACCTCCTCTCCCAACAATGGGAGAATCGATTGTAGTGTGACCATACGGAACTTGGACTTGTGTACGTGATTGTTGAGTTGGCTGAGATCTAGTATGGGTCTCAGGTCCCCTGTTCTTTTCCGCACCAAAAAGAATCATGAGTAAATCCCTAATCTGATTTGGTCTGAGGGGACACGCTGGATAGCTCCTTTTTCTAGCAGATGTGAAACCTCTGAGGCTGCTTGATCCCTTTGACTGGGTGGTACATCCAGGATTTTTTCTGATTGGCGGGGGTACTGAAGAGAATGGAATGAGATAACCTCCAGAAATTATCCGTAATACCCATCGGTCCTGGGTAATTCTTTCCCAGGCTTCCGCATATAAGGAAATTCGACCCCCGACTGGCTCCGGATAAGCGCAGTCGGACACACCCTCAGGAATGAGAGTATGGAGAACCACGAAAGGAGTCGCGGTCTCCCGAATTGTGGGGGCCCCTCTGCCTCTGGGTCATCTCCCCGAATAACCCCCCCTCCCCTGCCTCTGGAGGGGGTTTCAGCTTGGCAGGAAAAACCTCTGTGATTTCTTGAACCACATCTCCCCCCCCCCCCCGCTGGGCCTTGGGATAAGGCCTAGAAGGAAGGGAAAAACGGACCCCTACGGCAGACAGGGTCTTTCCCTCTTGCTCGCACCTGGTGAGGGTGTCCTTCACTTTGGTCCCAAACAAAGAGGAACCATCAAAGGGGGCGTCAGTGAAAGAAGACATGAAGGCCTCCGCAAAGTGACACAGGCGTAGCCAGGCTTGCCTCCTAAGGGCGACCCCTGAGCTTGCTGCCCTACTCGCTCCCTCGGCTGCACAAGAAATGAGCCACATGGATGAGTTGACAATGGAGTTGAGGGTAGAAACCTGGGCATTAACCGACTGCTCCACTGCCTCAGGAATGTTACCCGCAAGAGTATCTCCTAACTCTTTGAGGAGATCTCTCTGGAGCCAAGTGAAATGAGACAAGTAATTCAGCGACCACAATGTAAAGGTCGCTGATGAGAGGGTACGCTTCCCGTACCGGTCCATGGTCCTAGACTCCTTGTTAGGAGGATGGACAGATGAAGAAGACTCTGCTACTTCCTTCTGGGTGGCTGCCGCCACCACCATGGCATCTACAGGGACACCTTTAGACAGAAACTCTTTGCCCTGGGGGGCGAAAAAAATTTGTTGGGACACCTGGGCAAGGGCTCCACAGAATCAGGATTCTCCCACACTCTTCAACAAATCAGGTCAAGGAGTTCGTCGAAGGGTGGAGAGACCCAGGAGGCAGAGGGTTGAGCACCGAAAGCCTTAAGGAATACTGACTCCTCCTTGGAAGGGGCTTTGGAAGGCCAGTCACCTCTTTGTTTCAGTATCTCCAGGATATCGGACAAGGAAACATCATCAGGGGATGACTTGGGGGATCCCTCAGATTCCTCGAGGTCAGTATCAGAGGTGAGGGACTCGTCTTGGGAGTCTATGTGCTTCCTTTTGCATGTTTTCTTTCTGGGGGGCTCCACAGGCACCAACTCTAAGGGACCCTCAGAAATTTGGGAACCACTCGTGGAGGTATCCCTGTGCTCTGGTGTTCTGCTGTTCATGGAAGGGTGGTGAACTTTTAGTTATGTACTCACCATAACTTCAGATGTTTGGGATCCATCTCGCCTACATTCTGAATGATGGGTTCGGAGCCGATCCCTCGGCTCCGACTCGGCACGCTTATGCCAAAGAGCGAAGTCTCTTATTGGCTGAGCTTACTATATCCCAGGATGCACCACTACCAGTCCCCCAGATCTAGTTTGTCCGCATACATGCACACACGCATACCCTGCTTATATAACATCGTCAGATGAAACAAGATAAAAACAGTTGAACTCAAAACCGTTCAATCTCTTCTGATCTGCAAGGCAGGGGGAAGGAGGGTGGGTATCAGGAATGTAGGCGAGATGGATCCCAAACATCTGAAGTTATGGTGAGTACATAACTAAAAGATGTTATGTGATCCTATCTCGCCTACATTCTGAATGATGGGACAGCGTCCTAGCACCTGAATCCTGGGTGGCTCACTGGAAAACACTCCTGAGTACCGTGGAACCAAATGATGCTCGTCCTTTAGATGCCACATCCAATTTGTAGTGGGAAATGAAAGTGTGCGGGTTGGACCAAGTAGCCGCAGCACAAACTTCCGAAATAGCGAGTTTGGAATGAAAGGCTATAGAAGTAGCCATAGCTCTGGTAGAATGAGCTTTGATAGATGATGTAAGATGTTTATTCGAAGAAGAATAGGCCTGAGTTATGCAATCTCTGATCCATTTTGAGATTGTAGCTTTTGTGATGGTTTGGCCCAATTTATTATCTGAGAAGGACACAAACAACTGGTCTGACTTACGAAGTTGCTGAGTCCTGTCTAAATAGAAGCGTAATTGCCTGTGAACATCCAATTTGTGGAGAGTGTATTCTGCTTCATTAGAGAATTTTGGAAAGAAAACTGGTAGTTCTAGAGATTGTTGAAGACAGAAACTAGAGCAGACCTTTGGGACAAAAGATGGATTAGGCCTAAGTGATACTCTATCCTTGTGGAAAATCAAGTACGGTGGTTTAATAGACAGGGCTTGAAGCTCTGAGACTCTTCTTGCAGAAGTAATAGCCACTAAGAATGCCGTTTTCCAAGACAGATATTTTAATTCGCATGTAGCAGCCGGTTCAAAAGGGGGAGATGTTAATGCGCGAAGTACCAAATCAAGATCCCACGGAGGTGCAGGATGAAAAACTGGTGGTCTTAACAGACTCGCACCTTTAATGAACGTTTTGCATAGTCTGTTGCTCATCAAAGGAGGATCCGTGGATTCATGGAATTTAGAGATAGCAGCTAGTTGAACTTTAATAGTTGAGACAGAAGATCCCTGATTAAACAGGGATGTTAAGAATTTCAAAACCTCTGGGACAGGAGCAGTGATAGGGTCTAAGCCCTTGAGTTGAGCCCAGATAGCAAACCTCTTCCACTTACTGAGGTACAATTTGTTAGTGGTGGGTTTGTGGGCCGAAGATAAAATGTGAACTACTTCCGGGGTCTAGTGTGTGACTTCTAACTAAGGTTGGAAGTGGAGGAGCCAAGCTGTCAATTTCAGAGATTGAAGGGACTGATGCCAATGTCCCGACTGATGGATTAGCAAATCCGGGATCAGGTCTAAGGTCCACGGATCGTCCACTGCATGCTTTTTCAGGTAAGGAAACCATATCTGACGAGGCCAGTATGGGGCAATCAGAATCATTGAAGACCCTAGTTGAGAAGCTTTTGAATAACTTTGGGAAGGAGTGGAATTGGAGGAAAGGCATAAAGTAGCCCTGTTGGCCAAGGTTGTGCTAGAGCATCCATGGCTGGTACTTCCTGATGTGGAATCAAGGAGAAGAACCTTCGCACTTGGTGTTTTGTGGAGTTGCAAATAGGTCGCAGCACGGCCCCCATCTCTTGAAAACCTGGGCTGCTACTGTGCGGTTTAGAGACCATTCGTGAGGAGAGAGAATTGTCCTGCTTAATTTGTCCGCCAATACATTTGACTTTCCGGGATGTGGGTCGCTACCAAGAAGCGGTTGGTAGCTACAGCCCATTCCCACACTCTCATGGCCTCTCTGCAAAGGGGATACGATCTGGTCCCTCCTTGTTTGTTCAGATACCAAACCACCGACATGTTGTCTGTGTGGATGGCGATGATGCCCTGAGGAAGAAACTTGTGTAAGGCCTGTAGGGATAGAAGTACAGCCCTCATCTCCAACACGTTGATGTGGAGAGGAGCTTCTTGGAAGCCAAGAGCCCTGAACTAGCCTGCCCAGACAATGCCCCCACCCCTATCTGGGAGGCATCTGTCGTCAGGGTAACCACCGGAGGGGAGAACAAAGGGTTTTCCCTGATCCAAGTTGGATGTCTGAAGCCACCAGCGAAGGTCCCTTTGCATATGTCCGTAATCATGATGTGATGATTGAGGGGAAGATCCTGAAAGGACCATTGAGTTGACAAGAGCCACTGAAGAATCCTCATGTGTAATCTTGCTAGAGGAACTAAAAGAACCGTGGCAGACATTGAGCCTAAAACCTGTAGGACCATCCTGGCTGGGGCTTTGGATCTCGAGATCAGAGCTTGAACTTGGCCCTGTAAAGTTCGGATCCTTTCGGCAGGAAGAAAGACGCATCAATCTTGAGTCTATCTCTGCTCCTATAAACTTTATGCTGAGAGGGCAGCAAGACAGACTTTGACCAATTGAATGTAATCCCTAGGGAAACACCCAGGAGATGGTGGCTTTGAGGTTGTCCATTAGTAGATGCCTGGTGGTGGCAGTCAGGAGCCAGTCGTCGAGATAGGGAAACACTTGGAATCCAAGACTTCTCAGGTGAGCTGTCACTACTGCCAAACACTTGGTGAACACCCTGGGGGCTGTGGTGAGACCAAAGGGCAGAGCACAAAATTGGTAATGACTGACTCCCAGGCTGAAGCGCAGATACCTTCTGGACGCCTGATGTATCGGTATGTGATAATAGGCGTCCTTGAGGTCTATGGAGCACATCCAAACATCCTTCTCCAACAACGGGAGAATGGATTGTAACGTGACCATTCGGAATCTGGATTTCGTGACGGATTGGTTCAGTCTGCTGAGATCCAATATTGGTCTCAGGTCCCCTGTCTTTTTTGGCACTAAAAGAACCTGGAGTAATTTCCTGATCCGATCTGGTCTGTGGGGACCGGTTGGATGACTCCTTTTTCTAGCAGCTTTAAAGCTTCTGCGGCTGCTATTTCCCTTTGACTGGGTGGTGGGTCCGGGATTCTCTTGGACGGAGGGGTAGTGACTTTGAATGGGATGGTGTAACCACCGGCAATGATACGAAGCACCCAGCTGTCCTGAGTGATTGACTCCCAGGCTTTTAGGTGCTTGGCAAAGCGACACCCGACTGGCTCGAGCAGCACAGCCGGGCAATCCCTCATGTCGTGGGAGGCTGAAGAGCCACGAAAGGACTCGGTCTCCAGAATTGCGGGGCCCTCTGCCGCCTCTGGGACGGCGTCTCCCTGAAAAATTTCCCCGCCCTCTGCCTCTGGACGGGGAATCATCCTGCTGTTGGGAGAAAAACTTGCGAGATTTTCGGAACCACATTTTCCCCCCTCCTTTGGCCTTGGGGTAAGGCCGAAAGGGAGTGGAATAACGGGCCCCTACGGCAGATAACGTTTTTCCCTCTTGCTCACAGCGGGTAAGGGTGTCTTTCACCTTGGGTCCAAACAATGAGGACCCATCAAAGGGAGCGTCGTGAAGGAAGACTTGAAGGCCTCCGAAACTGACACAAGCGGAGCCAGGCTTGTCTCGAGAGCCACGCCTGTGCCTGCCGCTCTACCCGCCCCTTCGGCCGCATAGGAAATGAGCCTCATGGACGAGTTAGAAATTGACGTAAGGATAGCCAACTGAGAGCTAACCGACTGGGCTAGCTGCTCAGGTAGGTTACCCGAGAGGGAATCTGACAACTCCTTGACCAGATCCCTCTGAAGCCTGGTAAAATGTGCCAAGTAATTCAGAGACCTTAAGGTAAAGGCCGCTGAAGTCAAGGTGCGCTTCCCGTACCTATCCATACTCCTAGACTCCTTATTAGGTGGATGGATAGACGTTGAAGCCTCTGCCACGTCCTGTTGTGTAGCAGATGCCACCACCATGGCATCTACAGCCACGCCTTTAGTAAGGAACTCCTTCTCGGGGGGAGCAGATAAAAATTTATTTGGACGAGAAGGGACTGGTTCCACGGTATCTGGATGTTCCCACGCCCTTCGACAAACTAAATCCAGAAGCTCGTCGAAGGGCGGCGACACCCAGGAGGCGGAGGGCTGAGCCCCAAAGGCCTTCAGGAGCACTGATTCGTCAGCAGAGGGGGGTTTGGATATCCAGCCGCCTCGTTGTTTGAGGATCTCTAAGATGTCTGCAAATGAGACATCATCCGAGGATGACTTCGGGGACCCCTCCGCATCATCCATATCAGTGTCCGATGTAATAGACTCGGGGGAGTCCACGTGCTTCCTCTTGCACGATCTCTTCCTTGGGGGTTCCTCTGAAGACAACTCCGAAGAACCCTCAGGAGGAGGGAACCCCACTGGGGTAACCTCAGGCCTCGGGGCTCCGCTGGTTACGGACAGGGAACTGCCAAAGACCCAGTCTCCACGCCCAGGGAAGGTGCTGGTAAAACCGGAGAGATGGCGAAGAGGACTTGGCCAGGCACTCCTCATGGCCCTGAAAGCCGGACCCCAGAATCCTGGGAGTGTCCGGTCTCGAGCCATGATAGTTGACGGAAGTCCCGCAGCCGAAGCACCGAGAGGGAGGCTCGGAACCGAAAGCATAGGTCCCGAAACATCACCCTCGGGTCCAGTCGAAGAAGTCCGCGTACCAAACTCGGACCCGAGGGCCCGGGTTGGAGTAAGGGTCGGAGCCGACCCTGAGATCTCCACCGGCTCCAACAGCACCTGCTCCGACGGAGCCGAAGCAGTCGGAGGAGGAATGGCAATGGGGTGGGCCATGGTCATCGGCTCCGAAGCCAACTGGGTCGGAACCGAAACAAATTTTTGGAAGACTGGAACAGTCTTTGGAGCACCCTGTCTATATCAGAATCCGACATCCTCGAAGACCGAGAGGAAACAGAACGGGTTCGAGAAGGCCTCTCCATCAGCCCCAAGGGACTAGGGGACCGGCTCCGAGGCGACTCGATGAGAATCGGCGCCGAGGGAATACTCACACCAGATTCCATCGGTGCCGAGTTAGACTTCGGCGCCGAGGAGGAAGTGTCTGAGCGGGCGACCCTTGTCGGCTCCGAGAGCAGTGGAGCCGACGAAGGTGACCCGCCTCGATGCCCCAGCCATCGGCTCGAAGCCAGAGGAGTCGATACTGGGGGCATCGAGGCAGCCCGTTCCGACCACGGCTCCGAAGTCTTTGGAGCCGAAGGAGAGGCCTGCCTAGGTCTCTTGGCAGTCGGATCCGACGGACTGGTCGGAACCGAAGCCCTTTTCTTTTTGGCAGGAGCCGGAGAGGATGCCAAGGCTTCTTCAAAAGAGGGTTTAATTAACCCCTTAAGAATCAATTTATTTTTCCTCTCCTGGAGGACCCTTGAGGAAAAAGCGTGACATACGCTGCATGACTCCTGCAAGTGCTTTGCCCCTAGACAATATACACAGAGCAAATGATCGTCAGTAATAGACATCTTAAAACTACATTTCGAACATTTTTTAAAACCCGAAGGCCTAGGGGTTTGAGACATGATGTTAAACAATTCTTTGACAGGAATTCAAACAACTATAGATTTGCTTGTGATAAATCTAAGCTTATAGTTAAAGTTTAACACAAACACTAGCTGTAAATGACAGGGAACTCTCAACTACTGTAGACTAGAGACCCTGAAAGGTTTTCAAAGGTTGACCGTCTGGGAAGGCCCTGGATGTAAGGGGCGAAAACAAACTCAACCCAATCACACACAACAATCTTCACAATCCAAACGTACACAAAGAAGCGATAGCCGTTAAAACAGCTTTTGTGACCAAAAAACAGCAAAAAACTGACAGAAAAGTAGTTAATAAAAGCTACTCAGCCCAGCCAGCTCGAGACCACGTCTTCGCAGGGAAGCGGCAAACGAGATCTGGGGGACTGGTAGTGGTGCATCCTGGGATATAGTAAGCTCAGCCAATAAGAGACTTCGCTCTTTGGCATAAGCGTGCCGAGTCGGAGCCGAGGGATCGGCTCCGAACCCATCATTCAGAATGTAGGCGAGATAGGATCACATAACATCAGAAGCTCTCAACGGAGTGGTGGGGGACAGAGTGACTGACCAGCCTGATGTAGCTGATGACCTGGCCAGCTCGGTCCGCATACCTTCGAAGGCCGGCGCCCCCCGAGTCTGAGAGGAGACCAGTCTCCGAGGCCATGACAGGAATCGTAGTTCCCCGAGCCGAAGCACTGATAGGGGGACTCGGAACCAAAATAAGTGCCAAGATGTCCCCCTTGGGCCCGACCAAAGAGTCCCGATGACGGAGCCAACAGGGTCGGAGCCGATGTCAGTACCGATGGAGCCGAACGGGGCATCGGAACCGGCCTAGAAACATCACGCAGCGCGGAACACTCCAGCTCCGAAGACAGAGATACGCTCGGAGGAGGAATGATCAAAGAAGGTGTCGGGACGGGCTATGGAGCCGACTGGGTTGGAGCCGAAAACAATTTTGCCAAAACCGGTGACTGGAGGAGCTTCTGAACCACCCTATCCACATCCACATCCGAAAGGGTCCTGGAGGAT
Source organism: Protopterus annectens (assembly GCF_019279795.1). Classification (NCBI taxonomy): domain Eukaryota; kingdom Metazoa; phylum Chordata; order Ceratodontiformes; family Protopteridae; genus Protopterus; species Protopterus annectens. The sequence goes on along the minus strand of NC_056733.1, from coordinate 126,912,944 downwards.
TTGGAGGACAGGGATGAAGAATGCGATCTCCTCTCAGGAGAAGTAGGTTTGATACTAGACGATCGGCTCCTAGGAGGTTCCAATAGAACTGGAGCCGACGCCGGTTCCATAGATATCGATCCTTCCTGTGGCCCCGAGGACAGTGGAGCTGAGGAGGTCAATGTAGTTTTAGGCACTTTCTCCGGAGGCTCCAATGAAGCTGACAGAGCCGGAGATCTCTTTTTCGACTTACCAGATTTAGACTTGCCACTGGAAGCCGAATCCATAGCCTCTTCAAAAGAGGGTTTCGATAGTCCCTTTAAGATTAGTTTATTCTTTCTCTCTTGGAGAACTCTAGGGCTGAACGCATGACAAAAGCTGGAGGATTCCTGCAGATGGATGGCTCCTAAGCAGTAGACACAAATAGAATGTCCATCGATTATGGACATTTTGTACCCACATTTTGAGCACTTTTTAAATCCCGAAGGTTTATGCTCCTTCGTATCCTTAGACATTTTAACTGCTGCGCCCACAACACAAAAAACAAGTCAATACCAGAACAGGCGTTCACTCTATAAAGGTGGGAATGACACTGAGGTAATCAACACCAAAGCCGCGATCAAACTGCACACAACTCTAGCACAATATTAACAAGGGAACAGCAGGAGAGGGTAGACAAAACCTCTAATTTAAATGGTTTGGCAAACACAGACGGAAACAGAGGAGAACTAGGCCCTCTAACTGAAACGGGCCTAGTCCGGGGAACAGTAAGAGGGATACCACACAAAAAACTCACAAAAACTCACAATAACCAAGCCTAACACACCAGACAAAATTAGAGTTTTAAACAATAGCTATGAAAATAGTTTTTGACTGAATCAAAATTCTCTTAAATCAAGAAAAGAAGGTACTTAGCCACAGCCAAGCGAGACCACGTCCTAGCTACACGAGCTGCAAACGAGATCTGGGGATTTGGAGCAGTGCACCATGGGATACCCACTTAGCCCAGCCAATGAGAGACTTCGAGCTAGTAAAATCGGCCGAGTCGGAGCAACCCATGGGTAAGAATGTAGACGAGATAGGACTACATAACATCCAGAGTTCAAAGGTGGTAAAGGACTTCCAAGGCAAGAATCACTGCCAACATCTCCTTGATACTGACGTGCTTCTGTGCATCCTTGGGCCCCCAGGTAGCTCGCACTTCCATTTCCACTGATACAGCTTCCCAGATGAAGTTGGATGAATCTGTTTTGACAAACTGCACTGACACTGGATGGGGAGAAATGAAGCCCTGGATTGATGCTAAACTAATCTCCCCATATCTGATGAAGGGTAGCACTGGCAACTGGGATTCCACGGGAATGGAAATGTTGATTCCAACAACTGTTGACATACCACTGAATTTTTATCATGTGAAGACAGGCCAGTGGTATCATGAGAATCATGGATGCCATCAATCCAAGAATTTTTAGGAATTCTCTCACTGAGGTGTCATTCCTCTTGGAAGGAAGGAAGGAGTTACAGCCTTGGATTCACAGCTTTAGAAGAAGGTGCCAAGGTTGGATCCAATCTGATCTGACAATCCAATCATTGAACTGGACAAAAATGAGACAACATGGATCTATCAGTATAGTAAGTACACAACTTCTGCCTTCCTCTTTTTAACAGACACGGAATAGGTGAGGTCTGCCCACTCAGCAGACAGGATCTTGTCTTTCGGCGGAAAGGTCATTCTCTAGCTGGAGTTAATTAAGCACCCCAGAAAGATTAGTCTTTGCAAGATTATTAGACAAAAATTTCAGAAGTTCAACTTGAACCCAAGATGGGAAAGTAAGGTCAAGACCTTCTCCAGTGATTCCAAACACCTAGACACAGACTCTGCAGTGATGAGCAAGTCATGCAAGTATGGAAAGATGTAAATGTCTGGAGTCCAACAGCAGGCCACTACCAGAGCAAGGCATTCAGTGAACACTCATGATGCACTGGATAGCCCAAAGGGCAACACAGAAAACTGACAGTGTGAACCAGACATAACAAGTCTCATATATCTCCTGACGTGATGAGCAATGGGGATATAATGACAAGCATCCTTCAAGTCCAAGGTCACCATGAAGGGGTTGTCTGGCAACAGAGGAAGCACTGTCTGCAGGGTGAAGAACTTGGGGACAATGGCAAACATATTTAGAAAAAAAAGTCCAACACCGGCACTTATGACTGCTCTTTTTTTGTAAGCAAGAAAGTTCTGGAGTAGACATTAGGAGTTACACTATGTACTTACCATAACTTGGCATCTGTGTTGTCCATTTTCATTCTTCCTCACTGATGGCTTATGGATCCAATCATCGGATCCAATTCGACTACATTTCCAGACTTTAGATCCCAATCTCAAACTCCTCCCTCTTCCCATAATGCACTACACTACCTCTAATTCCTCAGATCTCAGACCTCTAATTGCTCAGTGTCAGATAGAGACAGAACAGATAAGGTAAGAATTATAACTCAAACCTGGAACTAAAAAGGTTCCTGTATCAACCAATATCTTCTAGGAGACATAAGGCTGAGGCATGGTTGGAAGGGAAGGTGACGAAGCATGAAAATGGACAACACAGATGCTAAGTTATGGTAAGCACTTGACTCCTAAATCTGAGTCCCCAGCTACATAACTCTTGGGGGGCCCTCACAGAAGGATATGTCAGAGCACTGTCAAATAAAAAGAAGGTCTACTTCTGGAGACAGTGCCCATTTTACTGTGTGTCACAAAAGCATGATTTACTGATCAAGTGACTGTAAAAAAGATATTATCAAAGAACTCTTGAGAAAAAAACAGACGAGGAAGCCATGGATTCATAGAAAGGAGATGAGAAAGCACTACTGAACCAATATGTCAGAGCACTGTCAAATAAAAAGAAGGTCTACTTCTGGAGACAGTGCCCATTTTACTGTGTGTCACAAAAGTATGATTTACTGATCAAGTGACTGTAAAAAAGATATTATCAAAAAATTCTGTGAGAAAAAAAACAGACGAAGAAGCCATGGATTCATAGAAAGGAGATGAGAGTGCACTACTGAACCAATGGCAGACTGTTTCTGGAGACAATGTCCAAATTGTTATACTTCACAAAGGTATGAATCTTCAAGGAAGAGATACTGGCAAAGGAGGCTCAAGTAGAAGACTGATGAAGTAGAAAGGGCTTTAGAATGATAATGCAAATTCGACCATGATGCTACAGGAGAGATACATTGGACTGATAAAAGATTGTCTCTGTGACCATTATGGGTATAAAGAAAGGACTGTTCCTGGGAAACACCTTAACTTTATGGAAGATAATGCAGGTTGTCTGGCATACAAGGCTTGGAGTTGTGAAAGCCTCTTTTTTTGAGAATCTTTATATCAACATTGTTCACGGTTTCATGGACCTTTCATGATTGTGAAGAAGAGAGCTGGCCATGCGTTTAGTTAAATGTATATGGGGATTAAAAATACTTAGTCTTCAACAGAAAGAATAGGAGATCTGAACTGGACCATATAAATTCTGGATGTTATATTTAAAAGGGTGACCAGAGAAGAAGGGGTTAAGGATGTTAACAGAGGTATTTAGTCTGATGATTTGCACAGAAACTTATAGATCAATGGTAGAAGGAGATAGAAGTGTAGGAGATAGACCAGGTGGCCCATCCGAACCCTAATCTCACTAGAATTTAGAGTAAAGAATATGTACTACAAGAAGAAACTCCTTGCAATGTTAGAGGGACCATTGTCATTACTGGGGAAGTGACATGCTCTTTAATCTTCGGTGGGACCATAAGGATGGACCATCCTCCACTTCACATACATCCCTACCACAGTAGGGAGCACTGGACGGAAATAAAAGAAGTTATGTACTCACCATAACGTTCCATGCTTGTTTTCCATCTCGCCATTCATTCTTATCTAGATGGGTTTGGAGCCAATCCTCAGTTCTGACTCGGCCGAATACACAGCTGGAAGTCCCAAATTTGGCTCATGGCAAGGTAGGTATCCCATGATACAGTGGTGCAACTCTCCAGATCTTGTTTGCTGCTAATCATACTAATGACTAATATATATAGGTATGACCCCACGTGAAGGAGAAACAAACATAGTCAAGGAGCTCATGTATAAGAGGAAAGATCACCGCCAGGTCCTCTAGGAGTCCTTGGACGGGTAAGAAGGGAGGGGTCGTAAGAATGAGTGGCGAGATGGACAACAAACAAGGAACGTTATGGTGAGTATATAACTTCTTTATGTTATGTTGTCCTATCTCGCCTTCATTCTTACTTGGATGGGACAGTGTCCCTAGCACCTTTTTCCTGGGTGGCTCACGTTAGTAGACCTTTGAGCACAGTGGAACCAAAGGAGGCCCTGTCCCTGGAGGCCAAATCCACTTTATAATTAGTGATAAATGTATGAGGATTGGCCCATGTAGCTGCAGTACAAATACTGTCCATAGACATTCTGGCCTGAAAAGCAGAGGATGTAGCTAATGCTCTGGTTGAGTGACCTCTAATTCTGAATGGTAACTTTCTATTGTTGGAGGTGTAGATAAAGGTGATACAACTTGAAAGCCAATTTGAAAGGGTGACTTTAGATACTGGCATACCTTTTTTACCCCAGAGAAGGAGGTGAATAATTGATCAGATTTCCTGAAATCTTTAGTTCTATGCAAATATAATCTTAGCTGACTAGTCACATCCAATTGGTGGAGTTTATACTCTGCCTTGTTGCTATGATTGGGGAAAAACACCGGGAGCTCAATGGATTGATTGATATTGGATTGAGAGCAAACCTTAGGTATAAAGGACGGATTAGTTTGTAACAATACCCTATCCTTGCAACTCAAATTCTTCTGGCAGATGCTAAAGCTACTAGAAAGATGGTCTTCCAGGAAAGAAATTTGAGGTCACAAGATGAAGAGGGCCCAACGGTGGCAATGTTAGTTCAGATAGGACAAAATTAAAATCCCAAGGAGAAAGTGGTTCCTTAAAAGGAGGTCTCAATAAGGAAGTGCCTTTTAAAAATGCTTTACACAACCTGTGTGACATTAAGTTAGGAGAATGGTCACCATTGTGGAAATTCGAAATTGCAGCCAGCTAAACTCTAATAGTTGCTGCAGCTGAGCCTTGCTGGAAGAGTTCTGCAAGAAATTCTAAAATGGACTGGACTAGCGCAGAAAAAGGGTCAATGTTTCTAGTTTGCGCCCAGTGAGAGAATCTTCTCCACTTGCTAGTATATAGTTTTCTACTAGACACTTTATGAGAGGACATCAATGTGTGTTTGACTGCTGGAGTGAAGTTTTGAAGCTTGACTAAACTGGAAAGTGGAGCAGCCATGCTGTCAAGTTAAGGGTGTGGAGAAGGATGAAGTGTTCCTGACATATATGTCAGAAGGTCTGGAATTGGGTCCAGAACCCATGGCTTCTCTTGTAGATGAGGCCAGAGGAAGGGGAACCAAATCTGCCGAGGCCAATATGGGGCAATGAGAATCAGCCTGCTTCTCAAGGATTTTGTTTTCTGGATGACTTTGGGTATGAGGGGAAACGGGGGAAAGGCATAAAGAAGTCCCGAGGGCCAACCATGTACAAGTGTGTCTTTTGGTGTCTCCCACGGAGGGGGAATTAGGGCAAAGAAGCTGCTGCATTTGGCATTCATGGGAGTGGCAAAAAGAATGCAGCAAGGCTGGCCCCATTTCCAGAAAACCTCTTCCGTTATGGTCTGGTTCACAGACCACTCATGAGGTATTAATATTGCCCTCCTGAGCTTATCCACTATCACGTTGGATTTTCCCGGGATGTGTGTTGTTACTAAAAAGCATTGGGAAGAAATTGCCCATTGCCAAACTCTCACAGCCTCTCGACAAAGTGGGTATGATCTGGTTCCTCCTTGTTTACATACCATACCACCGACATATTGTCTGACTGTACTGCAATCGTCCCTAGTGGAAGACAGTCGTGGAGTGCTTGCAACGCCAGAAGCACTGCTCTCATCTCTAGAACACTGACATGCAAGTGGGCCTCATGGTCTTGCCATATACCTCAGGCTGTCCTTCCCAGATAATGCTCCCCCACCCAATCTAGGAAGTGTCTGCGGTCACAGGTTGTTGAAGAATAAAGGGTCTTCTGATAGTGACATGGTTGGACTGAGTCCACCACCATAGATCCTTTTTGCATGAGTCCATTATTCTGATCAGATGGGACATAGGAAGTTCTTGAAGGGAACCATTGGTAGAATAGGAGCCATTGAGGGATCCTCATATCCATCCTGGCGAGAGGAGCTAGAGTTATAGTTGAAGACATTATCCCTAGAAGTTTCAGAACTACCTTTGCCTTTACTTCGTTCTTTGGAAGAAGGTGAAGTTTTTGCTGTCTGAGGACTGACATTCTGTCGGCTTGAAGACGTGCCATCATAGAAACAGTGTCTAGGCTTGCACTTATGAAGGCAAAATGTTGACAGAGCAACAAGGCAGATTTTTGTAAATTGACTGTTATGCCTAGCTGAGCACAAATTTCCAATGTCACATCCCTGGCCTGTTGGAGTAGATGCTTGGTGGTGGCAGTTAGGAGCCAGTCATCCAAATATGGAAACACTTAGAATCCAAGACGTCTCTCAAGTGAGCCGTTACTACTGCCATGCATTTGGTGAACACTCTGAGGGCTATAGTGAGACCAAAGGGCAGAGCTCAGAACTGATAATTACTGGCTCCCTGCCAGAAGTGTAAGTGACTCCTTGATACTATGTCCATTTTTATGCAGTAGAATGCATCTTGGAGGTCTGTTAAGCACATCCAATCGTCTTTTCCTAAGAAAGGGAGTATTGACTGCAGTGTCACCATTCGGAACTTTGACTTTTTGACAGATTCGTTCAACTTGCTGAGAGCCAATATGGGTCTCCAGTCCCCTGTACTTTTTGGCACCAAAAAGAATACCGAGTAAGTTCTGAATCATATTTAATATGCGGAGACTTTTTGGATGACTCTCTTGTCCAGCAACATTTGGATTTCTATAGTTGCTTGCTCCCTTAGATTGTAGTGGAACATCTGGGATTGTTCTGATCTGTAGAACAGGATGACAAAAAGGAATGGAATATCCTCTGGATATTATGCTTTGCACCCACTTTTCTTTTGTGATACTTTGCCAGGCTTCTGGGTACAAAAATAAATGTCCCCCGATTGCCTCCAGAGAAGAGCAGACAGGCCTCCTTTCAGGAGCAATGATAGTGATGTCCTCAAAAGGAATCACGGTCACCCTGGTTTTGCGGACCCCATCCCCCCTGCCTCTTGGACGATGAGTACCATTGTTGCCTCCCCCTCTGCCTCTGGGGAAGGATTCACCTCATGCATCTTGGAATGCTCCCTGGGATCTTTTGAACCACATTTTTTCATTCTTCTGACCTTTAGGGTAAGGTCTTGAAGGTTCTGAAAAAAACGTACTCCAATGGCAGAGCGAGTTTTCTCTTCCTGCTATCATCTGGTGAGTGTGTCTTTAACTTTGGGTCCAAAAAGTGAGAAATCATCAAAAGGGGCGTTAGTAAAGGTAGACTTAAAAAGTTCTGCAAAATTACATAAGTGCATCCAGGAGTGTCTCCTCAAGGAAACTCCTGAACCCGCTGCCCTACTCGCTCCATCCACTGCATAAGATGTCAGTCTCATGGAGGAGATGATGACAGAATTAAAGGTGGAGAGCTGGGAAGAGACTTTCTCAGTCACCTCCACAGCCAAAGAACCTTGTAGAGTATCTCCTAACTCTTTCAGGAGAGGTCTTTGTAGCCTTGTAAAGTGTGTGAGGTAGTTCAGCAATCGGTGTGCAAAAGCCGCGATGAAAAGACACGCTTCCCGTATCTGTCCATCATTTGAGAATATTTGTTCGGAGGATGAACAGATGAAGATGTCTCAGAAAGTTCCTTCTTGGTGGCTGCTGCCACCACCATAGCATCTACAGGCACACCTTTTGTAAGAAAATCTTTTTCAATGGGGGCTGACAAAAACTTGTTTGGCCTCAGAGGGACTGGTTCCATAGTGTCAAGTGACTCCCACTCCTTTCGATTGACCAAGTCCATTAGCTCATCAAAATGTGGAGACACCCAGGAGATCCAAAGACCTGCAGGTACACCGACTCCTCATCAGAAGGGTTGATGGTTTTCCAGCCGCCTCTCTGCTTTAAGATCTCCAGGATATCTGCAAATGAGATATCTTCAGAGGACGACCATGGAGACTATTCTGACTTCTCTAGGTCAGTGTCAGAGGGGGCGGACTCATCAGGGGAGTCTATATGCTTCCTCTTGCATGTACTCTTTCGAGGGGGTTCCTCAGAAGGATATTCTAAGGAGGCCTCAGAAGAGAGGGGTTCACCCAGTGGGAGTTCTGGAGACTCTGAATCTCTGCTGTCCTGTGGATGAGGTGGTGCCAAGACAGTAGCCAGTGCTTTGGGGGGACGGATGCCAGTATCCTTGGGTAGAGCTGTAAAGGGGGACAGCACACACCTCATCAGCTCGAAAGCAGAACCCACAAGTTCCGAGGATATCACCAGCTCCGAGGAGACAGAGGACACCCCCGGCCCCGGAGAGACCACCTCAGAGGCTGATGAGGAGACGAGCTCACCCGAGGCGATGCACCGAGGGATAGGCTCGGAACCGAAGTAATTCGGGTCCAAGCGCCCCTCCCCCCCCAGGGCCGACCAGAGAACCTCGGCTCCCAGACATCCTGGATGGCACCGAGAGGGTCGGAGCAGATATCGGTTCCATAATCTCTGAAGGGGGTCTAGGAACCAATGGGTCTACAGCAACTGGCCCTTGGCACTCCGGCTCCAAACATCCAACATGGCATAGAGGAGGAACAACAATGGATGTAACAGTCTTAGAATGCTCCGAAACCTGTTGGGTTGGAGCCGTGAACAATTTAGCTAGTGCCAGCGACTTCAAGAGTCTGCGCAACACCCGCTCCACATCATCATCAGATAGGCTACTAGAGGACCTGGAGGATAGAGTTGGTGAATGAGATCTCTCCAAAATGGGAGATCTCAAGGTAGGGGAGACCGGCAGAATATCAATGGACTGGCTCCGAGACACGGTATCTTTCGGCTCCGAAGACCTTGGGGCCGAAGAACAAGGTATGTCAATAATAATTACCTCCATTGGTTCCAAAGCCTGTGGAGCCGAGAAGGTAGATGACTTTGAAATTTTAGACAATTTTTCAGGGGGCTTGGACTGAGCTGAAGAGACAGGAGATGGCATTTTAGTTGGTTAATCTCTCTTAGAAGAAGAAGATGAAGAAGAAGAAGCACTCTGTACAGCTTCCTCAAAGGTTGGTTTCAAGAGCCCCTTGACAATCAATTTGTTTTTCCTCTCCTGTAACACACGTGCTCTAAAGGAATGGCAGAAAGTGCAATTCTCATGGAGATGGACAGCTCCTAAACAATAGACACAAATGCCATGTCCGTCTGTAATAGACTTTTTCTGTTTACATTTTTGTCATTTTTTAAAGCATGAGGGCTTATGTACTTTCTCCCTAGTGTCTTTAAACATGTATGGAAGAAAAAGGTCCTATAAGAATAACGAACACCAAATAAACTCACAACACTTCTAGAAATATAAAAAGACAGTAATTTAACAAACACAGCACATCTAAGAAATATAATTAGAACTAGCTTTGCTCTGAGTAAAAACCAGCACTAGGACCTCTAATTTAAACGGACTTAGACAGGGATCATAGGAGACAGAATATACTAACACTACTACACTACCAGCCCTCTAACTAAAACGGGGAATTAGCTCTCTAATTTAAATGAGCTAATGAATTAACCAGCTAACTAAAAGAGTAGAAACAACACACAACACTACTAGGTATTTTTTAAAAGCAAAAAAAGTCACAATGCACAAACTGAAGCAGATAAACACAAAAGCCAGAAGAAGTAGCTGAATTGAACACACTCAAAGTATTGCAGGCTGCAAATCACCACACAGTTGTAGAATGCAGAATCCACTTTATTAACTTCAGACAAAAAATCCAAGGATGAGCGCTTTCGTTATTTTTTAAAAGAACCACTACAGAAAAAAAGTATAGTTGTGTATACTTACCATAAATGTAGATATTCGAGTGTATTCACTGTTGCAGTCATTACATTTGGGTTATCTGCCTGCAGGTAGCCCTCAGCTGGCCTGAATACCATTGTTTTGGATTCCTGCGTCTAATGCTGTTTCTTCTTCCACCTTCAGGTTGTCAGGGGTATAAAACATGCAGCCGATGCCATTACATCAGTTTTTCTTGCCCCAGATGTCAGGTGCCCCAATAATGGGAAGCAATTATATGTTATGTTACACCTCCAATAAAAAGCAAATACAGCAGAAAGTTCAAATACACCAAAAAAGAAGGAAAGGCAGAGCCAAGAGAAGTCAGGGGGCTGGAGAGAGGGTAACCAGAACTGCGACAGTGAATACACTCGAACATCTACATTTAAGGTACGTGTACACAACTGTACTATGTTCTTCGTGTTTCACTGCTGCAGTCATTACATTTGGGTAGATTCCCAAAGATAAGGAAGGGAGGAGGAAGTTAGAGAGCATTAGGACCAGCTATTAAGCCCTGCAATACTGCAGTGGCAAAACCAGCTATGGATTTAGAAAAAATAGGCATGTGGTAATGTTTGGTGAAGGTATGAACAGAGCTCCAGGTAGCAGCTTCTAGGATGTCCCTGGTAGGGACCCCTCTGAGAAAGGCTGTAGAGGTAGATGTTCATCGTGTTACACTGCTGCAGTCATTACACTTGAGTTATCCTGCCATCAGACGGTTCCCCAGTCGGCATGCGTTCCAAAGTCTTGGTCTAGTGTCGGTTGCTGTTGCCTCCTCCCTGACGTCAGTGCGACAGGGGTATATAAGATGCAGCTGACGCCATTTTCCTCAGTCTTTCTTGCTGAGCGGTGCCCGAAGCAAAAGCAGTTTGCAAGTGCCAGTCGGCCAACTCCTGAGATTTTCTTTCCGAATCCAGAACCAAAGTTTTCTACAAAGCTAAGTACCCCGTTGGGGAAACTTTTTCTTGCCTCAGACCGATGTCAGTAAAAGTTAATAACTGTATTTCTTGTGGGAAGCAAATACCTCATAAGGATTTCCATTCTTATTGTATCCCATGCCTAGGCCCAGACCACAACGTCACTGGTTGTCAGTTTTGTGCTAGGTTTAACAAGCGCACTATTAAACGTCGGTTTGATTTTGCCCGACATTACTTTGGCAGAAAATTTAATTACACCATGCCGTCGGAACTTCCGACAACCGGAATTCATAAAAAGCGCAAAGACAAGGACAGGCATCCGAAGCCCAAAACTGACAACGAAGCCTCTTCTAGACCTGTCGCCGGTTCTCCGGTTTTCAACGAGGCGCCTTCGCAGTCCCTAACGACCGCTTCTGCAGAACCACAGGCCGCCTCCGACTCCCATGTGGAGATGGCTGGGCCTTCGGACACACAAGCTATTCAGTCTACCGAAATCGACCCTGCTGAGGGATCCGGAGTAGCTGAGCAACCCGCAGCTTCAGAGGGTGTCTTCAGACCTACTCAAATAAGCATTAAACCCTCTTCTCAGTCTAAGCCTCCTTTAAAAACAAAGAAACAAATACAGTCTCCAGGACAGGCCTCCATGCCTAAGAAATAAATGCTCAAAATGGCCGAAGACCTAATCACTCTGATCAGGGGGTCCCATCCCCCTCCTGATAAAAGGCCTAGACAGGATGCAGACTATGACTCATCCGACCAGATGTCCATTTCCTCAGATTCATCCTCAGACCTAGGTTATTCTTTACCCCCTTATGAGGATTCTGATGCTGAGGAATCAATTCCATCAGCCTCTCTGCCTGAGGATTACTCCTTTGGGGAAACATTACATACCATGAGGGAACATTTCCATTGGGAAGGCCAGGATTACTCAGAATCCAAGAAAAGGCTCAGAGACTTCCTCTTATTACCTCAACACAGACCCCTTGCTATTCCGCCAGTGTTGGATATTGTGGATGATGTGTATACTGAATCCAGCCTAAATCCTGATTCCTTACCTCCAGCTCCAGTTAAACCTGACAGGTATTACAGAGTCCCTGACTCACACAAATTTCTGTATAAAAGCCCTGTTGCAGACCCTGAAACTATTTCTCAGGGACACAAAGGGGTTAAGGCCTCATCAGCTAAGAACCCAGTTCCCTCTGACAGAGATTCTAGAGCATTAGACAGACGGGGAAAGAAAGTATATACATCTGCAATTTTAGTCATGAGAGCCTTAAACTGCCAGTTTCACATGCTAAAATATCAGCAATTTTTGATGTCTCAGTTGAAACAAAAAATGCTTCCAGATACAGATCCTCCTAATTTTAAAGAAATGCAGGATTTATTGCATGCTGCTGAACAAGTGGGAAAACATACTTTGCAATGTGGTTTTGATTCTTTAGAGGCCTCCTGTAGAGCAGCAGTTACAGGCTCCGTCATTAGAAGACATGCATGGTTAAAAGAATAAGAAGTTATGTACCTACCATAACGTTCCATGTTAGTTGTCTTCTTCTCGCCTTCTTTCTTGCTGGATGGGGTTCGGAGCCGATCCTCGGCTCCGACTCGGCCAATACTAAAGCTCAAGAGCCAATTCCACCGGCTCGAGGCTCCCCCATATCCCACAATGCTAGTCGGTAACTCCTCAGATCTCATTTGAAAGCTAGGCCAAGCAAGAAAAGGTCTCCATAATATGGAGAAGGGTAATCCACCTCTATAGGGCTGAATGTGAGGTGACTTAAACCTAACAGAGGAAATATATAGAGGTGGTAAAACAGTGGGAGAAAGATCATAGTGGTCACAATTTATCTCCTCTAGGTCTGTCCAGGCTAGGGGGAAGGAGGGTGGGACACAAGAAAGAAGGCAAGAAGAAGACAACTAACATGGAACGTTATGGTAGGTACATAACTTCTTAATGTTAAGTTGTCTATCTCACCTTCATTCTTGCTGGATGGGACCGCGTCCCTAGCACCTTGTCCCGGGTGGCCTATCGGAACAGACTCTTGAGAACAGTGGAACCAAAGTTGGCACGGTCTCTGGAGGCTATGTCCAACTTGTAATGAGAAATGAAGGTATGAGGTGAGGCCCAAGCTGCTGCTGAACAAATAGAGTCAATAGGAAGCCTATCCTGAAAGGCTATGGATGTGGCTAATGCCCTTGTAGAGTGAGCTCTAGGCTTAGAGGACAATTGTTGGTGTCTGATCTCATAAATATAGGTAATCGTAGAAGTAAGCCATCTCGAAAGTGACACTTTAGAGACTGGAAGACCCATCTTGCCTTCCGCATAGGAAACAAACAGCTGGTCTGTTTTTCTGAACTGTTTAGTCCTGTCTAAATAATACCTTAGTTGGCGATGAACATCTAAAGAGTGCAATTTTTGTTCTGACCTGTTGCCATAATTGGGGAAAAAAACTGGAAGATCAATAGTCTGATTCAGGTTTGTTTGAGAGGCCACTTTAGGCAAAAAGGATGGATTGGTACGCAAGGAAACTCTATCTTTGTGAAATATTAGATACGGAGGACGACAGCATAGAGCACGAAGTTCCAAAACCCTTCTAGCTGAAGTGATGGCTATTAGAAAAAGCGTTTTCCAAGACAGCAACTTCATAGAACATGAAGCTGCAGGTTCAAAGGGGGGTAGAATCAAAGATGCTAGAACCAAGTTCAGATCCCATGGAGGAGGTGGCTCCTTGACAGGGGGCTTAAGAAGAAAAACTCCCTTGAGAAAGGCTTTACAGAGTTTGTGGGACATGACAGAAGACTCTGACACTCCCACATGAAAATTAGATATAGCCGCCAGTTGAACTCTGATAGTAGAAGGAGAAGAACCTGCTTGGAAACGTTCAGCTAGGAAATCAAGAATGAACTGAATAGGAGCAGTAAAGGGGTCTATTTTCTTGGACACTGCACATAAAGAGAAACGTTTCCATTTGCTGCTATAAATCTTCCGGGTAGAAGACTTATGAGAAGCTATCAGAATATCTCTAACTGAGTGAGATATTAAAGGAAGCCTGGCTAAGGTTGGAATTGGAGGAACCATGCTGTGAGGTTCAAAGAAGGAAGGGATTGGTGCAGTTGACCCGATTGATGGATCAAGAGATCTGGAACTGGGTCCAGATGCCATGGTTGCGCCAAAAGGTAACGACGAAGAAAGGGAAACCAAACTTGTCGAGGCCAATAAGGGGCAATGAGGATCATTAAGGCCTTCAGAGCAATGGCTTTCCGAATCAGCTGAGGTATCAGTGGGAAGGGGGGAAAGGCATACAGGAGCCCCGGAGGCCAATCGTGAGCTAGAGCGTCTCTGATGGGATGACCTGGTAGGGGAAAGAGGGTGAAGAACTCGGTACACTTGCTGTTTTGGGGAGTGGCAAAAAGATCGCAGCAAGGATGGCCCCAAGTTCGAAAAACTTCTTCCAACACTGATTTCTTCAGAGACCACTCGTGAGGCATGAGGATTGCTCTGCTCAATCTGTCTGCTATCACACTGGACTTGCCGGGAATGTGCGTTGCTATCAGGAAGCGCTGAGAAGAGATCACCCATTGCCACAGTCTGAGTGCTTCTCGACATAAGGGGTAAGATTTGGTTCTGCCTTGTTTGTTGATGTACCACACTACGGACATATTGTCCGTCTGAATTGCTATAGTTCCCTTGGGAAGAGAGTCTTGAAGGGCTTGCAACGCTAGAAGCACTGCTCTCATCTCTAGAACATTTATGTGCAAGTGGCACTCGATCGGCTGCCACGTGCCCTGGACTGTCCTGCCCTGTTAATGCCCCCCACCCTATCAGGGAGGCGTCCGTTGTCAGAGTTGCAGCCGGGGGCGGGGGGATGAAGGGTCTGCCTAGAAGAAGTTGGGGGGAAGTAACCCACCATAGAAGATGATTCCTGCATGACTGAGTTATGCTGATAGTGTGGGACATTGGTAGAAGTTGAAAGGACCACTGAGTGAAAAGCATCCACTGTAGAATCCTCATGTAAAAGCGGGCTAAGGGGAGGAGAGGAACAGCCGCCGCCATAATCCCTAGGACTTTCAAAACCAGTCTGACCTTGACCTTGTTCTGTCGTAAGAGAAGGGAAACCTGCTTGTGAATGTCTGCTACTCTTTGTTCTGTGAGTCTGGCTGACAGACTGACTGTATCTAATCTTGCGCCTATAAAAATAATAGATTGACAAGGCGACAAGACAGACTTTTCGTAATTTACCGAGATGCCTAGAGCCTGACAGGTTCGTAAGGTGTAGTCTCTGGCTAAGAGAAGAAGATGCCTGGTGGTGGCAGTCAGGAGCCAGTCGTCTAAATACGGAAACACCTGGAATCCCCGGCCCCTCAAATGAGCTACCACTGCCATGCATTTGGTGAACACTCGGGGGGCTGTAGTGAGACCAAAGGGCAGGGCTCTGAACTGAAAATGACTGGCCCCTAGCCTGAAGCGGAGAAGTCTCCTGGATTGTCTGTTCACTTTGATGTCATAGTACACATCCTGGAGATCTATAGAGCACACCCAGTTGTCCTGGCCCAGAAAGGGCAGGATGGACTGCAGCGTGACCATCCGAAATTTCGTTTTCTTGACAAACTTGTTCAAGTTGCTGAGATCCAAAATGGGTCTCCAGTCCCCTGTTTTTTTTGGAACCAAAAAGAATTTGGAGTAAATTCCGGATCCTTGTTGGTCTGCTGGAACTGGCTGAATGGCTCTTTTTGCTAGCAGCTTTGAAATTTTTAGTGCTGCTTGTTCCCTTTGACTGGGTGGAACATCTGGAAGGGATTTTCCGGACTGTTTTGGGATGCGAATAAAAGGGATTCTGTAGCCTTCGGATATGATAGACTGTACCCACTTGTCTTGAGTAAGGGAGAGCCAGGCTTTTGGGTACAGAGATAATCTTCCCCCGACTGCCTCCGAAGGTAGACAGTCGGGCAACCCCTCAGGGGTGCTGAAAGGGTTTGTCAGAGAAAGTTTCTCGACTACCCTGATTCTGCGGGCCCCCTCTGCCTCTAGGACGGCGTCTATTATAATTATTGTTCCCCCCTCTGCCTCTAGGGGGAAAACGACTCTGTGCGTCCGGTAAGACTCCCTGTGGTTGTTTGCGGAACCACATCTCCCCCCCCTTCAGACCTTTGGGGTAAGGCCTAGAAGGGGTAGAAAAATGGACCCCGATGGCAGAAAGAGTCTTACCTTCTACCTCGCACCTTGTCAGAGTATCCTTCACTTGTGGACCAAAGAGAGATGATCCGTCAAAAGAGGAGTTAGTGAAAGACGCATTGAAAGGGTCCGCAAAGCTACATAGCCGCATCCAGGTGTGGCGACGTAAGGCCACCCCTGTACCTGCGGTTCTGCTCGCTCCATCAGCCGTGTACGAAATCAGGCGCATGGAGGAGTTAACCACTGAATTAAGGGTAGCCAGCTGGGAGTTCATCCTATCTTGAAAACCCGCAGCTGATGGGTCCTTCAACACTTCACTCATTTCCTTGAGCAAGTCCCTCTGGAGACGAGTGAAATGACACAGGTAATTCAGCGAACGCATGGAAAAGGTCGCTGATGAAAACATCCGCTTACCGTACCTGTCCATGGTCCTAGATTCCTTATTAGGAGGATGGACAGGCACCGAAGGATCCGCTAATTCCTTCTTGGTGGCAGCAGCCACCACCATGGCATCCACAGAGACACCTTTGGACAAAAACTCCTTGTCTTTGGGGGCAGTGATAAATTTGGCCGGCCTCCTAGGGGTGGTTTCCACCGAGTCAGGAGCCATACAAGCCTTCCTCGCAACCACTTCCATGAGTTGATCAAAGGGAGGGGACACCCAGGAGGTGGAAGGTCGAGAACCAAACGCTTCAAGGTACACTGACTCGTCCTCTGAAGGGTTAAGGGCTGGCCAATTCCCCCTCTGCTTCAGGATTTCCAGTATGTCTGCAAAGGAGACATCTTCAGAGGGGGAACGGGGGGAACCCTCAGAATCTTCCAAATCAGTGTCAGAGGTGACAGACTCAGGGGAGTCAATGTGCTTCCTCTTGCACTGTCTCTTCCTAGGGGGTTCCTCTGCAAGATCAGGAGAGGCCTCGGAAGAGGAGGAAATTCCCACTGGGGAAACTTGAGGCGCAGGTTCTCTATGGTCCGAAGCAAGGGGGTGAGAATAAATCACTGCAGGCACTGTAGAGGGAGGAGCTGTTGGAGCCGACTGTGGAGTAGAACCAGGTTCTAACACGCTCCGCATGACCTCAAAAGCACCCCTATCAGGCAGGGCCAGAGGTCTCTGCTCCGAAGAGCTGAAAACCTCCCCAGGCACCGACAAGGATGGCTCCGAAGCTGATGTCGGAGCCGAACTAACCAGCGCCGAAGCACCGAGAGGGAGAGCGGGGTCGGACAAGGGTCCGATGCCACTCGCCCCCTCGGAGCCGATGAGGGAAGTCCGGCGCCAAGATCCCTCCAAGGAGGAGATCGGAGCAGACGACGGTGCCGAAAGGAAAGGTATCGGTTCCGACGCTCCCACAGTCTCGGCTCCGAGCAGCACCGGCTCTGAACTCGATAGAGTCGGAGGAGGAATGCCTAATGGAACAGGGGCAGCCATCGACTGTTGAGTCGGGCTGTGTAACATCTGGGCCAGTGCCGCGGACTTAAGAAGTCTACTCACCACCCTCTGCAAATCATGGTCCGAAAGTCTGGAGGACCTAGAGGAGTGTGACCTATGGCTCCGTTCAGACAAGAGCGGTGAGGCTGGAGCCGAATGAACGGAGCCGATAGAAGGAGACCTGGACCTCTTCCTAGTAGTCGGTTCCGACAAAAGTGTCGGAGCCGATTTAGACTTGTCGGTCTCGGCTCCAGCCGGAGCCGAGGACACAGTATGTGTAGTAGGTCTAGAATCATCGCCTCTGACCGGAGCCGATGGTTGAACCGTTAAAACGGTCTTAGAACCTCCGGAGGACGGCTCGGACGCTGGAGCCGACTGCCTGGAGGACTTAGAAGGTTTCCCCGACATGGACTGTGTCGGGGGACCCTCAGGCTTCAATAAGCCTCTTAAAATTAGCTTATTTTTACGTTCCTGCAGGACTCTAGGGCTGAAACCATGACAGACAGCACAAGAGTCCTGCAGGTCCCAGGCAGTATACACAAGAAGTGTGACCGTCTGTCAGAGACATCTTCTGACAGCACGAGTCACACTTCTTAAAGCCTGAGACCTTCGATTCCTTAGACATCTCTAAGAAAAAACGATAGTGTAATCACTCACACACACACACACAGATTACACTAAAAATAAAAAGGTAATTATTTAAATAAAAAAATTCCCTAAAAAAACACACACAGTCACTCCAACTACTAGGAGGGGTGGGAAGGGGCCTAAGGGAGGAAATCCTGAAAAAAGTTTTTGAAAAGGGGAGAAATTGGTAGGGAGAGTAAAACTATTTAATTAACTAACTAACTACTATAGAAAGTAACTAAAAGGGGTTCTATTTAGCAAAAAGACTTTATCTAAAGCAACTAACCTGCAGAGCCGGTTGGAAAGAGCAACTCATCAGCTAAGCAGCAAACGAGATTTGAGGAGTTACCGCCTAGCATTGTGGGATATGGGGGAGCCTCGAGCCGGTGGAATTAGCTCTCGAGCTTTAGTATTGGCCGAGTCGGAGCAGAGGATCGGCTCCGAACCCCATCCAGCAAGAATGAAGGCGAGATAGACAACTTAACATCATACGTTACCAGATCATGTTAAAGCTAAATTACTGGATGCACCTTTGCAGCATGATGTCTTATTTGGAGGTAAAGCAGAAGAGGTATTAAAGAAAATGAAGGATAAGGCAAAATCTATGCAAACAGTGAAGGATTTCTTACAGGTTCAGCCTCCTCGATTTAATAGAAACTGGCCAACAAAGAATTGGTCCTTTCCAGCTACGGACAGACCTCAAAGGGGCATATACAGACGTCCAAGAGGCAGAGGTCAGCCACAAGGTCCTTACAGGCCTCGACAATGGGGTGCATCAGGCCAGAAAGAAGGGGAAGACAGGCACCAACCTTATAAAAAACTGTCCCAATGACTTCCCACTACAACTGCCAAACAACTCTCTCTTGGCAGCCCCCTTGGGAGGAAAACTGGCACTTTTCTATCACAACTGACATATGATCACCAAAGACAAATGGGTTCTCAATATTGTATCTCAAGGTTACAGGTTCCAATTTCACACTCTGCCAAGGTTAAAAGGAATGCCAAATCTGCCACCAAATCAATGGGCAGAGGCTCAAAAACAAATTACAGCACTCATGAACATGGGAGCTATTCAAAAGGTACCACCACAGGAACAAGGACAAGGATTTTACTCAAGACTCTTTCTGGTTCCCAGAAAAGACAAAGCCTGGAGGCCCATTCTGGATCTTTCTTCTCTAAACACTTACCTGGATGTTCTGAAATTCAAAATGTTGACATTGCAGCAGCTTCTTCCCATGCTGGGCAAGAAAGCTTGGCTCATGACCTTGGACCTCAAGGAGGCATACCTGCATGTACCCATCAGACAAAACTGCAGAAGATACCTCAGATTCATAGCTGGTCCAATGTACTATTAATTCACTGCACTGTCCTTTGGCTTATCGACTGCGCCCAGGGTCTTCACAAAGTGCCTGGCACCAGTAATTGCATTTTGCAGACAGAAAGATATTCAAATTTACCCGTACCTGGACGACTGCCTGATTCAAGCAGAGAGCAAGGACATTCTTCTAAAGCATCTGGCGTTTGTAAAAAAGTTATTAAGTTGCCTGGGGTACACAGTAAACGAAAAGAAATCAAAACTAGTGCCCTCACAAGAGATAATATTCCTGGGTGCCAGCTTGAACACAACGACCCAGATGGCTTATCTCACGCCAGACAAGCAAGGACAACTGACTCAATACTTTCAATTGATGGCAACAAAGACCCAACTTCCTGCAAGAAAAAATTCTGCAGGCCTTGGGCTACATGGCATCTTGCATTCTACTAATTCCATATGCCAGACTGCATATGAGGAAACTACAATGGTACCTAAAGAGTGTATGGTCTCAAAACTGTCAAAGTTTGGAAACAGTTATACCACTAATTCCTTGCCTTCAACAGGAGTTTCGATGGTGGGCTCAAGCTTGTCACCTCAACAAGGGACAGCCTTTTAATCAACCCACAGCCAGACAAACACTGACAACAGATGCATCGTATTACGCCTGGGGAGCACACATGGCAGGAAAATGTTAGAAGTCTAAACCTCAAAATGCACTCACTCGAGGCACTCCTTAAAATGGAGAACACTGACATCTGTGCAGTGACAGAGACCTGGTTCAAAGCTCCAGAGAGCACCCCTGCATTACCAGGCTACAATTCATACCACACCTTTCGGCCACCTAACCCAGAAAGAAGCACTAAAGGCGGAGGCGTGTCCATATTCATTAAGGATATCCACACCTCCAGGCTAGTTGCACAGCATAATGCATCCGAGATTATCCAAGTGCAACTAACTCTGGGCAAGACCGCAATCCAAATTGTAGCTTGCTACAGACCCCCCACCATGCCCCAGGATTCACACTCCTCATTTCTTGATACACTGGAAAGTATTAGGGTACAACCCAACACCCTAGTAATGGGCGATTTCAACTACCCCACCATTAACTGGGAAAACTACTCATGTACCAACTCTTTTGCTGAACGTTTTCTAGAATTCATAAATTCCGACGCTTTGGATCAACTTATTCACACCCCCACCAGGGGCAGCAATATCCTAGACTTGGTCATTACCAACATGGGAAACCAGTATTCCACACCAGAGGTCAATTCCTCGTTGGTCAGATCCGACTACAAGCTAATCAGCCTAGGCATCCACATCCCACCCCCAATTAAGGAAACCATCATAAAAAACTTCTCCAAAGCCAACTTCACACTTCTTAAGACAGAAGTGGCAAACTTCATGACACCTATGCAGACAGACAATAGAGGTATGACTGCCGAATCCTACACAAATGCACTTTATAAGCACTTACACAAGTACATGGATCATGCTATCCCTAATAGAACCAAGATGTTATCCTCCAAAAAAAGGAAGCCAATCTGGTGGTCCTCTGCCATAAACAAACTCTACAACAGAAGAAACTGTTGCAAAAAAAGAGTAAAATCCCATGACTGGAGGAACTCCCTGGTCACCCTCAGTAAGAAGCTGAGATCCCTCATAAAATCCTCCAAAGCTAGTTACAAAAACAAAATTGTCACTGACTCTAAAGACAACCACAAAGCATTCTATAGCTATGGCAAGAATCTAAATGGGAATACTCAGATCTACTCTGAGTTACAGCACAATGGCACTAAATATACAGAACCAACTGATATTGCCAACATCCTAGCAGATAGGTTCAGTGCTAGCTTTACCCCACTCTCACCCCCTAGAGGGCCCATCTCTATACCGGAAGAATGCAAAGTTCCTATAATCACGGCTGCACAGGTAAAAAACACACTCTCCAAAGCCAAGAACACAGCATCCATGGGACCTGACAATATCTCAGGCTGTGTTCTACACGAACTACAGAATGAACTGGCACCCTACCTAAGTACCATGTTCTATCATAGCCTCACCTCAGGCTTTGTACCCACTGGATAAGATCGTAGGTTTACCCCGGGAATCATCTCTGTGTCACTGCTGGACAGAGGCACAACAAACTTATGGGCACAGTATTTTTTCATATAAGGGGTGGCGTAAGCCACAAAACTTTGGGCTAATAGCCTAGTATAAACCTATGAACCTATGAATGGCGCACCACGACGGTTAACCCACTCCACAAAGGGGGAGCCACGACGGACCCCGGGAACTACTGCCCCATTAGCCTGACGAGCCTGGTCTGCAAGGCCATGGAACGTATCATCGTGGAACTCATAAGCAAAGACATTGGTAATCTCCAAACTCTGGACCCTACCCAGTTTGGATTTGTAAAAGGCAGATCATGTCTCCTAAACCTGATTGACTTCTTTGAAGCAGTCACCAAAGCCATAGATGAGGGTAAAATGGTTCACACAGCTTATCTAGATCTCGCCAAGGCTTTTGACACCATCCCCCACTCTTGAATTATAGATAAGCTCACTAAACTAGGTATAAATCCCTATGTCACAAGATGGGTTGCCAACTGGCTCACGGACAGAACCAACACTGTGAAAGTAGCGGATTCCAAATCCGACATCAGGCCGGTGACAAGTGGAGTACCACAGGGTTCAGTCCTGGGTCCTCTCCTGTTTGGTATCTACTTCTCTGAAGTGCAGGCCAGCACAGAAGGTCTTTGGCTAACAAAGTTTGCAGATGACTGCAAACTAGGAGCCATAATCAAAACTCCTAACGATATGGACAAACTACAAAAGGGCCTCACTGAGACAGATACCTGGTGTCAAAGCCATGGCCTGAAGCTCAATGCCAAAAAGTGTATTGTCATCCCCTTTGGTAAAAACTATGTACCCATGAACTACCACATAGCTGGTAGTCTACTTAATGCCAAAAATGTGATAAGAGACCTTGGGACACAGGTGGACAATAGTTTCTCCTTTGATAATCACATCACCACAGTGGTCAGGAAATCCTTCTACGTGGCTCATCTCATCACAAAAGGATTCTCATCCAGAAAAAAAGAGGTCATTGTTCCTCTCTATTCATCACTGATTAGACCCATTATAGAGTACAACGCCCCTTTTGGTATGTACCTCACAAGACATCTACAGCAACTGGAAAGACCACAGAAATACCTCACAAAGAGGATTACTGGCCTCAAACAGATGCCCTATGCAGACCGTCTCAAAAAACTACAGCTTTACTCCATCGCATATCGCCTACTCAGGGGCGATCTCTGCCTAAAATACAAAGCTATGTCAAACCCAGAGCTGTTGGACATGCTCCACTTAAAGAAACCCCAATCCCTCCGAGCTACACGCTCTAGGGACCTAAACCTTGTCACCACAATAAATAGAACATGCTGGAGGGATAGATTCCTGTCCCAGAGACTTCCCATACTTTGGAACAGACTACCTATCTATGTCAAACAGAGCTCCTCATTAGCACTCTTCAAGAAAAATCTTGATGATTGGATGGGAAATTCACCCCGGGGATCACTTCTGTGGCTCTGCTCGACAGGGGCACAGGAAAATAATTTTCTTGGGTGGCGAAAGCCAGGGTACATTTTTTGGCTAGGCTTGTATGGGCCCTAGGGCTGATAGCCTAGTACCTACCTCTGAACCTATGTATTCAGGGCAAGTGGCCCGCAGAACAAAGGCATCTTCACATCAATCAGAAAGAGATGCTAGCTGTACAAAATGCCCTTATAGCTTTCAAGGACCTGCTGCATCCAGGACAACTACTACTAAAGACAGACAACACCACAGTTATGTGGTACATAAACAAGCAAGGGGGCACTCATTCCTACCCCCTCTGCAGACAAGCCATGACCTTGTGGAACACAGCTATACACTATCAAGTTCAACTACAAGCACAATTCCTGCCAGGAGAGAAAAACACACTGGCAGACGACTTAAGCAGAAAAATAATGGATCCCCACGAATGGGAATTGAATCCACAAATATTCACAATGATAACACAGAAATGGTGGAGCCCGGACATAGATCTGTTTGCATCCCCAATCAACTGCCAGCTACAGAAATTCTGCACAAGGAGTTACCATCCACAAGCATGGACAGTGGATGCCCTCTCATTCAGCTGGAAAAACCTAAAAGTATACGCTTTCCCACCACTGCCTCTTCTTCCAAAGGTACTCATAAAAGCCAGGCAAGAAGAGCCAAACATGATTCTGATTGCACCAGACTGGCCACACCAGCACTGGTACCCAATCTTAAAAAACTTAGCACAAGGACCACCCTGGATTTTGCCTCAAATACCACATCTGCTGTCTAAGCACAACAATCAGATAGTCCACAGCCAGCTAAAGACCTTAAACCTAGCTGCATGGAAGATACCTTAGCCAGGCAAGCAATGCCTCTCTCCAAAGCTGTTATGGACGTCATCCTGGAGGCCAGAAGGCCTAGTACCAGGAAAGCCTATTCGGATAAATGGAAGAGATTCTGTGCCTGGAACCAGGCTCACAGCCTTGACCCTCTTGTGCCAAACATTCCTCAGATACTACAATATTTGACTGAGATTCTGGACAAAGGACTCTCCTTTTCATCCATCAAGATCCACGCCTTTGCCATCTCTGCTCATTACAACACGGATCCACCATTTTTCTCTAATCCTGTGCTAAAACAGTACCTCAGAGGGGCAAAAAACATAAGGCCGCCCAGTAGAGCATCTACTCCAACTTGGGACCTCAACTTTGTTTTGGAAAAATTAACTTTGCCTCCTGTTGAGCCAGCCAACACAGCAGAATTAAAATATATCTCTTGGAAAACTGCTCTGCTCCTGGCAATAACATCAGCACAAAGTGTTTCAGAATTACAGGCACTAATGGCAGTGGAACCTTTCCTCATTTTCCACCAGGAAAGGGTGTCCTTAAGAACCAACCCTATGTTTATGCCTAAGGTGGTTTCAAGTGTGTCTCTAAACCAAACTATTCACTTGCCAACTTTTTATCCAAAACCACAGAATAAAGGGGAGATACTACTGCATTCATTGGACATTCATAGGCAGTTATGCTTCTACTTGGACAAAACCAAAGCTTTCAGAAAATCTGAGCAATTATTGGTAGCATATGCTGCTGGAGCACAGGGAAAAGCCATTTCAAAACAGACTATTTCCAAATGGATAGGACATTGTATATGGTTCTGCTATACGCACCATGGAAAACCTGTGCCTACCAGCATTAGATCTCACTCCACCAGGGCAACAGCCACTTCAACTGCCTACCTCAGAGGAGTACCTACCAAGGATATTTTGGAAGCAGCAACATGGATTTCTGTGCATACCTCCACCAAGCATTACCATCTGCCTCTATACTCTAAATCCAGAGCTGGCTTTGCCTCTGCAGTGCTGCAGGGCCTTATAGCCACCCCTAATGCCTTATAGAACCAGCCACCCTAACTCAGCTTTGGGATTCTACCCAAGTGTAATGACTGCAGCAGTGTAACACGATGAACATAGTACAGTTTTGTACCTACCATAAATGTAGATGTTCGAGTGTACACACTACTGCAGTCCAGGTTACCCTCCCTCCTTTCCCTCTTACGTGCTTGTACGTACCTAGGTCTTCTACCCTTTACTACCTATGGGGAGTATTTGCTGGTAACTGAAAGTTGTTGTTTGCTTTTCTTATGTATGTTTTATTAGCAATTTGAATTGCCTACCTATTTGGGGCACCTGACATCTGGGGCAGAAAAATTGAAGAAAATGGCGTCGGCTGCATCTTATATACCCCTGTCGCACCGACGTCAGGGAGGAGGCGACAGCAACCGACGCTGGACCAAGACTTTGGAACTCAGGCCGACTGGGGAACCCAAGTGTAATGACTGCAGCAGTGTGCACACTCAAACATCTACATTTATGGTAGGTACAAAACTGTACTATGCAGCCCTGGTGGAATATGATCTTATTCCCTGTGGGATAGGATTTCCATGGTGCTTACAGCAGAAATGAATGCAATGGGCTATCCATTTAGAAATGGTTTGCTTTGAAATGGCCTTCCCCTCTGCCCCTGCAGAAAAGCCAGCTAGCAGCTGTTCAGATTTTCTGAGAGGCTGAGTCCTGTCCAAATAAAATCTAAGTTGTCTGTGCACGTCCAAAGAGTGCAGAATTCGTTCTCTTTGGTTTTGTGGAATGGGGAAAAAGGTAGGGAAATGAATCGACTGATTTAGGGCCACACTAGACACCACCTTGGGAATAGAGGAAGGATTGGTCCTGAGGGAAACCCTGTCTGCATGGAAGATAATGAAGGGCTCCACTGCCATGAGGGCCTGTAATTCAGACACTGTTCTTGCTGAAGTGATGGCTAGATGGAAGGCTGTTTTCCAAGAAAGGAATTTCAACTCTGCAGTTGCAGCTGGCTCAAATGGAGGGAGAATGAGCTTTTCCAATACAAAGTTAAGGTCCCAGGCTGGAGCAGGGGTTCACCTGGGGGGGGGGGTCTTAAACTTTTAGCCCCTCTGAGGAATTGCTTTAACAGGGGGTGAGAGAAGAGGGGAGGTTCAGTATTATAATGTGCTGAAATTGCAGAGGCATGAATTTTAATTAACGAGAAGGATAGGCCCTTGTGGAGCATTTCTGTTAAGTACTGAAGAATATTACGTAAACTGGGCACCGTAGTGCACATACCCTAGGTCTGGCTCCAGGAACAGTATCTTTTCCACTTTTCAGCATAGGAATTTCTAGTACTAGGTCTCCTTGCTTCCAGAATGACCTCTAGCACCTGCTTACTGAGGGATGCTATTAGAGAGCTCAAGAAATTAGCCAGGCTGCAAGGTTCAGGGTTTGAAGCTGAGGGTGCAGAATCTGGCCCGCCTGCTGGGACAGCATGGAAGGTGTCTGAAGTAGGTGCCATGGATCCAGCAGTATCATGCTGCACAAGAGGGGGTACCAGTGCTGGCGAGGCCAGTCTGGTGCAATAAGAATTGTCCTTGGTTTGTCCTGTTTGATCTTTAGTAGAACCTTCACGAGGAGAGGCAGAGGGGGAAAGGCATAAACCGAGAGGCTTTCCCAGGTAAAGGACAGAACATCCACTTTCCAAGCTTGACTGTGGGGAGTCCTTGTGCAGAATTTGTCCAATTGGTAGTTCTGGGAGGAGGCAAACAGGTCTATCTCTGGAGTACCCCATTTGTTCCTCAAGAGGTTGAATATTTTTGGTTCCAGTTTCCATTCGTGTGGGTCCATGACATTTCTGCTTAGGTCATCTGCCACTGAATTTAGCTTGCCTAGCAGGAATTGAGCTTGTAGGTGCACTTGGTATCTAGAAGCTATGTTCCACAGAGCCATGTCTAGTCTGCAAAGAGGGTACAAGTGGGTTCTCCCCTGCTTGTTTATGTACAACATAACTGTGGTGTTGTCTGTCTTTAGCAATAATTGTCCTGGAAGGATGTGGTCCTTGAAGGCTGTCAGAGAATTCTGTACAGCTAACATTTCTTTTTGGTTGATATGCAGGTGCATCTGACTTGGGTTCCATTTGTCTTGAATGTACCACCCTGTCTAGTGAGCCCCCCATGCATAGTCTGATGCGTCTGTAGTCAGGGTTTGGGCGGCAGGGGGTAGATTGAAAAGGAGCCCCTTGTTGAGGTGGCAGGCCTCTGCCCACCAAAGGAACTCTGTCTTTATACATGTAACAATAGGAATTATTGATTCCAGGTCCTGAGAATGTTGACACCATAGGCTTTTTAGATACCACTGTAGTTTCCTCATATGGAGTCTTGCATATGGAATTAGTACCAAGAGGCCATGAACCCCAGGGCGTGCAGGATTTTCCTTGCAGATAGCTGGGTCTTTGTGGCTACTAGTTTAAAGTAGGTTGTCAAATAAACTTATTTGTCTGGTGTGAGGTAAGCCATCTGGGAAGTTGTGTTCAAGCTTGCTTCCATGAATACAATCTGTTGGCAGGGTACTAGATGAGGTTTCTTTTCGTTTATGGTGTACCCCAGCGAGGTTAGAAGTTTCTTTACAAATGCCAGATGTTTTAATAGCATGTCCTGGCTTTCTGCCTGAATCAGACAATTGTCCAGGTATGAGTATATTTGAATATTTCTCTGCGTGCAAAATGCAATGGCTGGAGCTAGACACTTTGTGAATACCCTGGGCACAGTAGATAAGCCAAAGGGAAGTGCAGAGAACTGATAGTGCATGGAGCCTGCTCTGAAGGGTAGGTATTTCCTGCAAGATTCCCATATTGGAATGTGCAGGTAAGCTTCCTTTAAGTCTAAGGTTGCCAACCAGGCATCCTTGCCTAGTATAGGAAGCAGCTGTTGAAGTGTTAGCATTTTGAATTTTGGGATTACCAAAAAGGTGTTTAGAATAGACAGGTCCTGGATAGGACACCAGGAGCAGTCTTTTCTGGGTACCAGGAAAAGTCTTGAGTAAAAATCTTGTCCTCTTTCTTCTGCTGGGACAGGATGAATAACCCTGATACTTAGAAGAGAGAGAACCTGCTGTTGAGCCTCTGCTCACTGATTTGGGGGTAGGTCTGGCCAGCCATTTGGGGTTGGTAAGGTGTGGAAGTGGAATTGGTATCCTTGGAAAACTATATTTAAAACCTATTTGTCCTGGGTAATGAGTGCCCAGGTTTTATGCATGCAGGGCGAGCTTTCCTCCTAAGGGAGCAGGCAGTTGAGCAGGGCTTGGAAGGGTTAAGGTTAAGTCATTGTGACATTTTTCCATAGGGGGATGTCGTACTACTTCCAGCTTTGGAAGTGGGAGCCCCTGACTGCTTAGGCCTGTGTGTAGCCTGAGACTGTAGCCTAGGTGGTCTGCTGTTCCTGGGTTTAGACTGAGAAGGTCTAGAATAGACTGGAAAGGACCAATTCTTAGAAGGCCAATGCCTACTACATCTGGGAGGCTGTACTTGCAGGAAATCTTTAACAGTTTGCATAGATTTAGCTTTTTCCTCCATCTTTTTAAGGACTTCTTCTGCTTTGTTGCCAAACAAGCGGTCTTGGTTTAAGGGAACATCCAGTAATTTAGCTTTAACACGATCTGGCAAGTTTTGCTCCTTAAGCCAAGTATGCCTTCTAAGTACAGGCCCAATGACAGCAGCCCTGCATGATGCTTCTAAAGAGTCAAAACCACACTGCAAAGTATGTTTACCAACTTGTTCAGCAGAATGCATTCAGTCCTGTAATTCTTTATGTTCAGCAGTCAGGAATCAACATCATTTTCTGTTTAAGTATTCCCATGATATGCTGCTGATACTTTAACATATGAAACTGGCAATTTAAGGCCCTAATGGCCAAAGTAGCAGCAGTGTATACCTTCTTATCCCATCTGTCCAAGGCCCTTTAATCTCTGTCAGAGGGGGTAGAGTTTTGGCAGCAATAGACGTAATGCCTTTTGGTCCTTAGGAAATGGTCTCTGGATCCGCAGTAGGATTCTTGAAGAGGAACTTGTGAGAGTCAGGTACTCGGTAATACCTGTCAGGTTTTCTGGGAGCTGGAGGTAAAGTGTCTGGGGCCAGGCTAGATTCCAAGAAGACATCATCTAAAATGTCCAGAACAGCAGGGATAGCTAATGGCCTGTGTTGAGGGAGGAGTAAGAATTCCCTAAGCCTCTTTTTGGAGTCAGAGTAATCCTGGCATTCCCAGCAGAAATGCTCCCTAAGAGTGTGTAAGGTTTCACCAAAAGAAAAATCTTCTGGAGAGGAAGCAGAGGGAATGGAATCCTCTGCGTCAGAATCCTCAAAGGTAGATAAGGGCAAATCCTGGTAATCAGAAGAAACAGAAATTTCAGAATCCTGATCAGAGGAATCAGAAGGAAAATCAGTTCTAGGTCTCTTAGAGGGGGAAGGCTGGCTCCCCCTAATTAAAGTAATAAGGTCTTCAGCCATTCTAAGCATTTGTTTTTTAGGCATATGGGCCTGACCATGCGGTTTGGACGTCGGTTTTCTAGGCGTGGGTCGAGTTTTAGGCCTTGATGAAGAAGATGGCATTGGTTTGAAATGCAAGTCTGTAAGCCTGAATACACCCTCAGATGCCGGTGCCTGCACAGCGGCTCCAGACCCATCCAAGGTAAAGACATCCGCAGGTTCCATAGTCAAAGAAGTATCTCACGGCATACTGGACTCCGAATGGGTCTCAGTAGAGGCCTGCGAATCTGAAGTAGCAGGTATCTGGGGCTGTGAAAGTGCCTCACTGAGTACCGGCAAACTTGCGACTAGCTTAATGGAAGCGTCGTCGGCAGTTTTGGACCTATGCAGTCTGTCTCTGTCTTTATCTTTACATTTTTTCAGAATATCGGTAGTCGGCTGGCTTTACCAAAGACATTTCTGGATAGTTAAACCGAGTACCAAAATAATTTGCTGCGAAAACAGACCGACGACGAATAGTTTGTGGGATGAATAAGGCAGAAAACCGACAGCAAGGGACGTCATGGTCTGGGCATAAGCAAGGAATGCAATACAAATGAAAATCTTTATGAGGTATTTGCTTTCCACAGGTAAGACAATTGTTAACTTTTACTGACATTGGTTAAGTGCAAGAAAAAGGTTCCCTAATGGGGTACTTAGTTTTTTTCGAAGACTTCGGTTCTGAAACTCAAAAACGAAAATTTCTGGAGTCGGCCGACCAGCACTTGCGAACTGCTTCTGCTTCGGCACCGTGCGGCAAGAAAGACTGATGTAATAGCATCAGACGTAATGGAAGAAGAGACACAGGAATCCAAGACTCTGGTATTCAGGCCGGTTGAGGGCTACCTGCAGGCAGATAACCCAAATGTAATGACTGCAACAGTGAAATACGAACAACATCTACAGGATACAAATACCGGCCTGCAAAAAAAACAATGGCCAAGCAAAAGCACACAACAGCGGAAAAAGGAGATAAACTAAGCTACACACTAAAGCTAAAGTTTCACAGCACACAATAAACTAACTAATATATAAATCCTAACTAGTTTAAGCCAATAAAATGCAAAAGACAAAAAACTTAGCCACGGCCAAGAAGAGCACATCCAACCTCGTAAAGCGGCAAACGAGATATGGAGAGTTGCACCACTGCATCCTGGGATACCTACCTTGCCACGAGCCAAGTTTGAGACTTCCAACTGTGTATTCGGCCGAGTCGGAGCTGAGAAATGGTTCCGAACCATCCAGGAAAGAGTGAAGGTGAGATAGGACAACATGACATCTGTGATTAATAGGGGAGATAAGGAAAACGGTTTGTCCTGCCATATGTCCTGAGGTTGGGAAGTCTAACAAATATACTGTCTATCAAACCAGATGTATGCCGAGGAGAAAGATAAAAGCTGGTAATGAATAGACCATTGTGTTCTCAGAGATTATAAAAGGAGATTAAAGATTACATTAAAGTATTATGCCTGAATTCTCAATGTGAAGACATAACTGAATAACAGTAGCTAAATAAGTTTCTAAGAAAGAAACCTCTATTCTGTTCAAGAAATGGCTTAAAAGTAACTGTATTGGTTCAGATGTGACTATATTTTGTTATGCTCAGGGACTTGGGAAAGTACAAACAAAAGTAAACCCTGACTAGTAGACACCGATAGCAAGCCAGAGAAGGGAACAGTTAACCATTAGTATAAGAACACAGCAGTCACATTTTTAGTAACATGTGAGCTAACTCAACCGCTTGACATTAAGTAAGGTCCCCGGGGCCATGCTGTGGGAAAGGAGGTAAATAGAAAGGATAGTTTGTAGGTCTTGATGACCCGGAATGCCCATTTAGTTTAAGGTGATACTGTGTATCTTACAGGCATACGGGACACCTTGGTTAAGGTTTGTACAGAGGAGACAAGATGGACTGAATTGTAAAGCATCCAGAGTTTAGATAGTTTACATAAAGATCTAGAAAAATTAGATAGATTTCAAGACCCACTTGTTTTCCTCTTCTTTTTTTTTTTTTTTTTTTTTGGATAAAAGGGGAAAAGGATGTAGCAACCTATTTTGCCAGTGCAAGAACAGTCTGTGAAATTAGACAAGGCATTTAGATGAAGGGGAGACAAGACTTCTCCAAAATCTGAAAGGTGGGTGGCCCTTAACGTGCATCAGGATGCTGATGAGATAATACAGAGAAAGGAGAATCTAGGGACCTGTTTTTGTGGACTCCTTCTTTCTAATTACATATTTCTTCTAATTACATATTTCTAAAATCTTGCTGGAAGTACATGAATGAAAGAGGAAAGGTTTTAATTCCGGTGGCATTTGTGGTCTTGCTCCTTAACTGTATTAGTTGCGAAAGAGCAGATAATTCACTGACACCCCAAAAAGGGAGGAGTCATCAAGGGGGACATTAAACAAAAACATTTTAAGGAGCTACCCAAACTACCATAGCATCGAGCTGGACTGTATTGAAGATGATGGAGTCTGGTCTTATCAGTTTAAAGTGGTCTTCCTGTATATATAGACATCAAGATATCTGAAAAATAAGCATTGCAGTGAATGGTTGAGGAGAGAACTTCTTGACATCTTCCTAAGTATTGGAGTCGAAGGAAGTATTAGAGAAAAAAGTAAAAGATCTTGATCAAGAAGAGGAAGAAAGTCTTGGGCTCCATGAAATAGTACAGCAGTGTGTACACATGGCTTTTAAGTCAATATTCGGATCAGCTGTTTGGAAGACATTTGGAATCCTCCATGGACATGAACTTATGATAGTGCAGAATTGTCATTATATAACCGCCTATGGCTTAGAAAAAGGTGCGCACAGTAAAACAATTTAGTCTGGGGATATCTAAGGGGAACTCATGAGAGAAAGAAGGACAAGCAGGGGTTAATCATCATTCTCGTACTACGAGACAGGTCGCTACCATAACATCCAGTGAAACTGTCACATTCTAGAGGGGAAGAAAATGAAAGCGATGCTACTGAAGAATACTGGAGAATCTTTCACTCCTGCATGAGAGGTGCAAAGGAAGAACCGGAATGCTCTCCTCTGCCCAAGCACTCTGAAGGGGAAAGCATCCTGGAAGACCATTGTTGGTTACTTTAGTTCGGAGCAAGTCCTAGTCACTGAACAACAAAAAGGGAGTGAGAGAGACAGAGAGAGAGAGAGAAAGAGAAGATCTCTCTCACTGTTCCAAACTGTTGGCTGTTAGGAAAAAATGGGCAGGTTAGATCCCTAGTCATAGCTCGAGTGAGAGAAAAATAGAATCCACAGTGGAGCCTGTAGGAGTTTGCAAACTATGGCCAGCCACAAATCTCCAAGGCAAACCTGTATAATGGGTCATAAAAGTGGAAACAATCTCAGGGAGCATTAGTCTGGAGTCATGATAAAGTGGATGGTCCTGAACTCCATGCTTGCTGAAGATTACCAGATGCAAAGAAAAAAGGGAATTAACCTCAGCCAGGGAGCATCAGGAAGACAGCTTCCAATCCTTTCCCACAGAGCTTACAGCACAGACTCTCCAAATCAGCCACCATGCTTCACGAAAAGAAAAAGGGTGAGCAAAACCCTGAACTTCTCAGCTCAAGGAATCTGGACAAAACCTTTAAGATGGGAAAAGCAGGTTTAAATGTTGTTGTATGAGCCAAGAAAATAGCTAGAAAACAAGATATGCTTTAAATTTAGTTATTTACATATATTTTTCTTTTTGTAGAGCAGTGACCTGGTTAATTTAATTGCTCAAAGTCACACACTTAGGCAATGTAGGCTGAGAGAGAGAATCAAACCTTGCGCCTCTGTATCAAAGGAGAGAGCTTAAGTGCTCCTTAATCCTATAAGCTGTCAGACAAACAAAATAATCGGATCTGAGGGATGTCTCGGATCTGAACACACCCACGCTGTGACAACAGCTCCGGATCTAAAGGTATTGGATCTGAAGACAGGCCAGCTCTCTCTCTCGGTGATCTAACACACATCAGAAGAGAAAAATTTGTCCAAAGAGATCCATATCTGAGGGCAGTTTATCCGGGAGCAGCTCAGCTGATTTTGAGCAACCTGTCACACATAGGATCTGGGATTCTTGAATCCGAAGAGAGGCACCATTTGCTCAGCAGCTCAGGATCCAAACGTGAGAGGCAGTGCTTCTGACCCGAAGAGCCAGTTGGAGGTTTATACCTTTCAAGAAGCGCTCCAGTCAGTTGGATTCACAAACCTAGCATCCGATGAGGGAGGTAAGTTGTTGAGCTATTTTTATCAGACCTACTTTTCAGATCAGAGGAGAACTTGGGATCTAAAGGTAGTACTAGGAACTTCAGATCGGAGGGAGGTGGGATCCAAAAAGCCCTGTGTAGTGGTTCTGATTCTTGTCTGCTCTGTTCTTTGTTTTATTTTAAAAGAAAAACAAAGGGGGTGACCCCTAAAGGAACAATTGCTGATGTGCTGAAGAGCGGAAAGATGAGTCACACCAAGGTCCTGACCATAGTACTCAACCTCTTAGCACAAAAAGTCTGGATGAAATTAAAATACTGCTCTTATAAACTTAAAAAGTTGCTAGAATAAACTCTTTGTATTAACATGCATTTTCTAAAAAATA
Organism: Protopterus annectens; assembly: GCF_019279795.1. NCBI lineage: Eukaryota > Metazoa > Chordata > Ceratodontiformes > Protopteridae > Protopterus > Protopterus annectens. Next base: position 126,878,904 of record NC_056733.1, on the reverse strand, counting down.
TGACGTCTGAATCTCAAAAGTCTGTCATTATATAGAGAGTACAATCTTCACTTATTTGTCACTAAATTTATGAGGAGCAGACCAAACATATAAACAAAAATCTGGATATTCTGTGAAAACCTGAACAGTTGGGAGGTATGGTCCCGACCATCCAATGATGTCACCCCACAGAAAACTGAAAAATTAAACCAGCAGGAGGAGGAGGAAATCTCCAAAGAGACTATGCTGACCATTAGTAAGACCATGTAGCTGACTATCAGTTATAAATGTAGTAGGCTGCAGGCTTATTGAGGGAATTTCTAGAAAACTTTAAATTTTATGAATAGACCTAAAAAACCTGAACCAAAAAAAAAAATTTGGGCATGAGAGAGGCACTGCAACACACAGCAGCTCATGGCACAACCCTAAAGAGAAGAACTCAAGTACACTTCAGCAAGGACAATCATCAAGGAATCAAACAGAGATGACAGGACGTCTGCATAGCCATCTCCACACTGGAATACTCTGCTGCCTGCCTGAGCAAACCACTATTCCGAAGCCACAGAAGCAGGGTGGGAAAAAGGACTGAAAGGCCACTACAGGGATAAGGATCAAGTTGCCTTTTTGGTCAGAAAGGGATGGAGAAATTCTCACCAAGAGGCAGAAAGCTTCTCCACACCACGGAGACAAACAGATCAAGCTGGGCAGTCTACAACCAAAAAACACAAGCCCTGAGACTGCCAGACATAGAAGAGATTAGCTAGAAACCAAAAAAACACCAAATAATGAATGGAAAACAAACCACAGCTATGGATATTCATAGGCCTGAGTAAACTGGATAAAAGAGAACATATAGAAAAAAATAAAGTCCTTACAGCTTGATATTTTTGGAATCTTCCATCATACTGAATATTAACTCAACTGAAGTTGTGGCTGTCTCTCTACAAAGTACTTTTTTAGAATTTCTGTGTAGCCATTGATAGCAGTGGGGGTTATGTTGCCTTATATAAGTGGTACATTTTGAATTATCTCTGCTTAATATCAGAGCTTTGGCCGGCTAACATCTATCTGAAATCAGCTGGATGTATAAGTGAATTTAAGTACACTTTTATATGCTCTTTTGCATATAGTACTGTATTTAATTTATTTACTTGTGTTTTTCACTGAATATTAACTCAACTGAAGTTCTGGCTGTCTCTCTACAGTTAGTTCCCCAGCCCCCCCACCACCACCACTGTTCTTGTTTTGGTGTTAATGTTGGTGGCTTTGAAATTGCCCACCCCTCTTGTAGATTTGTATTTGGATACTCCTTCTGGACCCATCTCATTTGCTCATTCAACTGAGTGCAGTGAGAACATATTCTGATTTCAGGCACTCATACTGTGTACAGAGAGAGCATTTGGGAAGGAGAACCCCTGTAGCCTCTTAATCCTGCTCTGTTCCTTCCGTCAAAAAAAAAAAAAAATATATATATATATATATATATATATATATATATATATATTCATCTGCTCTTACTGTAACGGTCTTAGTTGCTCTTCTGCGTGCTGTTATCTGTTCAGCTGCTCTTACTCTGCACTTATTACTGCTTGTTAGTAGCCTTCTAATTTACTGCCTTCTGCACTTGTTTTTTAGTCATTTGTTAATGTAATTGCATTTATTTGAACTGTATTTGCCGTAGTGTTGCTACACGCTCGGGTGTGCTGGCCTGCACTACAATTTGAATTGTATTTACTGCTGTTTTAGCTGCTTTTCTGTAACAAAAAAAAAAATCTAAGCTTGTTTCTTGCCTTTCCTGTAACTAGACAAGTCCAGATACAGACTTGCTGTATCCAGGACTGTTGGTAAGCTTCTGAGCCCCCCAAGCCCTTCTGTGTTAGAGAGAAGCCTTCTAGCTTATCAGTGGGAGTGGTAAGCACTAGGTAACCTATCTACCACAGGAGGAGTGGTTTCTGGCCCAGAAATTATAATTTATTGGCCGTTTGGGAAGCTTTTCAATCTCTTTCAACCTTCTGATTTAAAAGCCTGTGTTTGCGCTTGTTTCCTGCCTTTCCTGTTACTAGTCTAGTCCAGGTACAGATTTTCTGTATCCAGGACTCTCTGTAAGCTTCTGAGCCCCCTAAGCCTTTTCGTGTTGGAGGGAAGCCTTCTAGCTTATCAGTGGGAGTGGTAAGCATCAGGTAGCCTATCTACCACAAGAGGAGTGGTCCATGGCCCAGAAATTGTAGCTATTGGTTGTTTGAGCAGTTTTTTCCATCTCTTTCTACTTTCTGGTTTGAAAGCCACACTTGTTCCTGTTTCCCACCTTTCCTATAACTAGCTTAGTCCAGTTACAGAGTTGCTGTATCCAGGATTGTTAGTAAGCTTCTGAGCCCCCAAGCCTTTCTATGTTGGAGGAAAGCCTTCTAGCTAATCAGTGGGAGTGGTAAGCACTAGGTAGCCTATCCTCCACGGGAAGAGTGAATTTTGGCCCAGAAATTGTAGTTTATATGGCTGTTCGGGCAGTTTTCCATCTCTTTCAACTTGCTGGCTTAAAAGCTTATGTTTGTACTTGTTCCCCGCCTTTCCTGTAACTAGTCTAGTCCAAATACAGATCTGCTGTATTCCAGGACTCTTTGTAAGCTTCTAAGCCCCCCAAGCCTTTCTGTGTTGGAGAGAAGCCTTCTAGCTTATCAGTGGGAGTGGTAAGCATTAGGTAGTCTATTTACCATAAGAGTAGTGATTCCTGGCCCAGATATTGTAGCTATTGGCCATTTGCGCAGTTTTTTCCCATCTCCTTCAATGTTCTGGTTTAAAAGCTGCACTTGCACTTGTTTCCCACTTCTCCTGTAACTACCCTAGCCCCCATACAGAGTTACTGTATCCAGGACTATTGGTAAGGTTCTGAGCCCCGCAAGCCTTTCTGTGTTGGAGGAAAGCCTTCTAGCTTATCAGTGGGAGTGGGAAGCACTAAGTAGCCTGTCTACCATGAGATGAGAAATTCTTGGCCCAGAAATTGTAGTTTATTGACCATTTGGACAGTTTGTCCATCTCTTTCAACTTTCTGGTTTAAAAGACCACATCTGCGCTTGTTTCCCATCTTTCCTGTAACTAACCTACTGGGTAGCACTAGAAAGCCTTAAACTGATACAAGCCTTTTAGCTTAGGAGAGAAAGTTTGGAGTGATTATGTATCAGTTTTCTGTACTTTCTTGCTGTACTTAACTGTTTTCCGCCTAAACACAGATTTTCCAGTGTTTATTGTGATTTAAAAGCTTGTTTTTTTCACATATTGTACTTATTTGACTGCCTACGTTGTTTTTGTTTAAATAATTTAACTGTTGTAGGCTACACACTAAAGTGCAATAGCCTTTTCTGATCTTTTCTAGTCATTTAAAGAGCTGTATTATGTGTATTTTTTACTGTTTTTTCCTTATCTTTTCAAAAAAACAACAACAAAAAAAATTCCTTGTTTCTCACCTTTCTAAGCTAGTATAGTCCAGTTTTCAGGCTAGTGCTGAATTCAGTGCTGTGATACTAGTTTCTGAGTTGCCCATACCTTACTTGGATAGAAGGAAGTTTCTCTGTTCACCTGTGAGAGAGGGGAGCTTTGAGCAACCTGTCTGTCCCTGGAGGAGTGGTTTCAGCCTAGAAGTTAGTAGTTTATTGGCCATTTTGGGCTAATTTCTCTTTCATTTCCCTACTATAAAAACGCGTTTGCATGGTTTTGCGCACTGGGCAGTGCCGGTTAGCCACGGTTAAATTATTCCCAGCTCCACTAAGTCTCCTCTTCAGTTTTTCCCTTGAAACTAGTCTAACTCTCAACCTAAGCACTCAAAAAGCATCTTACAGCCCAGCACTTGCTCAGACCTAATAGCAAACACTAATATACCCTGACACAGACTGCCCTGCAGGACAAGGTTCTTTATTCACCCCTCAGCAACCAAATGACTAAGCAGCTCACCTTACTATTCAGGCATGACCAAAGGGCAACTTCAGGTGCACTCTCCAGTCCAGCTGGTGAATCTGGGTATCAAGAGGCAATGTTACAACTGCCTCATGTACACAGACAACCCTCTCCTCCTCCAACAAAACACTAACATATGCAAGAGATGCAATTATACAGCCAAACTGGAAGCTAAGCTGTCTCCATCCAAGACTGGAACAGACAGTCAAGAGCAGAAGGTTAACACTTGCACCACAACTTCAGCCGCACACATACCTACTAAAACAGCACTAGCAAAAAATAAACATAAATACACAAAATCATACTTGGAGGCTCTAAATAAATACCTGCAAAAGCATCAGAGACCCCCAAAGCAGACACCCAAACAACCTGCACTTCCCTTCACAAACCAGACAACACATAAAACACAAAATCAGTCTGCCACACAATCACAGACCTTAAGGAGAAATAACATGCCTAACACACTAGTAATAGGTGACTCTATAGTCAGGCACACTGACGTCCCACTCACTAGACTGGACAAGCAGAAGGTTACTGTTAGCTGTCTGTCGGGAGCCAGAATCCGCCACATAACACAAGCATTCAGGTCACTCCAGAACAAGTACAAATATGATTCTGTCATTGTTCATGTTGGTGTGAATGACCTGAGACGTACCTCCCTGGACTACATGAAAAGAGACATGGAAGAGGTCTCTGATCATGTAGCCCAGGCTGGTATGACCCTGACCATGAGTAGCATCCTGCCCTCACCAAGAATGATACCTCAGTATAAAGAAAAAAATTGTCAATTTCAACAATTGGCTAAGCTTCTGGTGTCATTCAAAGAGGATCCAGTGTCTGTCAACCTGAGACGACAAGCCGCGTTGCTTCGCAAGAGACAGCTTGCACCTGTCACACCTAGGCTTTCGAATACTGGCCAAGGCTCTTGCTGCCCCATAGTGTCTTTTTTAGGCAAGGCTCAAAAGTCAAACCCACCTCCGTAAACAGCACAATTAACAAAAAACTGAGGGTTATGCTACTCAACACCAGGAGTTTAAATCTCAAAATGCATGCGCTCAAAGCACTCCTCAGTATGGAGAACGTTGACATCTGTGCAGTAACTGAAACCTGGTTCAAGGCTCCAGAGAGCACCCCAGCACTACCGGGCTACAACTCATACCACATGTTTCGGCCACAGAACACGGACCGAAACACAAAAGTAGGGGGTGTATCCATATTCATCAAGGATAGCTACACCTCCAGGTTAGTGGCGCAGCATGATACCTCTGAGATCATCTATGTGCAACTAACATCGGGCAAATCTGCAACGCAAATTGTGGCCTGCTACAGATCACCCTCCATGACCCAGGACCACCACTCCACCTTTCTGGAGACACTGGAAAACATGAAGGTCCTACCAAACACCCTGATATTGGGAGATTTCAATTACCCTACCAGTCACTGGGAAAACTACTCGAGTACAAATTCCCAGGCCCAGCGCTTCCTGGAATTCATCATCTCAAATACCCTGGATCAGCTGGTAAACTCCCCTACCAGAGATGAAAACATAATGGACCTGGTCATCCCCAACATGGGCGACAGGTGTTCCACACCGGAGGTCAACCCGCCACTGATTAGATCAGACCATAAACTAATCACTCTGGAAGTCCACACCCTACCACCACCCCAACTAAGGAAACCACGGTAAAAATCTTTTCCAAAGCAAACTTTACCTTACTTAAGACAGAGGTGGTAAGTTTCACAGCCCCAATGCTAAAGGATAATGCTGCCCAAGATGCAGAAACCTTTACAAATGCACTCTATGAGCACCTACAAGGATGCATGGATCATGCCATCCCTAGCAAAACCAAGACTCACTCCTCTAAGAGAAGGAAACCAGTTTGGTGGACCCCTACAATAAACAGCCTATACAACAGAAGAGGAAAATAGTTCAGAAAAAAAACAAATCCCAAGAAGGAAAGACATCCCTGATCAGTATCATTAAGAAATTGAGGTCCCTCATTAAATCATCTAAGGTTAACTTCGAAAGAAAAATAGCCAAGGATTCAAAAGATAACCACAAAGCCTTCTTTAGCTATGTTAAGAATCTAAGTGGCAACTCGCAGATATGCACTGAACTAGTGCAAAATAGCACAAAATATACTGAACCTACTGATATTGCCAACATCCTGGCAGATAGATTCAGTGCAAACTTCACCCCCCCCCCTCACCTCCAAAAGGGCCCACAACAATACCGGAAAAGTGTAGTGTCCCAAAAATCAAAGACGCACAGGTGAAAACAGCCCTTTCAAAAGCCAAAAACACAGCATCAATGGGACCAGATGGTTTCCCAGGCTGTGTCTTGCACGAACTACAGAACGAACTAACCCCCCACCTAAACACGCTGTTGAACCTCAGCCTCTCCACAGGCTATGTGCCCACAGAATGGCACACAGCAACGGTTATTCCTCTCCACAAAGTTGGGGCCACAACTGACCTTGGTAACTATCACCCCATAAGCCTAACTAGCCTGGTCTGCAAGGCTATGGAGTGCATCATCATGGAACTCATTAACAAAGACATTGGGAACCTCCAAACACTTGACCCGACCCAGTTCAGCTTTGTTAAGGGAAGATCATGTCTACTAAACCTGGTGGACTTCTTCGAGACAGTCACCAAGGCCATAGACGAGGGAAAGGTGGTTCACACAGCCTACCTTGACCTCGCCAAGTCTTTCGACACCATTCCCCACTCAGGTATTACAGAAAAATGCACCAGCCTGAACATAAACCCCTACGTCATGAGATGGGTTGCCAACTAGCTTACAGACAGAACTCACACGGTAAGAATAGCGGGCTCCAGGTCCAACTCTAAACCAGTCACAAGTGGTGTCCCACAAGGCTCAGCCCTGGGACCCCTACTGTTCGGCATATACTTCTCAGAAGTATAGGCAAACACAGCAGGACTATGGCTAACCAAGTTCACCGATGACTGTAAACTGGGAGCCATAACTTTTAGTTATGTACTTACCATAACTTTAGATGTTTGGGATCCATCTCGCCTACATTCTGTACTGATGGGCTCGGAGCCGATCCCTCGGCTCCGACTCGGCACGCTATGCTATAGAGTGAGGCCTCTCATTGGCTGAGCTATTTCTTATCCCAGGATGCACCACCACTAATCCCCCAGATCTTGTTTGTCCGCATTCATGCACACATGCACAACTTGTTTATATGACATTGTTAGATGTTTCAAGATGAAACAACAGGATTCGGACCTTCTGATATCCTCTGATCTCCAAGGAAGGGGGAAGGAGGGTGGGTTATTGGAATGTGCGAGATGGATCCCAAACATCTAAAGTTATGGTAAGTACATAACTAAAAGATGTTATGTGATCCTATCTCGCCTACATTCTGTACTGATGGGACAGCGTCCCTAGCACCTAAATCCTGGGTGGCTCATTGGAAAACACTCCTGAGCACTGTGGAACCAAATGAAGCTCGTCCTCTAGATGCCACATCCAATTTGTAGTGGGAAATGAAGGTGTGCGGGGAAGACCATGTAGCCGCAGCACAAATGTCACTAATGGCAAGCTTAGAATGAAATGCTATCGAAGTAGCCATAGCCCTTGTAGAATGAGCTTTAACAGAGGTGGTAAGCTCTTTGTTAGAATAAGAATAAGCTTGAGTAATACAGTCCCTGATCCATTTGGCAATAGTGACCTTTGTGACAGCTTTGCCCAATTTATTGTCTGCAAAGGATACAAACAACTGATCTGTTTTCCTTGTTTGTTTGGTCCTGTCTAAATAAAAACGCAACTGCCTGTGGACATCTAATGTGTGGAATATGAATTCCGCTTTGTTAGAAAATTTCGGAAAGAGGACTGGAAGTTCTAATGATTGTTGTAGGCAGAAACTGGAACAAACTTTAGGGACAAAGGAAGGATTTTGCCTGAGAGATACTCTATCTTTTTGAAAAACTAAGTATGGAGGTTTCACAGACAAAGCTTGAAGCTCTGAAACCCTTCTGGCAGAAGTGATCGCCACCAGAAAAGCAGTCTTCCACGATAGAAATTTTAAATCACATGTCGCTGCCGGTTCGAAGGGGAAGGAAGTTAAGGCGCGTAACACCACATCGAGATCCCATGGAGGAGCAGGATGAGAAATCGGAGGTCTTAAGAGCGCAGCACCTTTCAAGAAGGTCTTACACAATCTGTTGCTCATTAAAGGTGGGTTTATAGATTCGTGAAAATTGGAAATAGCTGCCAATTGAACCTTGATGGTAGAGACTGAAGAGCCTTGATTGAAAAGAGAAGTTAAAAACTTTAGTACCTCCGATACGGGAATAGTGATGGGATCCAGGCCCCGGAGTTGAGCCCAAATAGCAAATCTTTTCCATTTGCTAGAATACAATTTCTTTGTAGCAGACTTGTGGCCCGAAGATAAGATGTGTACCACTTCTGGATCCAATGTATGACTCCTGACTATAGTCGGAAGAGGAGGAGCCAAGCTGTCAATTTTAAGGTGTGAAGGGACTGGTGAAATAGTCCCGACTGATGAATCAAAAGGTCTGGGATCTGATCCAGGAACCATGGACCTTCCAGAGCATACTTCCGAAGATAGGGGAACCATACTTGACGAGGCCAGTAAGGAGCAACTAAGATAATTTTGCTCCCCAAGAGAGATGCCTTTTGTATCATCCTGGGAAGGAGAGGAACTGGAGGGAAGGCATAAAGCAAGCCAGTGGGCCAAGGACAGGCTAATGCGTCCATGTGGCTCTTCCCCGGAGCCGGGGTGAGGGAGAAGAACTTTTTGCACTTCGCATTTAGAGGAGCCGCGAAGAGGTCGCAACACGGAACTCCCCATTTGCTGAAAATCTGATTTGCCACCGTGATGTTCAGAGACCATTCGTGAGGAGAGAGGATGGTTCTGTTCAGTCTGTCGGCTATCACATTGGACTTGCCTGGGATATGAGTAGCCACTAGGAAGCGTTTGGTCGACACTGCCCATTCCCAAACCCTCATGGCTTCTCTGCAAAGAGGGTAGGATCTGGTCCCTCCCTGTTTGTTCAAGTACCAGACCACTGACATGTTGTCTGAGTGAACGGCAATCACACCCTGAGGGAGGTAATCATGAAGGGCTTGAAGGGACTGAAGCACCGCCCTCATTTCTAGAATGCTGATATGAAGTAGGGTCTCTTTTGGGTGCCATTTGCCTTGGACTGACCTGCCCAGGGAATGCCCCCCCACCCCATCTGGGAGGCGTCCGTGGTCAAAGTGGCCGCAGGAGGAGGTAGAACAAAGGGTCGTCCCTGATCCAAATTGGAGGGCACTAGCCACCAGCGAAGGTCCCGTTTGCAGGTTTCCGTGATCCATATGAGGTGACTGAGAGGGAGTTCCTGAAAGGACCACTGAGCTGAAAGAAGCCACTGGAGAATTCTCATGTGCAACCTTGCAAGGGGAACTAGAAGAACCGTGGCGGACATGGATCCCAATAGTTGCAGGACCATTCTGGCTGGGGCTTTGGATCTGGGAAGTAAGGCTCGAACTTGAGACTGTATGGTTTGTATTCTGTCTGCAGGTAGATAGACCCGCATTCGGTTTGAGTCTATCTCTTCCCCTATGAATCTTATGCGTTGAGATGGCAGCAACACAGACTTTGGCCAATTGAAGGTGATTCCAAGGGAATTGCCCAGTGATATAGTGGCCTGTAGGCTCCGCAATAGTAGATGCTTGGAGGTGGCAGTTAGGAGCCAGTCGTCTAGATACGGAAACACCTGGAATCCTAGACTTCTCAGGTGAGCAGTCACGACCGCCAAACACTTGGTGAACACCCTGGGGGCTGTAGTGAGACCAAAGAGCAGCGCGCGGAACTGAAAATGACTGCCTCCTAGGCTGAAGCGCAGATGTCTCCTGGACGCTTGATGTACCATAATATGGTAATAAGCATCCTTGAGATCTATGGAGCACATCCAAACACCTTTCTCCAGCAATGGGAGAATGGTTTGTAGGGTGACCATTCGGAACTTGGACTTTCTGACTGAACGGTTTAAAATACTGAGGTCCAAAATGGGTCTCAAGTCCCGGTCTTTTGGCACAAAAAGAATCTTGAGTAAGTCCCTAATCCGATCTGGTCTGCGGGGACCGGTTGGATGACTCCTTTTTGCAGCAGCTTTGAAACTTCTGAGGCTGCAGTTTCCCGTTGACTGGGTGGCGGGTCCGGGATTTTTTTGGACTGAGGTGGAGAGTGAGAGAAAGGGATGGTGTAACCTCCGGCGATAATTCGAAGCACCCATCGGTCCTGAGTGATACCTTCCCAGGCTTTTAGGTGCTTGGCGACCCCGACTGGCTCGGAGCTGCACAGTCGGGCAATCCCTCAGGGACTGTGAAAGGCTGAAGAGCCACGAAAGGACTCGCGGTCTCCAGTGTTGCGAGGGCCTCTGCCGCCTCTGGGACGGCGTCTTCCGGAAGAATTTCCCCCTCCCCTGCCTCTGGAAGGGGATCATCCTGCTGAGAGGGGTAAGGCTTCTGAGATCTGAACCGCATTTTCCCTCCTCTTTTAGCCTTGGGATAAGGCCGAAGGGAGTGGAAAATCGTGCCCCACGGCAGTCAAAGTCTTACCCTCCTGCTCGCAGCGGTCAGTGTGTCCTTTACCTTGGGTCCAAACAGGAGGACCCATCAAAGGCGTCGGCAAAGGAAGACTTAAAGGCCTCCGAAATGACACAGGCGGAGCCAGGCTTGTCTCCGTAGAGCAATGCCTGTACCCGCCGCTCTACTCGCCTCGGCCGCATAAGAAATGAGCCTCATGGACGAGTTTGAAATGGACGACAGTGTAGCCAGCTGAGAGCCAACCGTCTGGGCCAGCTCCTCAGGCAGGTTACCCAAGAGGGTATCGGAAAGTTCTTTAATCAGATCCCTCTGAAATCTGGTAAAGTGCGTAAGGTAGTTCAAGGACCTTAATGTAAAGGCCGCTGAACTTAGGGTGCGCTTTCGCCAATCCATGCTCCTAGACTCCTTATTAGGAGGATGGACGGACGTCGAAGCCTCTGCTACATCTTGCTGTGTAGCAGATGCCACCACCAAAGCATCTACAGCCACACCTTTAGTTAGGAACTCTTTTTCAGGGGGTGCTGAGAGGAACTTATTAGGACGAGCAGGCACCGGTTCCACAGAGTCTGGGTGTTCCCCGCCTTGACAGATCAAATCCAAGAGCTCGTCGAAGGGCGGAGACACCCAGGAGGCGGAGGGCTGAGCCCCGAAGGCCTTAAGGAACACCGACTCATCAGCAGAAGGGGGTTTGGACTGCCAGCTGCCTCGTTGCTTAAGGGCTTCCAGGATGTCTGCAAAGGAGACATCATCCGAGGACGACTTAGGGGACCCTTCTGCATCATCGAGATCAGTGTCTGATGTAAGAGACTCATCAGGGAAGTCAACGTGCTTCCTCTTGCACAATCTTTTCCTGGGGGTTCTTCCAAAGAAGCTTCAGAAGGACCTCCAGGAGGGGGGGAAACCCCAGTAGGGGGTAACCTCAGGCCCCGGGACTCCGCTGTCTAAGGACAGGGGGACTGCCAAAGACCCAGTCTCGGTATGCAGGGAAGGAGCTGGGGAGACCGTGGAGGTAGCCAAAGATGATTTGGCTAACGCACTCCTCATAGCCCTGAAGGCGGGACAACCAGAATCCCGGGAGGTCCCACCTCCGTGGCCACGACGGTAGACGGCACTCCCGCCACCGACGCACCGAGAGGAAGACTTGGGACCGAAAACATCAGTCCCGAAGCATCCCCCCCGGGGCCGACGGAAGAAGTCCACGTACCGAACTCCGACTCAAGAGCCGGAGTTGGAGTAAGGGTCGGGCCCGACCCTAAGACCTCCACCGGTTCCACCAGTACCGGCTCCAATGGTGCCGAGGCTGTTGGAGGAGGAACCATAGTAGCAGGGTGGACCATCGGCTCCGAAGCCGAATGGGCTGGAGCCGAAACTAACTTTTGGAACACCGGAGACTGGAAGAGTCTTAAGAGCACCCTGTCGATGTCCGAATCAGACATCTTGGAGGATCTGGACGATACCGATCGGGTCCGAACCGATTTCTCCATCGGCTCCATAGGACTAGGGGACCGGCTCCAAATGGATTCTATAATTATCGGTTCCGACGGAGATCTCAAGGCAATTTCCCTCGGTGCCGTTGAGGACTTCGGCTCCGAAGGGGAAGAGTCTGAGCCGGCAACCCTCATCGGCTCCAATATCAGTGGAGCCGATGAAGGTGACCCGCCTCTCGATGCCCCAGTCCTCGGCTCCGAAACCAGAGGGGTCGAGACTGGAGGCATCGAGGCAGACCGTTCCGCCCTCGGCTCCGAAGTCCGTGGAGCCGATGGAGAAGTCTGCCTAGGTTTTTTGGCAGTCGGTTCCGACTGACTGGTCGGAGCCGACGCTTTTTTCTTTTTTGAAGGAGAGGGAGAAGAAGATAAAGCCTCCTCGAAGGATGGCTTAATTAACCCCTTATGGATTAATTTGTTTTTCCTCTCCTGGAGGACCCTTGATGAGAAGGCGTGACACACGCTACATGACTCTTGTAGGTGCTTGGCGCCTAAACAATAAACGCACGAGGAGTGGTCGTCCATTATGGACATCTTATAACCACACCTCGCGCACTTTTTAAACCCGGAGGGTCTATGCTCTTTGGACATGTCTAAAGATAGATAACACACCAAAAACTAGCAGTTTAAGTTCAAAAAATATAAAGATATGAAGAAGTTTTTTTTTTTTTTTTTATGAAACAACAATACAGTTGCACAAAAAACACAGAAAGGGAGGGTCAAGACCCTCTAACTTAAACGGGTACTTGACCCACAAATAAAACGCTAGAATAGCAAATAGCAAAATGGGAAGACCCCTCTAACTAAAACGGGAAACCTTCCCTTAACGAAAAACACAAATTTCTCAACAAAATTATCCAATACACACTCGTATCACAACAATAGCTGTTAAAACAGCTTTTGGGTTCAAAACAAGCAAATTCCTGACAGGAAAAGCCTAAATAAAGTAGTACTTAGCCCAGCCAAGTTGAGACCATGTCTTAGCTTGTAAGCGGCAAACGAGATCTGGGGGATTAGTGGTGGTGCATCCTGGGATAAGAAATAGCTCAGCCAATAAGAGGCCTCGCTCTATAGCACAGCGTGCCGAGTCGGAGCCGAGCCCATCAGTACAGAATGTAGGCGAGATAGGATCACATAACATCTGATTCTCCGGCTGACACGGACATCCTCCAAAAGGGCCTTACTGAGATGGACAACTGGTGTCAAAGTCATGGCCTCAAGCTAAATGTCAAAAAATGTATAGTCATCCCATTTGGGAAAAACAAAACATCCACGAATTACCACACAGGTGGCAGCCCCCTTAATACAGAAGAGGTAATAAGAGATCTGGGGACCCAGGTAGACAGTAATCTCTCCTTTGACAACCATATTGCCAAAGTAGTTAGGAAATCCTTCTATGTGGCCCATCTAATTACTAAAGGGTTCGCATCTAGAAATAAAGAGTTATAGTGCCCCTCTACTCGTCACTCATTAGGCCCACCATAGAGTACAATGCCCCATTTGGGATGTACCTCACAAGACACTTCCAACAGCTGGAAAGACCACAAAAGTACCTCACCAAGAGAATTACTGGTCTCAAATATATGCCCTATACAGCCCGGCTGAAAAAACTCCGGCTATACTCAGTGGCATATCGCTTACTTACAAAGCCATGTCCAACTCAGAATTGTTGGACATGCTCCACCTAAAGAAATCCAAATCACTGCGAGCCAAGCGCTCTAGTGAGCTACACCTCACCACAACAATAAATAGAACATGCTGGAGGAATAGATTCCTGTCACAGAGACTCCCCATGCTTTGGAACAAAATTCCAAATTACATCAGGCAGAGCCCCTCCCTAACACTCTTCAAGAGAAACCTTGACGAGTGGATGGGTAACAGAAAATACACCCCTGGGATCACTTCATTGGCTCTGCTTGACAGAGGATCAGTTAATTAATCAATGGGGCGGCGAAAGCCAACACACTCTGGCTAAGCTTATAAATGCCCTCGGGCAGATAGCCTAGTACCTACTTATGAACCTATGAACCTAATACATTTCTGGCAGCAAACTAGATCTGAGGAATTAGAGGTAGTGTAGTGCATTATGGGAAGAGGGAGGAGCTCAAGAGTGGGCTCTAAAGCCTGAAAAATGTGGCCAAATTGGTTCCGAAGTTCAGATCCATAACCCATCAGTAAGGAAGAATGAAAAGGGTGACATCAGATCCTCTCATTCTTTCTAAAGTAGGGGCCAGTTCTATGACCTCTGAGTCCAACATTTGCTGGAGAATAGATGGGAATAACAAAGTCTGGTCTGAAGAATGAAGGGGGAGCCTACCTAAATGAAGAGGGATGGTCTTTCCAATGCCATTTGCAACCCATGCCAACAATTTTTAGCAACCATCTGTTGGAAATCTCTGATGGCCAGGCTTCCTTGTTGAGAGCTAACATGAGAGATGAGGCATGCAATGGCAGACTTGATAAAGGCATGTGGAGCACCTAGGCAGAGTCATAAGATTGGAGGGGAGGTTTTTATGAAAATGGACCCTTCTTTTTCTGTTTGATGGAGTTGTTATCCCATAATTTCCTTTTACTGCCTTGGTTCTTGTTCGGCTGGACTTCTGTTTGTTAGGTTGCTGAAAGTTTTCTTGCTTAAAGGAGGAGAACTTGAGAATACAGAACATTTTCGACACTCCTTGCATCAATATACCTCTGTCATTCAGTGTTTAAGGTCTGATTAACTGCTACACCAAACACACAAGAAGACTGAAGAGGAGCTTCAAAATCTCACTTTTAGCTCATCAGAAAAATTCTGACAGTGCACCCAAGTATACCTCCTAATTGCCACTAACAATCCTGCATTTCTAGAAATAATATCAGCCCCATCCAAGGCACTTTTTAAGGCATGCTTTGACATCTGAGAAACATTGGAGACAATATCTCTAACAGAGACCTTTTGGTCTGCAAGCAACGATGCAGCAAATCATCTAAGCTATACATGCATCTCAACACAAACTTCCACATAAGACACTACTAGTTAAACACTTTAAAAATTACCATGCTGGACTGCGCCAGCTTGTTTCCCTGAAATTCTAACCACTTACCTAATTTTTCTTAAGGGACTGGGTTAGAAGAAGACACTGAGGGCACCAAAGCAGGGCCTGCAGACAAACTGACTTGAATGCCAGGCAAGGCCAAGCATACCCTAAATTTTTTAAACACTTTCTTAGGCACAACTTCAATAAAAAGAGAAGAACTACAAGCTTTCTTGAAGACATCCTCCAATGCTGGGATTAATGGAGGAAAGGTCTCAATGTCTGGGGCCTCATTATCCAACTGAGCATAAATCTTGTTAAAGCTGGAAATAGCTCCCAGATGAACACATCTCTAGATGTAGTCAACATTTGGGAAAATGAAAAATAAGAACTTGTGTACTCACCATAATGTTCCATCTGAGTAGGTATCTTCATTTGTCTGCAACCTTTGGGATACGAATCCGATCTCGGATCCGAGCCGGCAACTTCTTATCATAGCATAGATCCGAGCTCCTAGCTCCTCCCCTTACCCATAATCCCCTGCCTACCCTAACTGACCTCAGATCAAGTTTGCCCCATAGCACAGCAGATAAAAGTGTCCCAATGGGAACATATGCTAATAAAACAAGAACGATCATAATGGTCAGGGGGAAGGAGGGGGGGATGGTTGCAGACAAATGAAGATACCTACTCAGATGGAACGTTATGGTGAGTACATAACTTCTTAATCTGAAGTAGGAACTTCATTTGTCAGCAACCTTTGGGACAGAGTCCCCAGCTACCTAAATCTTGGGTGGCCTTCATGGAAGGATATTCCAGAGCACCGCAGAGCCAAAGGATGCCCTACCTCGGGAGACAACATAAATTTTATAGTGGCTGATAAAGGTGTGAGATGAAGCCCAAGTGGTTGCAGAACAAATGTCATCCAGTGGAACCCTAGCTTGAAAGGCCGCAGATGTGGCAAAGGCCCTAGTAGAATGAGCATGGACTCCTTGAGGTGCAGGCCTTCCCGAGCTCCGATATGCTAAAAGAATACAACTCGAGATCCATCGAGAGAGAGAAACTTTAGAAATTAGAAGTTATGTACTCACCATAACGTTCCATCTGAGTAGGTGACTTCATTTGGATGCAACCTGTGGGTATCGGATCCGACCTCGGATCCGAGCCGGCATTTCAAAAGCTTAGGCTCCGAGCTCCTAGCTCCTCCCTCTTACCCATAACCCCTTGCCAAGCCCTGACTGACCTCAGATTGAGTTTGCCTCAAAAATACTGACAACAGTACACGAAAAAAACAGCATAAATACTCGCTCTATAAAGGTCAGGGGGATGGAGGGGGGGGTGGTTGCATCCAAATGAAGTCACTTACTCAGATGGAACGTTATGGTGAGTACATAACTTCTAAATCTGAAGTAGGCAGACTTCATTTGTCTGCAACCTGTGGGACAGAGTCCCCAGCTACCTGAATCTTGGGCGGCCGTCATGGAAGGATGTTTCGGAGCACCGCTGAGCCAAAGGATGCTCTTCCTCTGGAAACAACATCCACCTTGTAATGAGAAATAAAAGTATGAGGCGAGGCCCAAGTAGCTGCCGCGCAAATATCATCCAATGAAACACGTGACCTAAAGGCGGCTGACGTGGAGACAGCCCTAGTAGAATGAGCAGTAACCCTCTGAGGAACAGGTCTACCTGAAGTGTCATAAGCCTGCAGAATACAATTAGCAATCCACCTAGATAGTGTGACTTTAGACACTGCTTTACCCAAAGCAAATTTAGCAAAGGAGACGAACAGCTGATCTGATTTCCTGTGACCAGCTGTTCTGTGAACATAAAAACGTAATTGTCTATGAACATCCAAGGAATGTAATTTGTATTCTCCTTTGTTTGAGTACTTGGGAAAAAACACAGGTAAATTGATTGATTGGTTAATATTAGATTCAGAGGAGACCTTCGGAAGAAAAGATGGATTGGTCCTGAGGCACACCCTATCAGGAAAGAAAGAAAGGTAAGGCGGCTTGACGCATAGAGCCTGAAGCTCAGACACTCTTCTGGCTGAAGTGATAGCTACCAAGAAGGCAGTCTTCCAGGTAAGGTACTTTAGATCTGTAGAAGCTGCAGGCTCGAAGGGAGGAGCAGTGAGGGCTTGCAGAACTAACGATAAGTCCCAAGGTGGTACAACCTCCTTGACTGGAGGCCTCAACAAAAAAATTCCTTTGAGAAAGGTTTTGCATAATTTCGCCGTCATGAGGGGAGCTGTCTCATGACCAATGTGGTAATGCGAGATAGCTGCCAATTGTACCTTAATCGTGGAAGAACTTGCCCCTTGATGAAAGAGGTCTGTTAAAAAATCCAGCACTGCTGACATAGGTGCTGAGAAAGGATCCAAAGTTCTCTGTACCGCCCAAATAGAGAATCTCTTCCATTTACTCTGATAAACCTGCCTGGTGGAAGGTTTATGAGCTGCCACTAAGATGGCCTTGACCGGTGATGAGATACCGGGAGTCCTAATCAAGGATGGAACTGGAGCAGCCAAGCTGTCAATTTCAGGGTGCGCAGATTGGGAACCGCAATTCCCAGAGGGTGGGAGATGAGATCCGGAATCGGATCCAGAATCCAGGGTGGATTGATTTTGTGAGACCATACAAAGGGGAACCAGGGTTGACGAGGCCAGAACGGGGCAATGAGAATCATTCTGCTCCCCAAACTGTTGGCTTTCTGCAGAAGCCTCTGCATCAGAGGTAGTGGAGGGTAGGCATAAAGGAGACCGGGAGGCCAAGCATGCACCAGAGCATCTCGGGAATTCCCCTGGTGGGGGAAGCAGAGCGAAGAAATTGTCGCATTTGGCGTTTGAGGGAGAGGCAAAAAGATCGCAACAGGGTTGTCCCCAAATGGCAAAAATCTTCTTCGCTACCTGAGGATTGAGAGACCACTCGTGAGGAGAAAGAATGGTGCGACTGAGTTTGTCCGAGGATGTTGGATTTTCGGAATGTGCGTTGCTACCAGAAAGCGTTTGGTGGAAATTGCCCATTCCCAGACTCTCATGGCCTCTCGACAAAGGGGATAAGACCTGGTTCCTCCCTGTTTGTTGATGTACCAGACTACCGACATGTTGTCTGTCTGAATCGCAATAGTCCCTGAAGGAAGAACGTGGTGAAGTGCTTGCAACGCTAGGAGCACCGCCCTCATTTCCAGGACATTTATATGCAACGTCTCTGTGGGGTTCCACGTGCCTTGGACAATCTTTCCCGCAGAATGCCCCCCCCACCCGAGGCAAGAAGCGTCCGTGGTCACTGTGGCTCGGGGAAATGCAGCACAAAAAGGTCTCCCTGTCAGGGGCTCCGGAGAAAGAAGCCACCACAGAAGGGAATCCCTGCACGCTTTGCTGACCGCTATCGGAGTGTTGAGAGAGGAACAAAGAGGGGACCACTGAACCTGAAGGGTCCATTGAAGAACCCGCATTCGTAAGCAAGCATGAATGAGAAGCGGGATAGCTGCCGCCATTGAACCTAGGGCCCTCAGGACCGAAGCTGCAGTTGGAGATGGTTGCAGGACCGCTGCTACATGACACTTCAGGTTGGCAATTCTGTCTGGAGTGAGGAAGGCTCGCATTGACCTGGTGTTTAGCCTTCCTCCTATGAAATCTATAGCTTGTGTGGGGTGCAGTAAAGATTTCTCCCAGTTGACAGTAATGCCCAGCCTTGGGGCTAGTTGAAGAAAGTAGTCCCTGGCTGAGCACAGAAGATGCCTTGATGATGCCGTCAGGAGCCAGTCGTCCAGGTACGGAAAGACCTGTAATCCCTGGAGCCTCAGGTGGGCCGCTACCACCGCTAGAACCTTGGTGAACACCCTGGGGGCTGAGGTGAGACCAAAGGGGAGGACCCTGAACTGATAATGACTGGCTCCCAGCCGAAGCGAAGAAACCTCCTGGACCGTCTGTCCATGCGAATGTGGTAGTACGCGTCCTTGAGGTCGATGGAGCACATCCAGTCGTTCTCCCTCAAGAGGGGGAGTATAGATTGAAGGGTGACCATCCGGAACTTTTGCTTGGTTACTGACAGGTTCAGCTGGGAAAGGTCTAAGATTGGTCTTAAGTCCCCCGTTTTCTTTGGCACCAAAAAGAACCTGGAGTAAAACCCTGACCCGGTTTGATCTGGGGGGACACACTGGATAGCTCTTTTTTCTAGCAGCTGTTCGATTTCGATAGCTGCTGCCTCCCTTTGGTCGGGTGGAACATCTGGGAGGCTGCGAGATCTGGGAACTTTGTACAAGGGGATTGTATAACCTCTGGATATCACGCGAAGCACCCAACGGTCTGATGTGATGGACTCCCAAGAAGTTAGGTGCTTCGAGCGCCCCGACTGCCTCCAGAGACGGACAGCCGGGCAACCCTTCAGGGCTGCTGCGTGGGTCTCTCAGAGAAAGGTTCTCTGGACCCAAAGTTTCTAGGAGCCCCCCTGCCTCTAGGACGGTGACCTCCCTGTCCTCCTCTGCCACGGGAGGACTGGTTATCCGGAGCAGGTTGGGACTGCTGCGATTTCCGGAACCACATCTTCTTCTGTCCCTTTTGGTTCTTCGAGAAGGACCTCTGGGGAGCTGAGAAGCGGACTCCGACGGCAGACAGCGTCTTCCCGTCCTTTTCGCTCTGGACCAGTGTTTCGCGAACAGTCTTGCCAAACAAGGCAGAACCATCAAATGGGGCATTCGCGAAAGTCGCCTTGAAGGGCTCTGAGCATGGCACAGTGGCGGAGCCAGGCCTGCCGCCTCATGAATAGGCCTGCTCCGCTGGCTCTAGCGGCTCCCTCGGTAGCATGAGAAAGTAGCCGCATAGATGTGTTAGATACCGCTCTAAGAGTGGCCATTCGGGTGGAGTATACCTGCTTATCCTCACCCGACATGGACTCTGGGGGAGATGCAGCGTACTCTTTAATTAGATCCCGCTGCATCCTGATGACATGTGCCATGTAGTTCAGCGCTCTCAAAGAGAAGGTTGCTGAACTGAAAACTCGCTTCCCAATGCGATCCATCGAAAGGGACTCCTTGCCCGGAGGATGCATAGAGGGACTCTCCTGGGCCAATTCCCTCTTCGTGGCTGCAGCCATCATCATGGCATCTACTGGGGGGCCCTTGCTCCAGTGAGTGCGGTCCGCCGGAGGGGAGAGGATACGGTCCGGACGCTTGGGTACAGGCTCAACGGTGTCCGGATCCTTCCACGCTCTGATGGATATAAGGTCCACCAGAGGGTCGGCAGGAGGGGACACCCAAGAGGTAGATGGGCCCACCTCGAATGCCTCCAAGAACACAGACTCGTCTGAGGAAGCCTTGGGGGCAGACCACCCCCCCTGATCCTTAACATTTCCATAATGTCTCCAAATGAGACGTCTTCAGGGGGTGACCTTGGGGAGCCTTCCCCTTCATCCAAGTCTGTGTCTT
This sequence comes from Protopterus annectens, assembly GCF_019279795.1. Classification (NCBI taxonomy): domain Eukaryota; kingdom Metazoa; phylum Chordata; order Ceratodontiformes; family Protopteridae; genus Protopterus; species Protopterus annectens. The sequence continues at coordinate 126,858,469 of NC_056733.1, read as the reverse complement.
CGGTAACGAACTCGGGGGAGTCCATGTGCCTCCTTTTGCACTTATGCTTCCGAGGTACTTCATCAGGGGGGCTGTCCGAGGAGTACTCTTCCGCAGTTGGATGTTCCAAGGGAACTACTTGGGACATCGAGGCGGGCTGTCCCTGGGACCGGCTGGTGGGAGCCTGGCCCAACTGCAAGGGAGTGCGGGATGGAGCCGTGGCAGGGACTGGGGGTCTGGACGTCCTCAACAGTGCCCTTTCCACTACGTCGAAGGCCGAGGGGGAGCCAGCTTCTCTAAACCCCGAGAGCCGACCCCCACTCGGATCCGGCGCGGATCGGAGTCGGAGCAAACCGCCGGATCCGAGACCGTGTGCTCCGACCTGGGCGGGCGAAGACACCAGCTCCCTCGGATCCGAGGCTCGGTCCTCGGCTCCGAGAGGTCGGGTCCGAAGCACTCAAGGGATGGGACGGATCCGAGGTGCGCCGACCTATCGGATCTGACCCACCCCCGGATCCAACTCTGCCCGGCGCCGACAGCTCCGAACCGTGGTATGGGTCGGAGAAGGAGCCAAAGGCGAAAAAGGTCGAAGCCCCTCCCGGATGGGGGGGGGCTAGGAGCACTCCCATTTGCATTTGGGCCTGGATGAATTTCCTCATCATCCGGTCCATATCTGCTTCACTCATAGAAAAAGTGGATCTGGTGGAGGCCACCGAAGCGGACCTAGAGAGCCGCCTCGGGGACCTCGCTGAAGGGCTAGCCTCCTCCTCCTCGGGACCAGGAGAGAACCGAGGGGAGTGGAGCTGAGGAGGAGGAAAGCTAGAAGGCACAGGGGAGGCCCGCTTAGATGGAGGAGCCGAACTGGAGGTTTCGGCTCTCCTTTTGTGGTGCCTCTCCCTGTGCCTCTCCTTCTTCTCTCTCTCCCTAGAAGACTCTCTCTCCTCCGGCATCTTAGTGGGAGGTTGAGTCCCAGCCGGAGGAGGAGAGCCCACAGCAACAGCTTGCTGAGTAGAAGGGGCAGAAGCCGAAGCGGTATCTGGGGGGAGAAGTCCCGCCAGCACCAACTTCGACCTCTGCTCCCTCAAAGCTCGGGGGTTGAACCCTGCACAAATGGTACAACCAGATGACAGGTGTTCAACCCCCAAGATGACTTGAGTGTGGCCATCCGCTGGGGACAGCTTATGGCCACACTCGGTACATTTAGAGAAAACAGCCTTATGGGCTTCCGACATGATAAGCCCTAATAGGCCTAAACAACACACACACACAAACTACGCAAAAACCCGTGAAAAGTTAAAAATAAAGAGAGAGGAAAGCCTAACACACTCAACACTAACTAATTAAATGAAAAAAATTGAGATTATTTAAACTTTTTTTGTCAGAAATAACTTATCTGCACCAAAAAACGCCAGGAGCTCAAGAATCCATCGCAACTTGAAAGCGGCAAACGAAATCTGAGGTCAGTCAGGGCTTGGCAAGGGGTTATGGGTAAGAGGGAGGAGCTAGGAGCTCGGAGCCTAAGCTTTTGAAATGCCGGCTCGGATCCGAGGTCGGATCCGATACCCACAGGTTGCAGACAAATGAAGTCTGCCTACTTCAGATCTGACTTTCCGAAATTACTTTTGACAAAGGAGATAAACAACTGATCGGATTGCCTATGATCAGCAGTTCTATGGATATAAAAACGTAGTTGTCTGTGTACGTCTAAGGAATGTAGCTTGTACTCTCCTTTCTTATGAAAGTTGGGGAAAAACACTGGAAGGTTGATAGATTGATTGATGTTCGCTTCTGAAGATACCTTAGGTAGAAAGAACGGATTGATCCTGAGGTAAACCCTATCCGGGTGAAAGACCAGATATGGTGGTTTGACACAAAGAGCTTGCAATTCCGACACTCTTTTGGCTGAAGTTATGGCCACCAAAAAAGCTGTCTTCCAAGAGAGAAATTTGAGATCAACTGTGGCCGCCGGTTCGAATGGGGGACCAGTCAATGCCTGCAAGACTAAGGATAAATCCCATGGAGGTACCACCTCTTTAACTGGAGGCCTAAGGAGGAAGGTACCCTTGGGGAAGGTCTTACATAGTTTGGAAGTGATAAGAGGGCCAGACTCTTGCCCCACGTGATAGTATGAGATTGCTGCCAGTTGTACCTTGACTGTGGAAGAACTAGCCCCCTGGTGAAAGAGAGAGATTAGAAAATCTAGAATCGACGATATCGGGGCTGTAAAAGGGTCTAAACGATGGTGTTCTGCCCAAATGGTGAAGTGTTTCCACTTAATCCGATAAACCTTCCTGGTGGAAGGCTTGTGAGCTGCTACAAGAATTGCTTTGACCGGTGATGAGATCCCGGGAGTCCTTATGAGAAGTAGAACTGGAGCAACCAAGCCATCAGCTTGAGGTTGACCAGGTTCGGAGTCAGAAGACCGAGAGGGTGAGAAATGAGATCCGGAATGGGATCCAGAATCCATGGTGGATACACTAGGTGAGACCATAGTAAAGGGAACCACGTCTGACGAGGCCAGAATGGGGCAATGAGGATCATCTTGCTCACCAACTGCCTGGCTTTCTGTAATAATTTCAACATCAGGGGAAGAGGAGGGTAAGCATAAAGCAGACCGGGAGGCCAAGCATGAATTAACGAGTCTCTCGGGGACTCCCCCGGAGGGGGAATCAGAGCGAAGTAATCGTTGCATTTGGTGTTTGAAGGAGAGGCAAAAAGATCGCAACAAGGTTGCCCCCATCGGGCAAATACTTGCTCTGCAACTCGATGGTTGAGAGACCATTCGTAAGGAGTCAGGATAGTACGACTGAGCCTGTCCGCTAGAATGCTGGACCGTCCCGGAATGTGCGTTGCTATGAGAAAGCGGTTGGTGGAAATCGCCCATTCCCACACTCTCATGGCCTCGCGGCAAAGGGGGTAAGACCTGGTTCCCCCCTGTTTGTTGATGTACCAGACGACCGACATGTTGTCTGTCTGTACTGGAATCGTCCCTACCGGAAGACAGTTGTGTAGTGCCTGCAATGTCAAAAGCACCGCCCTCATCTCTAGGACGTTGATATGCAAAGAGGTCTCTACGTCGTTCCATGTGCCTTGGACTGTCCTGCCTGAAAAATGCCCCCCCCCAGGCGAGAAGCGTCCGTGGTCACTGTGTCGACTGGCGGAGGTAGTGAGAAGGGACGCCCCGTGTGGAGGTTGGGAGACTGGAGCCACCACAGGAGCGATCTTCTGCAAACCTTGCTTAAGGAAATGGGGTGAGACAGGGGGTTGCGAGACAGGGACCATTGTACCTGGAGGGTCCACTGCAGAACCCTCATGTTCAACCAGGCCAATGGCAGTAGAGGGATTGCAGCCACCATAGATCCTAGGGCCCTCAGGATCAATACCGCCGAAGGTGTTTACAGTTGAAGGATGGCCTGCATGTGCAACATCAGGTTCCGAAGCCGATCTGGAGTCAAGAACGCAAGCATCTGTCTAGAATCCAGTTTCGCCCCTATAAAATCCAACACCTGTGTAGGGATGAGAGAGGATTTGGTCATGTTGATGCTTAATCCTAATAGTGGAGCCAGACTGAGGAAATAATCCCTGCCTGAACAAAGTAGACGCCTTGTTGGGGCTGTAAGGAGCCAGTCGTCCAGGTATGGAAAGACCTGAATTCCCTGGAGTCTCAGGTGGGCCGCTATTACCGCTAGGACCTTGGTGAACACCCTGGGGGCTGAGGTGAGACCGAAGGGGAGGACCCTGAATTGAAAGTGACTGGCTCCCAGCCGGAAGCGGAGAAACCTCCTGGAACACCTGTCCACTAGAATGTGATAGTACGCATCCTTGAGGTCTATGGAGCACATCCAGTCGTCCTGTCGCAATAAAGGGAGGACGGATTGCAACGTGACCATTCGGAACTTTTCTTTGGGTACCGCCAGGTTTAGAAGAGAGAGGTCGAGGATGGACCTCAAGTCCCCTGTCTTTTTTGGCACCAAAAACAACCTGGAGTAAAACCCTGATCCGACTTGATCTGGGGGGACGGGCTGGATGGCTCTTTTTTGCAGAAGCTGCTGAATTTCTACAGCAGCCGCCTCCCTCTGACTGGGTGGAACGTCGGGAAGGCTTCTGATTCTGGGGTTTACTATAAAGGGAATTTGGTAACCTCTGGATATAATATGAAGCACCCAGCGATCCGTTGTTATGGACTCCCATTTTGCTAGGTGCCTCGAAAAACGCCCCCCCGACTGCCTCCAGAGTGGAGCAGTCGGGTAACCCCTCAGGGGTTCTGCGTGGGCCTCTCAGAGAACGGTTCTCTGGACCCAAAATTCCTGGGACCCCCTCTGCCTCTGGGGCGGCGTCCTCCCTGTCCTCCTCTGCCACGAGAGGACTGGTTGTCCTCAGCAGACTGGGATTGATGCGATTTTCGGAACCACATCTTCTTCTGACCCTTTTGGTTCTTGGAAAAGGACCTCTGGGGCGCAGAGAAGCGGACTCCGATGGCAGACAAGTCTTCCCGTCTTTCTCACTCTGGACAAGAGTGTCGCGAACGGTTTTGCCAAAAAGTGCAGAACCATCAAAAGGGGCAGTCACATATGACGCCTTAAAGGGTTCCAAGAAGTCACAGTGACGGAGCCAGGCCTGTCTCCTCATGACAAGCCCGACTCCGCCTGCTCGAGCGGCTCCCACCGTAGCATGAGACAACAGCCGCATAGAGGTGTTAGAGATAGAGTGGAGGGTGGCCATTCGGGAGGAGTACAGATCCTTGTCTCCCTCCGACATAGACCCTGGGGGGAAGCAGTGTATTCCTTAATTAGATCCCGCTGCATCTGAATAACGTGTGCCATGTAGTTCAAGGCCCTCATAGAGAAGGTCGCTGAACTGAAGGCCCCGCTTCCCAAGACGGTCCATCGCGCGAGACTCCTTGCTCGGAGGATGAACCGTGGGGCTCTCCTGAGCCAACTCTTTCTTGGTGGCTGCAGCCACCAACATGGCATCCACAGGGGGACCTCTGCTCCAGTGTGATCTCTCTGCAGGGGGGCTCAAAATTTTGTCCGGACACTTGGGGATTGGCTCTACGGTGTCCAGTTCCTTCCAAGCCCTAGAGGATATGAGATCCACCAGGGGGTCGGGTGGAGGGGACTCCCAAGAGGTAGATGGTCCTGCCTCAAATGCCTCAAGGAATACGGACTCATCAGAGGAAGCCTTAGGGGCAGACCACCCACCCTTGATTTTGAGCATTTCCATGATGTCTCCAAAGGAGACATCCTCGGGGGGTGATCTAGGGGAGCCTTCCCCTTCACCCAAGTCCGTATCTTCGGTGAGACTCTCAGGAGAGTCTATGTGCCTCCTTTTGCACTTTGCCTTGTGAGGAATCTCCTCGGGGGGGGGGGCTGTCCGAGGAGTCCTCACGGGCTGTATCCTGTTCCACTGGAACTCCTAAAGGCGCTGAGGCAGGCTGCCCCGAGGGCCGGATGAGGGAAGCTAGGACCAGATGAGAAGGAGTGCGGGAGGGAGCCGAAGCCAAGACCGGAGGCCTGGAAGCACTCAACAGTGCCCTCTCCACCGCAGCGAAAGCCGAGGGGGAGCTGCTCTCTGACGGATCTGAGATCCGACTCCCACTCGGATCCGAAGTGGGGATAGGAGCCGGCACCGAGAACGTCGGATCCGAAGGACCAGTCTGCTCCAACAGGGACGGAGCCGAAAGCACACCGAATCCCTCCGAGAGGTCGGAGCCGACAAACTCGAGGGAGCCGTTGGAGCTGACGTGCCCAGCACGGTCGGCTTCGACCTACCCCCGGATCCAACGTGTCTCGGTTCCGAGCGCTCCGAACCCAGAATGCGGGTCGGAGAAGGAGCTATAGGAGCGAAAAAAGGGGTCGAGCTCCCCCCCGGAGGGGGGGGGAGGCAAGAGCACTCCCATCTGCATCTGGGCCTGGATGAATCTCCTCATCATCCGGTCCATGTCCGCATCAGACATACTAAAAGTGGACCTCGAAGAGGCCACCGAGGCAGACCTGGAGTGTCGCCTCGATGACCTCGACGGGGACCAGATCACTTCCTCCTCGGGTCCCGGGGAGAAACAAGGGGATAGGATCCGAGGAGGTGGAGATCGAGAAGACTTGGACGGAGAAGCCCTTTTGGTGGGCGGGGCCAATGAGGAGTCATCGGCCCGCCGCTTAAGGTACTTCTCCCGCCGCTTCTCTTTCCTGGCCTCCCTATCCTCTGGAGCCGAAGCGGGAGGTTGAGTCTCGGTCAGAGGAAGGGAGGCAGGAGTGACCACTACCGGGGGCTAGCGGGCACCGAAGTACTGGAGGCCGAAGCAGAGTCTGGGGGTAGAAGGCCCGCCAGGACTAGCTTCGACCTACGATCCTTGAGTGCCCTGGGGTTGAACGCCGCGCAAATCGCGCACCCCGAAGAGAGGTGTTCAACCCCAAAGCACCTAACGCACCGAGTGTGGCCATCAGCCGGTGAAAGCTTGTGGCCACACTCGGTGCATTTTGAAAAAATAGCTTTAGGGGCCTCCGACATTACTACAGTAAAGCACACTCACTAGGCCCCTAACACTCAAGTCACACACACACGCTACGACCAGCGGGGAGGGAGAAATACTTTAAAATAAATTTAAGCTGAAAGCTAAAAATAATAATAAGATTAATGTTAAGGGTAAACCTACCACGCACACACAATCACTCACTCAGAAAGAAGGAAGAAAAAAACTTTTTTTCTCACAAAACGCTAAGAGCTCTGGAATCTAGCTGATGCTTGAAGAGCAGCAAACTAGATCTGAGGTCAGTTAGGACAGGCAGGGGATTATGGGTAAGGGGAGGAGCTAGGAGCTCGGATCTATGCTATGATAAGAAGTTGCCGGCTCGGATCCGAGATTGGATCCGTATCCCAAAGGTTGCTGACAAATGAAGTTCCTACTTCAGATCAAAAGTTATATGCTTACCATAATGACAGATCTGTGTTGTCTCATTTTTGTCCAGTTCAGTGTATGGGTTGTCAAATCAGCTTGGATCCGACCTTGGCACCTTCTTCTAAAGGTATGAATCCAAGGCTTAGACTCCTCCTTTAGCCATAATACCTTCCTGTCCACTAAATTACCTCAAATTGAGTTTGCTGACTTATACCTAAAAAAGTAATTCCTTCCCATGACTGAAGAAACCTTTAGGTGCCACAGTTGGGGGACATGCCAATACCACAGAAAGATACAAAAGGACATTTTAACAGACAGGGTCTTAGTTGAGGTCTGCTCAGTCAGCAGAAATTGTCAGTGACAATATTGGAAGGGAGAAGGAGGACGGGATGTTGAACTGGATGAAAATGAGACAACATGGATCTTATGTTATGGAAAGTAACTAACTTTCGTATAGGATTTTGCCTATTTTATCTTATTCAACCTTTGGGACAGATTATCAAGCTGCAAAAAGCACCTGGAAGGCATCAAGGAAGGACATTCCAAAGAATAGTGAAAGTGAACTAGGAACGTGCTCTGGACTACACATCCAATTTGTAATGAGACACAAAGATGTGAACTGTGGACCATGTTGCTGCTGCACAGATGTCATCAATGGGAATTCTATTCCTGAATGCTGTAAAAGTAACTACTGCTCTTGTGGAATGGGTTTGTTGTTTTGTATAAAGGGGTAAAGCTCGGTCATTATAAAAAAAATGCAGCCTGACAGCTATTTGGAAATTGTGATTTTTTTGGATGCTTTTTTTCCTCCAATTTCACTTTACAGAATGATATAAATAATTAGTCTCACTTTCTGATATCCTTGGCTCAATTAAAATAGAATCTGATCTGTCTGTGAGCATCTAGCATGTGTAGGAAATATTCTTCTTCATTTGAGAATCTGGGGGTAAAGCCTGATTCAAATTTACTTCGGATGTCACCTTTGGTAGGAAGGAAGAATTAATTCTCAAGGCTTCACTGTCTTTATCAAAAATGAGGTATGGTGGTTTGCGAGATAATGCTTATAATTCAGAAATCCATCTAGTGAATGTAATTGCAACAACAAATTGTCTTCCATGAGTGGTACTTGAAATCTACTGAAGCTGCTGGTTCAAAGGGTTTTTGAGTTAAGGCTTGAAGCATGACTGTGATGTCTCATGGGGGAAATGGATCCCTGACTGGGGGTTTGAGTAAGAAAGCACCCTTTAGGAAGGCTTTGGAGATTTTACACATAGGCTATAGTGCTGTCACTAAGCCCTATTTGAAAATTTGATATGATGGACATCTACACCTTGATAGTGGGGAAATTAGATCCTTTCTGAAAAAGCTCTAATATGAACTTTAAAAGCAGTGGAACAGGTTCATAGATTCATAGGTAGATACTTGGCTATTGGCCCCTAGGGCCTATACAAGCCTAGCCAAAAATGTACCCTGGCTTTCGCCACCCACGAAAACTATTTTCCTGTGCCCCTGTCAAGCAGAACCACAGAAGTGATCCCTGGGGTGAATTTCCTATTACCCATCCAATCATCAAGATTTTTCTTGAACAGTGCTAATGAGGAGCTCTGTTTGACATAGATAAGTAGTCTGTTCCAGAGTATGGGAAGTCTCTGGGACAGGAATCTATCCCTCCAGCATGTTCTGTTTATTGTGGTGACAAGGTTTAGGTCCCTAGAGCGTGTAGCTCGGAGGGATTGGGATTTCTTTAAGTGGAGCATGTCCAACAGCTCTGGGTTTGACATAGCTTTGTATTTTAGGCAGAGATCGCCCCTGAGTAGGCGATATGCGACGGAGTAAAGCTGGAGTGTTTTTAGACGGTCTGCGTAATGCATCTGTTTGAGGCCAGTAATCCTCTTTGTGAGGTATTTTTGCGGCCTTTCCAGTTGATGTAGATGTCTTGTGAGGTACATACCAAAAGGGGCATTGTACTAATGAGTGATGAGTAGAGGGGAACAATGACCTCTTTTTTTCTGGATGAGAAACCTTTTGTGATGAGGTGTGCCATGTAGAAGGATTTCCTGACCATTTTGGCGATGTGATTATCAAAGGAGAGACTACTGTCCACCTGTGTCCCAAGGTCTCTTATCACACTTTCAGTGTTAAGTAGACTACCACCTATGTGGTACTTCATGGGTACATAATTTTTACCAAAGGGGATGACAATGCACTTTTTGGCATTGAGCTTGAGACCATGTCTTTGACACCAGGCATCTGTCTCAGTGAGGCCCTTTTGTAGGATGTCCACATCGTTAGGAGTTTCAATTATGGCTCCTAGTTTGCAGTCATCTGTGAATTTAGTTAGCCAAAGACCTTCTGTGTTAGCCTGTACTTCAGAGAAGTAGATACCAAACAGGAGAGGACCCAGGACTGAACCCTGTGGTACTCCACTTGTCACTGGTCTGAAGTCTGATTTGGAGTCTGCTACTTTCACAGTGTGGGTTCTTTCAGTAAGCCAGATGGAAACCCATCTTGTGACATTGGGATTTATACCTAGTTTAGTGAGTTTATCTATAATTCCAGAGTGGGGGATGGTGTTGAACGTCTTGGCGAGATCTAGATAGGCTGTGTGAACCACCTTACCCTCATCTATGGCTTTGGTGACTACTTCAAAGAAGTCTATCAGGTTTAGGAGACATGATCTGCCTTTTACAAACCAAAACTGTGTGGGGTCCAGGGTTTGGAGATCTCCAATGTCTTTGTTTATGAGTTCCATGATGATATGTTCCATGGCCTTGCAGACGAGGCTCATCAGGCTAATGGGGCGGTAGTTCCCGGGGTCTGTTGTGGCCCCCCCCCCTTTGTGAAGTGGGATAACTGTCGCGGTGCGCCATTCAATGGGCACAAAGCCTGAGGTGAGGCTATGATTGAACATGGTACTTAGGTGGGGTGCCAGTTCATTCTGTAGTTCATGTAGAAGGCAGCCTGGGACATCTACACCTCGATAGTGGGGAAATTAGACCCTTTCTGAAAAAGTTCTGATAGGAACTTTAAAAGCAGTGGAACAGGTGCAGAGAAAAGGGATGCAAATCCTTTCTTTCAGAAACTCAAATAGAAATGTTTTCCATTTGCTTTGATATATCTTTTTGGTAGACTGTTTTTGAGAGGCAGAAATGATGTGTGTGATGAGAAGGGGTACTGTCAGCCATGCCAGGAGAAATAGGGCAGTGGATTTGTAACATATGCCAGCATACCTAGCTAGAATTTTGTAAATAATTAGATGTTATTTGTGTATTCAAACTGGTATGTATAGATGCTTGTGTTTAAAAATCTAGCAAAGTTGCTTGTGTTAAAATGCATCAACACAGTGCCCTGCTGGAAGAAAAAGAAATGTACATGCATTATTGCAACTACATTAAATGTATATGTTTCAACAGAGAATACTGGCAGAGCAGAGGTTAATCACAATCCAGCTGCAGACTTTAAAATAAATCTGAAATTAAATTACTTTATCGTTTAAGCCATACAAATGTTATCCCACAATTTTGACTGGAGGCAGAGACAGAAAGTCTGCACTAGAGAATAGGTTGTAGCTCCTGTAGGAAGAGTGGAATAGTTTAATGGTTTTATGACCTCCAGGAGATCTGAGCAAAGCTCTGTCTGTGTGTATGGTAACACATAGGTGCTAAAATCCTGTCAACGTCTAGTGTTGGTGACAGCATGGGAAAATGACCAGATGTGTGTGATGTCATTTTGTAAACCAACAACAGTATTTAGATATTAGTAGGAGTTTGCTCTCAGCATTGTGTTGTCTGTCTTGGATATGACAACAAGGACCACTCATTCACATTATCTTGCCTTGCTCTATTCAGTAAGTGGATACATTAACTCTCTAAATCCGTTAGGAAAGGATAGCGAAACTAGCTAAATACTGTTTTTTCCATAACTGTGTGTAACGTTCCATCTGTGTTATTTTTAATATTCCCTGTGGCTGAAACTCTGTTGTTTACTGTAAACAGATATTTAGTATTTTCATGTTCTTTTATTATTTATTATTAAATATATTGAAACTTCTCATTGTGGCTGTTTTTTTTAGAAAAAGAAGTTATGTCTTACCATAATGTTCCATCTATGCTGTCGATCTTCATCTATTCTTGACTTGTGGATACAGTTCCGATCTTCGGAACTGACCCAGCTGATATAAAGCTCATTTCAGCCAAAAAAAAAAAATATCTTGAGCTGGTAGTCTACCCACAACACCCCTCTCTACATTATCTCAAATCTCTTTTTTTTTTCATTTAATCCTGCTGATCTGAGCAATTACCGTCAGCATTAGTATTATGCAATATGATGGCTTTACTGAGTCACATCTAAGGTTAACAAGTACAATATGGTAACTAAATAGCTGCTATTTACTAGTCTCTATTCATTCTTTATCTTAACAGTGTAGGGGTTTGGTGGTGGGTATTTATTATTTATCACTGGATGATGGGTATTGAATGTGTTTATGTAACGTGAACTACCTCTTGCATATCATACTTATTTTCTTTCTTATGTTATTCTTTGATACGATTGTATCTACGTTATTTGCACTGCATTTTTCTAGTTAGCTGACATTTGTAGTTTCATTTAGGCTGCACTTGTGTGGTCCTAAATGACAATAATGTTTCTATGAATCTTTGATGTTGTCAACCTTCATCTATTCTTGACTTGTGGGACACAGTCCCCAGATACCTAAGATTCTGGGTGGGCCTATGGAAGAACATTCCTGAGAACCATAGAACCAAAGAAGGCTCTCCCCCTGGAGACCATATCCAATTTGTAATGAATAATAAATGTATGTGGAGTAGCCCATGTTGCAGCTGCATACATTTTTGACATGGAAGCTTTAGAATGAAAAGCAGTTCAGGTCATCATAGAGCTGATAGAATGTGCCTTTGCTGGCATAAGGAGTCTTAGATTCTTCTTTGTGTAAATAAACGAAATGCAGTCCCTTAACCATCTTGATAGAATAACCTTAGAAACAGGTCTGCCCAAGGTTGCACTTACAAAAGATTCAAATAATTGTTCTGGCTGTCTAATATGCTTAGTCCTGTCCAGAAAAAAACATAACTGCCTGTGCACCTCCAGAAGGTGCAAGCAGTATTCACCTTTACTAGAAAAGTTTAGGAAGAATACAGGCAAGTATAAAGATCGAGTGATACTGGCCTCTGAAATCACTTTAGGAAGAAAGGACGAGTTTGTTCTGAGTGGCACTCTGACTTTATGGAATACTAGATAAGGGGCTTTAGAACATAAACCGTGTAATTCAAGACTCACCTTGCTGAGATAACAGCTATAAGAAGCATCATTTTCCAAGAAATAAACTTTAAGTCACAGGTAGCCACAGGTTCAAATGGAGGTAATGTAAGAGACTGAAATACAAAAGTCAAGTCCCATGGTGGTAGAGGATCCTGGAATGGGGGTTTAAATGAGTAGTGCCATTGAGAAAAACCTTACAAAGCCTGTGAGAGATTAAGGGCTGATCACTGAAACCATTATGGAAATCTGAAATAGCTGCTAAGAAGCAGAAGCTCCTTTACCAAAGATGGTAGCTAGAAACTCTATCACTTTTCCTACTGGTGCTAAAAAAGGATCCAGACCATTATCAGAATCCCAGATAGGAAATCTTTTTCATTTACTATGGCAGAGATTCCTGGTGGATGGTTTATGGGATGCCAAAAAATGTGTTGTACAGGAGATGGAATATCATTATACCTTGTGACTAACAGAATTGGAGAAACCAAGCAGTCAGCTTGAGGGTCTATAGAGTGGGGTGCAGTAGCCCCTAAGGATGGGACACAGGGTCCGTAACTGGGTCCAGAATCCACAGGCGGTGAAGTAGATGAGGACAAAGGAAGGGAAACCATATCTGTTAAGGCCAGTAAGGTGCAATTAGGATTACTTTGCTTCTCAATGAACAGACAAAGTAATTCCTGTGGAAATAGAAAAAAAAATGTTGCAGCAACCTCCAAAGCAGATAAAAAGTTGATTTATTACATTAATCCAAACCAGTAGTCAAGCGCGCTTTCGTCTTGTAACCCAAGACTTCTTCAGAACAAATTAAAATACATCAATACCATTCTTAAATAGTAACTGGTGAACAATTAAAGTTGATTGTCAATTAAGAGCCAAAATGTAAGGAAGTCCTTATAAGAGCAAAAGTTAAAATGCTTTTAAATTAATTCAGAACCATCTTATTAATGACATAAACAAATATAAGAGCACTTCCAAATATTTAAATGTGCAAAAATACAATATTACAAAACTATGATTCACATTTTATATATTAAATATCTTATTTAAAAATCTTTTTTTGATAAAAAAATGTCTACTAAAGCTTTAATGCCTTGTACTTCAATACTGGCATGATACTACATGCCTCATTTATACCGGGGGGAGGGTGAAATTTAGTCTGAACTGCCACATTAACTCTTCCCTCTCAAGTCTGTTCTTCCAATTCCCTCCACTCAAGTCACTTCCTACAATTTCTAAAATCCCAGAGTGAAAAGTTTTACATAGTACGTTCCCCTTCAAGTGCCTATACAGGGCATTACTCGCATCTTTATGTCTAATAGTGTAGAAGTGTTCATATGTCCTCCTACGGAGAGCCCTTTCAGTTTTGCCTACACAGAACTGTTGACAGTTCTGACAAACTGCCACATACACTAACCCCTTAGATCCCCAAGAGCCCTTTTTCAGTGTAACTTTTCTCCTAGGGGACCCTATTTCTATGTACTCAACACCCAAAATGTATGGACAGTAGGCACATGATCCACAGTTCCTGGTCTCTCTTGGTAGACCACTTGAATGAATTGGGTGCTCCAATAAAAATTTTAAATTTAATTAGTTTTAAATACAAACACAGGCTCTTTACCTATAAAATCCATAAGGTCGTCCATACTTTTAAACATGACACAATTCCTTCTCATTATCTGTTTAATTTCCTTACTCAGCTCATCAAATGTTAAAACCAATGTTTGACTGTAATTTTTGTCCCTCTTCTAGACCTCAGGGTTCCCTATAGGTTCAGTTGTTGTTCCTAATAAAGGTTTAAATCTTTTTCCGCATTCATTCATAACTTCCTCACATATGGGGTATAGCATTTGTGTCGGGTAGCCACTTTTTATAAAGATGTTTACCAAGGTAGCCATTTCCCTCTTACAAATCTCTTGACTTGAACACATTCTGGCAAGCCTCACCATCTGCCCTTTTACAATATTTCTCTTTGTGTAACCTGGGTGACTACTGTTATATTCCAAAAAGTCATTCGAGAAAGTTGGCTTGCTGTATACTCTGGATGTGAAACCTTTTTTGTCCCTGTCCAAAGCAACAGTTACATCCAAATAATTAATGGAATCCTTACTAAGAGTACTAGTAAATTTAAAACAATTACATACTCCGTTAATATAATCAAAAAATGCCATAATTTCCCCATCTTTCTTCCACAAAATAAATATCTCATCCAGGAAGTGGAGGTAGGTCCACCATTGATATGGGAATTTACTATTAAAAATATGTTCTTTTCCCCATCTGTACACTAAGTTTGCAAAAAGGGGGGCACAACTAATACCCATGGCCAACCCTTTAGTCTGTTTAAAAAAATTTGCCCCCAAATGTGAAAAAATCATTTTTAAAATAATGTCCATGAGGACCATAATGAAATTTAGAAGGTTATTACTTAAGTCACATACTTCCAAGAGGGTCTCATAGAAAAAAGTCAACCCCTCATAATGGAGAATCGAAGTGAACAAGTCTACGACATTAAGAAGTTATGTACCTACCATAACGTTCCATGTTAGTTGTCTTCTTTTTGCCTTCTTTCTTGCTGGTCGGGTTCGGAGCCGATCCTCGGCTCCGACTTGGCCATCTACTAAAGCTCGAGAGCTATTTACTGGCTCGAGGCCTCCCCATATCCCACAATGCTTGGCACTAGATACCCAGATTTCGTTTGGCAGAGCTAACACCATAGAAAATTTTCAAGGACACCTGTCCAAACTACAAGGTTTTCCTACAGTAGTAAAACAGAGGAAGGACGTAACCCAGATAAGAATTAGCCAGAGGAAGAAGGCCTCAAAAAGGGACTCTTCTTGGTCTGTCCAGGCTAGGGGTATGGAGGGTGGGACACAAGAAAGAAGGCGAGAAGAAGACAACTAACATGGAACATTATGGTAGGTACATAACTTCTTAATGTTAAGTTGTCTATCTCGCCTTCATTCTGGCTGGTTGGGACAGCGTCCCTAGCACCTTAGTCCTGGGTGGCTCATCAGAACAGACTCTTGAGCACAGTGGAACCAAAATCAGCTCTACTCCTACAGGCCATATCCAACTTATAATGTGAAATGAAAGTATGAGGAGTGGCCCATGTGGCTGCAGCACAAATAGATTCCATTGGTAGTCTTGCTTGAAAAGCTACCGAAGTAGCTAACGCTCTGGTGGAATGACCTTTACGTTTAGTAAGGAGTTCTTTATGTCTCGGTTGATAAATCAAAGTAATAATAGAGGACAACCACCTGGATAAGGTTACTTTAGAAACTGGCAATCCCTGTTTGCCCTCAGCATAGGACAGGAAGAATTGGTCTGATTTTCTTGTTTGCTTAGTCCTATCCAAATAAAAACGTAATTGCCTATGAACGTCCAATTGGTGTAACTTTTATTCAGCTTTGTTTGAATAGTTAGGAAAAAAGACAGGTAGATCAATAGCCTGATTCAGGTTTGTTTCAGAAGGTATCTTGGGCAGAAACAAAGGATTAGTTCTGAGTGAAACTCTATCCTTATGAAACACCAGGTAAGGAGGACGAATACAGAGGGCTTGAAGTTCCGAAACTCTCCTAGCTGAGGTGATGGCTACTAAAAAGAGAGTCTTCCAGGAGAGTAATTTTAAGGAACAGGAAGCCGCAGGTTCAAAAGGGGGAAGAATCAAGGAAGCTAATATCAAGTTTAAATCCCGCGGAGGCGGGGGATCTCTGACCGGGGGCCTAAGCAAAATAGTCCCTTTAAGAAAGGCCTTGCAAAGTTTGTGGGACATGATGCTGGTTTCTGACAGGACAGTGTGGAAATCTGCAATAGCAGCTAATTGGACCCTAATGGTGGCAGACGAGGAGCCAGCTTGAAAAAGTTCTGCTAAAAAATCTAGAACGTGATGGACAGGGGCTGTAAAGGGATCTATATTCCTTGCCTCTGCCAGAAAGAGAAACGTTTCCACTTACTAGCATAAGTCTTCCTGGTGGTAGATTTGTGCGAAGAAAGGATGATTTCACGCACCGGCTGAGAAATATGTGGAAGCCTGGCTAAGGTTGGAAGTGGAGCAACCAAGCCGTGAGGTTGAGAGACTGAAGGGATCGGTGCAGCCCGCCCGAATGATGGACCAAGAAGTCTGGCACTGGGTCCAGATTCCAAGGCTGCTCCAGCAGGTGACGATGCAGGAATGGGAACCAAATTTGTTGAGGCCAGTAAGGGGCAATGAGGATCATCCTGGATCCCAATGCGGTCGCCTTCTGAATTAGCTTGGGAATTAGGGGAAAAGGTGGTAATGCATACAGAAGACCACAGGGCCAATCGTGAACTAGAGCGTCTCTGGGGGAGTGGCCGGGAAGGGAGAAGAGAGTGAAGAAATCATCGCACTTGCTGTTGAGAGGAGTTGCGAAAAGGTCGCAGCAAGGTTGACCCCATCTGCGGAAAATTTTGTCTGCTACTGACTGATTGAGAGACCACTCGTGAGGCATGAGAATAGCTCTGCTTAGCCTGTCCGCTATGACGTTGGACTTCCCAGGGATGTGCATTGCTATCAGAAACCGTTGAGAGGAGATCGCCCACTGCCAGAGTCTGAGTGCTTCTCGACATAAGGGATAGGACTTGGTTCCACCCTGCTTGTTGATGTACCACATTACAGACATATTGTCTGTTTGAATTGCAATAGTCCCGGTGGGTAGAGAGTCCTGAAGAGCTTGCAATGCTAAAAGCACCGCTCTCATCTCCAAGACATTTATGTGCAGGTGGTACTCTAGAGGTTGCCAAGTGCCCTGGACAGTCCTGCCATGAAAATGCCCCCCTCCCCACCCGATCAGGGAGGCATCCGTGGTCAGTGTGGCACAGGAGGAGGAAGAACAAACGGTCTGCCCTGGAGTACTAGAGGGGAGTCCATCCACCAAGTGAGGTGGTCTTTGCATGATTGAGTGATTATTATCTTGTACGACATCGGCAGTTGCTGAAAGGACCATTGGGTAAAAAGCATCCACTGAAGAATCCGGATGTGAAAACGAGCCAGGGGAACTAGTATGATTGCTGCTGCCATGAGACCCAACATTTTTAGTACAAATCTGGCCTGAATCGTCTTGCACTGTAGTAAGAACTGCACATGCCGGCGAATGTCTGACACTCTGTCTAGAGGAAGTTTTGCAGACAGATCTTTTGTATTTAATCTTGCACCTATAAAGGTTATTGACTGACAAGGCGACAATGCAGATTTTTCGAAATTTATTGAGATACCTAGCTCGGAGCAAGTTTGGATGGTATAATCCCTGGCTCGCAGTAGCTGATGCCTGGTGGAAGCAGTAAGGAGCCAGCCGTCTAGATATGGAAACACCTGGAATCCTCGCCGTCTCAGGTGAGCCGTAACCACTGCCATGCATTTGGTGAACACCCTGGGGGCTATGGTGAGACCAAAGGGCAGGGCTCTGAACTGATAGTGGCTGGCTCCCAGCTGGAAGCGGAGAAACCTTCTGGAGCACCTGTCCATTTTGATATGGTAGTACGCATCATGAAGGTCTATGGAGCACATCCAATTGTCCTGACCCGAAAAGGGTAGAATGGACTGAAGCGTGACCATCCGGAATTTCTTTCTTTGAACAGATTTGTTAAACCTGCTGAGATCCAAAATGGGTCTCCAGTCCCCTGTCTTTTTGGTACCAAAAAGAACTTGGAGTAAATTCCGGATCCTTGCTGGTCTGCTGGGACTGGCTGGATGGCCCTTTTTTCTTGCAGTTTTGAAATTTCTGGCACTGCTTGTTCCCTTAGACCAGGTTGAACATCTTGGAAGGGGCTTGGCTGTTTGCACAGGGGTGTGGACAAAGGGAATTTTGTAACCCTCGGATATGATGGACCATACCTATTTGTCTTGTGTGAGGAGTTGCCAGGCTTCTGGGTACAGTGACAATCTTCCGCCGACTGCCTCCGAAGGTGGACAGTCGGGCAGCCCCTCAGGAGTGCTGAAAGGGTTTGTCAGAGAAAGATTCTCTGCTACCCTGATTTTGCGGACCCCCTCTGCCCCTTGGGCAGCGTCTATTATTGTTCCCTCCACTGCCCCTGGAGGGAAATTCGCCATGTGTGTCAGGCACGACTCCCTGGGGTTTCTGAAACCACATTTTCCCACTCTTCTGACCTTTAGGGTATGGTCTAGAGGGAGTAGAAAAACGGACTCCCATGGCAGAGAGAGTCTTGCCTTCCTGCTAACACCTGGTAAGGGCATCCTTCACCTGTGGTCCAAACAGAGCTGAACCATCGAAGGGGGTATTGGTGAAGGACACCTTAAAGGGGTCAGCAAAGTTACATAACCACATCCAGGCATGTCTTCTCAAAGCCACGCCTGTACCTGCGGCCCTACTTGCCCCATCGGCTGCATAAGAAATGAGCCACATGGAGGAGTTGACGATTGAGTTAAGGGTCGCCAGCTGGGAGTTAATCTTATCTTGAGCCCCTGCAGCTGATGGAATCTGAAGGATATCACCCAGTTCCTTGAGAAGATCCCTTTGAAGGCGGGTGAAGTGGCACAGATAATTCAGCGACCGCATGGAAAAGGTCGCTGAGGAAAACATCCGCTTCCCATACCTGTCCATTGTCCTAGACTCTTTATTAGGTGGATGGACAGGCACTGAAGGGTCAGCCAACTCCTTCTTCGTGGCTGCTGCCACCACCATGGCATCAATGGGGACACCTTTTGTCAAAAATTGTTTGTTGGGTGGGGCTGTAATGAACTTAGTGGGCCTACAGGGAGTTGGTTCCACTATGTCCGGGGCTGACCACGCCCTTCGAGCCACTACTTCCATGAACGGGTCGAAGGGTGGAGGCACCCAGGAGGTGGAAGGTTGAGAACCAAACGCGTCCAGGTATACTGACTCGTCCTCCGAAGGGTTAAGGGCAGTCCAGTTCCCCCTCTGCTTAAGGATCTCTAGGATGTCTGAAAAAGAGACATCCTCAGAGGGGGATCTTGGGGACCCTTCCGAATCCTCCAAGTCGGTATCAGACGTGACTGACTCGGGGGAGTCGACATGTTTCCTCTTACATTTTCTCTTCCGAGGGGGCTCCTCTGAAAGATCAGAGGAGGCCTTGGAAGAGGAATATATGTCCAATGGGGCTACCTGGAGCGTCTGTTCTCCACGCTTGGGGTCAGGAGGGTGGGCAGAGACTGATGCAGGCACCATGGGGGGAGGAGCTGAAGGGGCCAATCGAGGAGCCGACTCAGGAGTCAGCACGCTCCTAATGACCTCGAAGGCGCTCCTTTCAGGCAGAACAGAAGGTCCCCGCTCCGAGGAGTCGTGTACCCCTCCCGGCACCGAGGCCGATGTCGGGGCCGAGCTCACTTGCACCGAAGCCCCGAGAGGGAGAACGGGGTCGGACAAGGGTCCGATGTCACTCGCCCCCTCGGAGCCGACGAGGGAGTCCCGGTGCCCAGATCCCTCCAAGGAAGGAATCAATGAAGAGATCAGAGCCGACGAAGGAGCCAAAAGGTGTGGTATCGGCACCGACGTCTCCAAGATTCGAGCCCCAACCAGTTCCAGCTCTGAACGCAAAGGGGGAGTCGGAGGAGGAATTGCTGAAGACACCGGGACAGCCACAGTCTGTTGAGAAGGGCTGGTTAACATTTGGACCAGGGCCTGCGATTTAAGGAGTCTACTGACCACCCTTTCCAAGTCATGATCAGATAGCCTGGAGGACCAAGAGGAGTGAGACCTATGGCTTCGTTCAGACTGAAGCAATGGTGACTTCGGAGCCGAACGAACCGATTCTAGGGAAGGGGACCTAGAACGTTTTCATCCCAAAGATGGTTCCGACACTAAAGTTGGAGCCAATTGAGGTCTAGAGATGTCGGCTCCAGTCGGAACCGAAGAGGAGAAAGATGCTCCGCCTGGCAATGGCTCCAAACTGGGAGCCGACGGTTTGGCGGGCTTTGAGGATTTCCCCAACTGAGGCTTCGCCAGGGATCCCTCTGGCTTAAGTAAGCCTCTCAAACTAAGCTTGTTCCTACGCTCCTGCAGGACTCTCGGGCTGAAGGCGTGACAGACCGAGCAGGAGTCCTGCAGGTGTAGGGAACCCAAGCAATACAACCAAGAAGTGTGACCGTCTGTCAGAGACATCTTCTGACAGCACGAGTCACACTTCTTGAAGCCTGAAACTTTAGTATCCTTGGACATACTGGCAAGGGGCTACTAAAGAGAGAAAAATTAAACTAGGAGGAAAATTACACTGAAAAGGGGCTCTTGTGGATCTAAGGGGTTAGTGTATGTGGCAGTTTGTCAGAATTGTCAACAGTTCTATGTAGGCCAAACTGAAAGGGCTCTCCGTAGGAGGATATAGATGTGAAGATGAGAATAATGCCTATATAAACACTTGAAGGGGAATGTACTATGCAAAACTTTTCACTTTGGGATTTTAGAAATTGTAGGAAGTGACTTGAGGGGAGGGAATTGGAAGAACAGACTTGAGAGGGAAGAGTTAATGTGGCAGTTTAGACTAAATTTCACCCCCCAGCATCATGCCAGTATTGAAGTACAAAGCATTAAAACTTTAGAAGACATTTTGTCATCAAAAATTTTTTTAAATAAGATATTTAATATATAAAATGTGAATCATTGTTTGGTAATATTGTATCATTGCACATTTAAATATTTGGAAGTGTTCTTATATATTTTTATGTCATTAATAAGATGGTTCTGAATTAATTTAAAAGCATTTTTAACCTTTGCCCTTATAAGGACTTCCTTACATTTTGGCTCTTAATTGACAATCAACTTTAATTGTTCACCAGGGACTATTTAAGAATGGTACTGATGTATTTTAATTTGTTCTGAAGAAGTCTTGGGTTACAAGACGAAAGCGCGCTTGACTACTAGTTTGGATTATTGTAATAAATCCACTTTTTATTTACTTTGGAGGTTGCTGCGACACTTTTTTCCTACTATTTCCACAGGAATTGCTTTGTCTGTTCATTGGCTGAAGTTTGGCAAGTTCCTACCTGTTTTTTTGTTACTTTGCTTCTCAACTGAGCTGCTTTCTTGGGGAAAAGAGGGATCAGAGGGAGACCTAGGGGCCAACTGAGGAAAAGAGCGTCTCTGAGGGACTCTCCCTGAGGGGAAATTAGGGTAAAGTAGCTTATGCACTTGTTGTTCAGGGGTGAAGCAAACAGATCGCAGCAAGGATGGCCCCAGTAAAGAAAAATCTTCTTTGCCCCTCTGTAGTTTACAGACCACTTATGAGGCATGAAGATGCATCTGCTCAGTTTGTCTGCAATCACATTTGAACTCCCCAGGATGTGCGTTGCTATCGGAAAGCAGCTGGACATTGTGGCCCACTGCCACACTTGAAGGGCTTCTCAACACAGTGGGTAGGACCTGGTTCCCCCCTATTTGTTGATGTACCAGACTACGGAAATGTCTGATTGAGTAGCTATCATCCTTTGAGGTAGGGCAGAATTAAATGCTTGCAGCGCTAGAAGCACTGCCCTCAGCTCCAGAACATTGATATGCAGATTGGCCCCAGAGGGGGACCAAGTTCCTTGGACTGTCTTTCCCAGATAATGCCCCCCCCCCCACCTGGGAAGCATCCATGGTCACTATGGCCTTGGGCTGAGAGGGGACAAAGGGATGGACTAGAAGAATCTCCTTGGACTGCATCTACCAGGGTAGGTAATTTTGCATCAGCTGGATATAAAAACTAGGTGATTTATGGAGTGGGTTAGAAAAGATCATTGGTTCGCAAGCACCCATTGAAGAAGTGTCATGTGAAACCTTGCCAGTGGGACTAATGTGATTGTTGCTGCCATGGAGCCCAATGCTTGCAAAATTTGCTGAGCTGGTATTTTGCTTGAACAAAGAACAGGGTGAACCTGCGATTGTATTTTCTGCAACCTGTAGTGGGGAAGCAATGCCACACAAGACAAAGTGTTGAAATGAGCTATGACGAATTCCATATCCTGAGAAGAGGTTAGTTGAGACTTTGCTCAACTGACCATGATGCCCGACTGCTGAGATAGCTCCAGAATGAAATCCACTGTGCATAGAAGTAGATGCCTGGTGGAAGCGGTAAGGAGCCAGTCATCTAGGTAAGGAAACACCCAGAATCCATACAGCCTTGCATTTGATGAACACCCTGGGGGGCTGTGGTGAGGCCAAAGGGCAGCACTCTGAATTGCTAATGACTGGCTCCTAGCTGGAAGCGAAGAAACTTTCTTGGGTGTCTGTCCATCTTTTATGTGATGATACGCATCTCGAAAGTTGATAGAGCACATCCAATTGTTTCCTCTAAGAAGGGAAGAATTGACTGAACCATGACAATCTGGAATTTTGACTGTTGGACAAATTTGTTTAGAATGCTAAGATCCAAAATTGTTCTCCAGTCCCCTGTCTTCTTTGGCACTAAAAAGAATCTCGAGTAAAATCCGGATCCTAATTGGTCTGGTGGGACTTTATGGATGACTCTTTTTTTCTAGCAGCTTTTGTATTTCTAATACTGCTTGATCCCTCTGACTGGGTGAAACACTGGGGAGAGTTTTGCTCGAGTTCTCGGGTAAAGGGTGAAGGGGATTAAATAGCCTCTGGAAATAATCCTTACCATCCAGGCATCGGTAGTTATGCATCGCCAGGCAGATGAGTGCAAGGAGAATCTTCCCCAGTCTGCCTCCAGAGGCAAAAAATTGGGCCCCCTTTTAGGAGCGCTGATAGGGTTGACCAGAGAAGGACTCCCTGGAACCCTGATTCTGTGGACCACCCCTACCTCTGGAATGGCGTCTTCTATTGTAACTCCCTCCTCTGCCCTGAGGGGAGTCCATACCACATTTGTCCTGGAAAGGCTTCTGGGATTCCCTGAACCACAATTTCCACACCTTTGATTCCTGGAGTAGGATTACTGAGGAGTGGAAAAATGTACGCCCACAGCAGACAGATTCTTCCCATCCTTTTCACATCTGGACAGAGTTTCCTTAACTTTGGGTCTAAACAATGAGGATCCATCAAAGGCAGAATTGACAAAGGAAGACTGGACTGGTTCTGCAAACCCGCAGAGGTGCAGTCAAGTGTGTCGTAGAATAGCAACACCTGAACCTGCTGACTTGGTTACCCCTTTGGCTGTACATGCAAGGAGCCTCATCGACAAATTTGAAATAGACTCCAGGGTAGCTAACTGGGAGGCCACCTTTTCTTGCATCTCCTCAGCCACTGCTCCCGCCAGGGTATCAGGCAGCTCCTTGACCAGATCCCTCTGAAGTCCAGCAAAGTGTGCCAAAAAGTTCAAGGACCTGATGGAGAAGGTTGATGATGTATAAACCTGCTTCCTAAATCTGCCACTGCCCTGGACTCTTGGTTACGGGGATGTACAGTAGAACTTTCCTTAGCTAGTTCTTTCTTGGTGGCTGCTGTTATCACCACGGCATCAACTACTAAGCTCTTTGTCCAGTGTGGATGGTCCATAGGAGCAGAAAGTATTTTGTCACATCTCTGGGGGACAAGTTCCACAGAGTCAGGAGCCTTTCAAGCCCGCTGAACAATCAATTTAATTAGGTCATCAGCGGGTGGGGTCACCCAGGAGGTAGACAGGTGAGCACCAAAGGCCTGCAAGTACACAGATTCCTCAGAGGAAGGGCCTTTGGGCTTCCAATCACCTTCTGGTTTAGGATCTCAAGAATGTCTCCAAAGGAGAGGCCTTCTGGGGATGACCATGGGGAATCCTTCCCCTCATCAAAATCCATGTCCTCAGGAGAATCAAGGTGTTTCCTGGAAAAAACAATCTCTTCCGAGGTGGCTCTTTAGTGGGATTATCTGAAGAGGACTCAGAAGATGGTACGCCTTTAGGAGATATGTCCTGCGACCTTGGAGCTCGCTGTCCAAGGATAGAGGTTGGTGGTGGAACCAATAAACCTGGGGTCAAAGGGTGAGACTCTGGTCAAACAGAAGCCACCTGAGATGAGGCAGTGGCTAAGGTTCTTTCCATGGCTTGGAAGGCAGTAAGCCCTGAGGAGGGCTGGGAGCCTGGAACTGAGCCAGACAAACTGAGAACTGGAGTCCAACCCCGCCCCGAGAGACCCATCTGACAAACCGGGTCCTCTGTCATTACAGCCTGAAGACACAAAGCTGGCTCCATAGAAAAAAATCGCAGCCAACTTGAACCCCTTGGGCCCGATAGCGAAGACATGGTCCCAGGGACCCATCGGTCCCAAAGGCATCAGAGCTATACCCAGCGTCAAAGACAAAAAGGTTGTTGGCGTCAAAGTTATTGGAACCTGTGAAGCATATCTCTCAACTTGAAAACATGAAAAATCTTGACAAGGCCCATGAAAAATAGGTACAAATCTGTCTGCTGATTAACATAAAATCTGCATACATAACTGCGTAACACCCACCCACTCCAGTGGAATTGTGGGATACCAACTTTCAAACACAAACTGAAGAACAGACAACCAAAATATGGCACCAGAGTCCCCCTGCAGCCATTCCAATGTCCCATTACCCGGCTATTTCACCCCATTTACCATAAACATTAGTGTGTGCATACTGCTTTACTTCTACAATAATTATTTGGATTTTATTTTTACATTTTATAGCACAATGCACAAACACTAATAGACATCTGCTAAACAAAGCAATACTGTCTCACAATGAAAATAGACCTGGCATTAAAACTTCTCTGCCCTTGAAACTAACATTCATTGAAACCCACACCACATCCAAAGAAAATGCATCTGGCCAGTGGTGGATAAAGATTACCATTGGGCTGTTTTCAAATCATTGGTCCCTTGCACACAAAATAAGAAACATACATATGTTCTTTGATACATCTTCCTGACTTTATTAAATTCTATTCCTTGTATAATACAGCACACTTGTTAGAGCACATTTTAAATTTATTGTTTGAACATTTTGCAGTAGGCAATGAAACAAAATGCAAGAACCAATAATGACAAAACTACACAATTCAGAGCATTTCCATCATAAGTCTACTAGTCTAATATATATATATATATATATATATATATATATATATATATATACACACACACACACACACACACACACACACACACACACACACACACACATAGTTCCACTAACCATCGAAATTTCAAAACATCGTAATTCTGATCATCGAGACCAGAACATCGAATTTTGAAACAGCGAAGGTTACAAGTGTAACAAAAAAAAAAAAAAAAAAAACCCCAAAAATACATTTTAACAATTGTATGCAGGTGGGCTGTGCCCCCGACACCCCCCTACTTTAATATTCCAACTCTGAGACCGCACTACAGTGGAGTAAAAGGAAATCTCCCAGTTAGCGCTATATGCAGAAGCGCTAAACAGGAGATTTTCCATACCCTATCTGTAGTGCCATAACACAGATGGCACACAGACGCACACAGTATGCAAGGCACCTTGGTGCCCTGCAAAAACACAAACATTCTCCCACCTACACTTACATTTTTCTTCCCCTTCAAACCTTCGATGTTTTCAACCTCGATGTTCTGGTCTCGATGATCTGAACTTTGATGTTTTAAACATTCAATGGTTTGAAGGGGAACCATATATATGCATGTATGTATGTATATAATATATATATATATATATATATATATATATATATATATATATGTATATATTAATTATGTATAAAAATTGAATGTCATTTGCCATAAAAATCATGAAAACCACAGATTTTATGAGAAACAGATAAAAAATATGAGGCATAAATTCACAAGTTGTGGTGGCTAGGGACTTTGGGCTCTTTTTACCTTGTACCCAAGGTACAGGGTTTGAGCCTGAGTACCTGTAGCCACCAGATGTATTAAACTGGGACATTTTCACACACACACACAGACACACACACACACACACACACTTCTCGAGTGCAGCCAGAATTCTCACCCGCTCGCAAGTGTAGCCAGAATAAATAAAACATTTCCTGCTTCAATAAAACATGTTTCCTACTCTCGAGTGCAGCCATAATCCTTTCCGTTCACTCTGCTCAAGCCAAGCTCTACAGTACCCACACACACACACACACACACACACACACACACACACACACACACACACACACACACACACTCACATGTCTGTTCAGATACCTAGTAGCCAAGCAAGTGCAACCAGAATAAATAAAACAGTTCTCGAGTGCAGCCAGACTCCTCACCTGCTCGCAAGTGCAGCCAGAAAAAATAAAACATTTCCTACTTCTGTTCAGATACTTAGTAGCCAAGCAAGTGCAGTCAGAATAAATAAAACAGTTCTCGAGTGCAGCCAGAATCCTCACCCGCTCGCAAGTGCAGCCAGAATCCTCACCTGCTCCCACGTGCAGCCAGAATAAATAAAACAATTCCGTCTTCAATAAAACATGTTTCCTACTTCTCGAGTGCAGCCAGAATCCTTTCCGTTCACCCTGTTCAAGCTAAGCTTTGCAGTACCCAGAGTGGTAAGAATAAAAAATGTTTCCTTGCTCCAGTTCTGTTCAGATACCTAGCCAAGCAGCTCTGCATAAGACGTCCCGCTTCCAAGTGCAGCCAGAATAGAGAATAAATAAGGCCAGAAGAATAAAAAATGTTTCCTTGCTCGCAGGTCCATTTGAAAACACACACACACACACACACACACACACACACACACACACACACACACACACACACACACACACACACACACACCAGCTCTGTTCAGATACCAAGAAAAGCTCTGCAGAATATATCCCCGCTCACAAGTGCAGCCAGAATACAGAATAAATAAAACATGTTGCAGCCAGAATAAATAAAACAAGTTTCTTACTTTTGCAGTGCAGCCAGAATCCTTTCCATTCACCCTGCTCAAGCCAAGCTCTGCAGTACCCAGGACTTCCTGCTCACAAGTCCAGCCAGAAGAATAAAAAATGTTTCCTTCCCACTCGCAGATCCATTTGAACAGCCAGCTGGAAATGTGTACAAACATCCTTTCAAAACAAACAGTGAATAGTGAGCCAGCCAGAAATGTCTGCACGTGAGCCCTTGACCTCAATTATGACAGGCTGGTAGCCACGACGGAGCTGACGTCATCGCGCACATGATGACGTCAGCTCAAAAAGCGAAAAATAAAATTAAAAAAAAAAAAAAAGCTGAGAAAAATTCAGAAATGAAGGGGTGCCACTTGGGAATCGTGGAACCCCATTATTTGGAACCCAAAACTCGGTAAAAACTGAGTAATTCGGTACGGTTGGGAGGTATGCTGTGAAGTTGGAGTCGACAGCTCTAAAGCCTGGGAAGAGGTCAGAGGAGGAGAGCAAGAAAGGGTCGTAGGAGAGAAACCCCCTGCACCAGAAGGGAGAGGGGGCTGAGAAGATGAGGGATCTGATCCACCAACCTTACCATATCAACTTCTGAGAGACTTCTGGTGGAGTGAACGGATAATCCAGAAGGAGACTCTGGTCTCTCTAGAAAGGGGCTAGGAAGTTGTCCAAAGGAGGAGTCAATGGAGGGGGAATAAGTGGTCCTGGGCTGAGTAGAAATATCAGTCTTCGGCACATTCAGCTGTTCCATAGGAGATATCGGCGCTGACATGGGAGCAGTGACAATAGTGCTGGTGTCGGAACTGTAGCCAAAGTAGAAGCGGTAGGAGTCGTAATTTGAATGGGTGTTGTGGTCCGTGTTGATGGCACCAGTAAGGGGTAATGGTGCTGAAGATTCTGTTCCAAAAGCTTCAGAACGTTAGATTTTGGTTCCACAGAGGAACCTGCAGATGCATGCTTGTGCTTTTTAATGGTTGGTGCCGAGGGAGATGTCGACACTGAACGGGAGATTTTGGAACCAGAGGCCGGAGTAGACTGGTCTGCTTTGGATAAGGCTTCTTCAAAAGGGGCTTTAAGAAACCCTTTGAGAATAAGCTTATTCTTACATTCTACCAGGGCTCTGTTACTGAAACCCTGGCAGATTGTACAGTCAGTATTTAAGTGGGGTGCACCCAAACAACAAACACAACAATCATGGCCATTCGAGTTTGGCATTTTCTTGCCACACTCTTTACATTGTTTGAAGCCAGTAGTGGAGCTTTTAGACTTGTCTGCCATCACCCTAAAAAAAAAAAAAAACGGACAGGTAAAAAGAAAGGGAAAAGGAGAAAAAAACAACACTACCAGCAATGGTAGGAAAGATTACCTAACAGTAAAGGGGGGGACTACCACCGATGGTAGTGGAAATTACCAACGGTAAAGGGAAAAGTAACAAACACACTCACACTAAGGGGTAGACCAGAAAATTAAAGGGTTCTATAGGTTCGCACATTCAGTGTCGTTCTAAGGAGTTTAGAGATTAATACCATTAGAGAAAAAAGGACAAAATCATAGTTTTACTTAGCTACAAGACAGGCATCAGCTGACGTGTCTTGCTATAAGAGCGGCAAACGAGACCTGAGGTAATGTAGAGAGGGGCACTGTGAGTAGACTAGTAGCTTCAGAGATTTTTTTTTGGCTGACATAAGCTATATATCGACTGGATTGGTTCTGAGGATCAGAATCGTATCCACAAGTCAAGAATAGATGAAGACTGACAACATCAGATAAATACTTTTGAGAGTGCTTGCATATATTTATTTGGTGATAACTCAGGCCACTCCTGAAAGCCTGGTTGTTTGGTCAACATTACCATTTGTATTAATATTACTTTCACTCACTATAATTGGGTATCCTTTTAAGAGCCTTATAGTAACTGACTTGTGACTGCGAAACTACATTATAGTCTGGGCAAATAAATCTGTGCCAGCCTTTTCCAGGTGCATGTATGTATGTGAAAATTAAATCTCAAAGAGTGTGTGTGCCAGCTACCTGGGGAAAGGACACAAAGCACTGATTTCACAGAGTGGGTGCTGGAGGACTTGGCTCGGACACTCGTATAAGGACCTAACCCTACAGCTGTACCAGTGGGGTGTATTACTGAGGATGTGGAGGGAGAAAGATAGAGAGATCCAGACCCCAGACTGTGTTCCCTGTATTTTTTTAAGGGAAATTGTGCTTGATGCAGAGAGATCTGCATCTGGAAATACCAAGTGTATGCATTTGTATTAAACAGCAAAGATGTGGTAAAAGTGCCCAAAATGTAACTAGTAATCCAAAATTAGGCACCGGAGGAGCAGCAGTTCCAACATACAATTGATTTAATGTTCAAACACAGCAAAAGGAACACACATCCACAAATAACATAAACGCTGATAAAAACACTTCCCCTTATGTTTTCGACTCATTGAACTTCATCAGATGGGCAAAAACCTCATAGTTACCTAGTTGAATAACTTTTCCTGTTTGAATAGACCAAAGAAGTCAGTGATTCAATTAGTTACCAAGATACAGAAAGAGTGGATTCTAAACTGCATATGACAGTCTTACTAGTCTAGCACCATCTGGTGGACAAATAATTATGCAACATTTTCACAATTTTGCAGACTTGAGATTGAGTACAGGTTTTATAGACATCATATCATTAAGTCCTGAATTGTTGCAAGCATCCAGGACTAATTGCCAATATAGTTCCCTGTATTCAAGTCTGGTCTCCCATGGCCCACCACTGGGGTCTATAGGGACCACCTCTATCACGAAAAATTGATACTCTGCTTTTGGACATGCCTGAAGATGTTTGTACAGGGCGTTATCATTTTTCTTCCTTAAATCACAAAGGTGTTCATACATTCTTTGTTTTAACCTCCTTTCCGTCTTACCCACATAGAAGGAGTCACATGCCCTACACAAAACAATATATACCACACCTATTACAATTTGCATACCCTTTAGCAGTTATATACTTGTTCTACATTTTAAATATAACATGTCCCCAGTCCGTATGTACTTACATTGGGTACAACTTCCATTGTGTGTACCTTTTTTGTTATTAATGAGAGTTCCGAAATTGTTATTATGTGAACCTCCTTCCAAAATATTTTTGATAGTTCATCCTTTTTTGTACACACATTTATGTGGCTTGTCAAATATACAATTTAAATCTGATAAGGCTGCACATTTTTTCCACTCCTTGTCTATAACTTGTTTGACCAAATTAGTTTCACCGTCATATGTGATAGTCAAAGCAGATTGGTAAGACGCCCCTTCTATCTTTGTATCTGGCCTTGCATAATCAGAGGGGTGATTTTTATCCAAAATAGGGGCAAACCTAGACTCTCTACCATCCCACGACTTCTGTTAATGCATCATTCAAAAGTGTGGGAGGGTACCCTCTGGCTTTGAACATTTCTACTATAAAATTACATTCTCTTTTAAAATCCTGGTTATCAGATGTCATTCTGCTAGCCCGGACCAGTTGAACTTTTATTGCCCCTCTTTTTTGGTGTGGGGGGTGGGCATAGTGAAGATAAGAATTTGATAATGTCTGCTTTCTATGTATTTTAGATTTGAAACCATTGTCCACCCATTGAATGTTAACATCAAGGTAATTTAACTCACTATTGTTAATCTGATATGTACATTTTTGGAACTTAGTAGTCTTAGAAATGTATTCAAGGAATTTGAAAAAATGATTATCAGTACCAGTCCAAAAATTACAGATGTCATCTGAAAAACACCCATACAGGTTCCAATATTGCTTGAATTCAGAGGTGAACACATATTTGTTTTATCAATATAGGAGAATAATGTTGGCATAGGTAGGGGCACAGTGTGCCCCCATTGCCACGCCCTTCAATTGTTTATAGTATTCTCCCTGAAAGAAAATAAAATTATTCTTAAGGACTAGGGCCATTAAAATTAGACAAGTGTGAAATACACCAAAGGGAATATCCTCACAATCGGCCATGAATTCCTCAAATCAAGCAAGCCCCACATCATGTGGAATACACGTGAACAAATCCACTACATCAAGTGTAATGAAAGTACATGTGTTGGATTGTTGTTCATTGCTTATACATCTTAAAAATCCCATGAATCCTTGAGAATATTCTCATTTTTGAAAACTGTGTTTTTTAGATTATAATCTATATATTTTGCCAAAGGTGCAGTTACTGAACCTTCCACAGAGACAATAGGCCTAAGCGGTGGGTCAGTAATACTTCTGTGGATCTTGGGTATGCCAAAGATAGAGGGTACTCTGGGCTTGTCGACATTTAAAAAGTTATAAGTCTCAACGTCTATGAGCCCCGCTATCACTAGGTCATTTAGACACACACAAATATTTTTGTAGGCAATGTTGACTTAGTTCAAGGAAACTCTAGCCTATGTCTCTTCATCATTGAGCAAGTCAAACATTTTGCTTTCATAGCTGATATGATACATTAAAACAACCCCTCCACCCTTGTCAGGTTTCATGGTTCTAAGGTTTTTGTTTTCCTTGAAATCATATAGAATATTCATCTCCTCAGTAGTTACATTTGGGGTCACTCTGTTGTATTTCAAAATTTTTCTCAATTCTTTTTCCACCACCAGTTCAACATTTCTAAGCTGGGGGTGCAGTGGGGGTTGAAAGTGCTTTTCTTCACTAGTCTATTGTGAATATTCTTTTTCTCCTGTCCATTAAAAAATAATTCTAGATTTTTTGTCTAATAAATAATTAAAAATCAACTGATAAATTCAGCAAATTGGTTTTTACCCTGGGTATAAAAGTGAATCCTTTTGAAAATAAATTAGAATGCCCTTTGGTGATGACAGTGCTAGTGTAGTTAAATATGTTAAAACCATTGTAGCTAAATAAGCAACCATCTTATGTAATTTCATCTTGAGAATCTATCGCCAATATGTTCATTCCTGTGGTCCCCAACTTTTCTGTACTTGGTTCCCATACCTGTAGTTCACAGGACCCTTCTGTCTCAACCTCTCGGACCTCCTCAGAGGTGGAAATTCTGAGGGGTCCTGTAAGTTTAAATTTTCTTGGTCATTCTGATTAATATTCTCTGTATATGCCCATCTTCTATCGTTTTCACCACCATGTAAGTTGCTGTTGACCCTAAAGGGTTTTGGTTTAGGGTAATGTGTCATGCTAGCATATTCATTAGAGTCTCTCTCAATTTTCCTAAGGTTTCTATCCTGTATTTTCTTGCATTTTAACTCAATACCATTCAAAATATCAATATACTTTGCCTTTTCAGTTTCTATACTAAACAGTAAACCACTAACAATACTGTTGTTAACGCTCTCAATCTGATTAAAAACATTTTCCATTTCTAGCTAATTTTTTGATAATAGCTCTCATTATGTCTGCCCCACATCTATCAAAAGCCATAAAGAGGTCCTGGTGAAACTGAGAACCTTCTTTTACATTATTAGGATACTTGCATACTCTTAAACCTTTAGGAACAATTTTTAAATGCAGACAGTGTTTAAGATAAGCATCAAGTTTAGAAAGCATAGTAGCATACGTATCACTGTTAATAGCAACTTGCTTTTGTGCACTAAAATCAATTTTAAAATTTAAAATTTCTCTAAAATGTCTTTTAGTACCTTGTTGGTTTGAACTGTTGCAACTTGTTTCTCTTTCACTCAGTCCATGGTTTGGATGTGTGTTCACTTGTGAAAGACTCTCCTCATGGTTAGAGGTTAATGTGATACTGGGATGCGGTCGTTGAGAAATTTGTGAGTTCAAATTTACAGTCCTTGTAGTAGCATTTCTGCCCTCCGTTCCTTCCTTAGAAGCTGAACGTTGTAATCCTTCCTGGTTACCAGGTAGAGAAACTCCTGCTGCTAGAGAAGCCACGGATTGGCTAAGGGGTGTCAAAAGCCCCACTAGGTGTGTCAGTTGTCCAATGAGTTTACGCAGCTCACCCAGTTTAGTCCCTTTAGATCTGTTTTCATTAACAGACGCATTGGAGCCAGCCAGTGAATCCATAACCACAAAACCAAAACTATTAAACAGCAAAGAAGTGTTAAAAGTGCCCAAAACGTAACTAGTAATCCAAAATTAGGCACCAGAGACCAGCAGTTCCAACACACAAGTGATTTAATGTTCAACCACAGCAAAAGGAACACACATCCACAAATAACATAAACGCTGATAAAAACATTTCCCCTTACGTTTTCATCTAATAGAACTTTATCAGATGGGCAAAAACCTCATAGTTACCTAGTTAAATAACTTTTCCTGTTTGAATAGACCGATGAAATCAGTGACTCAATTCAATTAGTGTTACAGTGGGTTAGTGTTACAAGTCTGTAACTTGTTATTTGTAACTTGTTATTTGTACTCATTATAAATCTCTTATGTCCATATGTGGAGCTTTTCTCCCCGGGCCTCTGCTGAAAATGGAAATATATCCAGTCAGACTAGCCCGGTTAACAAATGTAAAATAAATAAAAATAAAATAAATAAATTACTTACCCAGATACAGAAAGAGTGGATTCTAAACTGCACGTGACAGTCTTACTAGTCTAGCACCATCTGGTGGATAAATAATAAAACACATGAAAATGTATATAAAATCAAGAATTCACTTAAATAAATAAACCAGGATAAAATAACTTTTAGTTATGTACTCACCATAACTTCAGATGTTTGGGATCCATCTCGCCTACATTCTGACTGATGGGTTCGGAGCCGATCCCTCGGCTCCGACTCGGCACGCTTATGCTATAGAGCGAGGCCTCTAATTGGCTGAGCTATCTTTATCCCAGGATGCACCACCACTAATCCCCCAGATCTTGTTTGTCCGCATTCATGCACACATGCACAGCTTGTTTATATAACATTGTTAGATGTTTCAAGATGAAACAACAGGATTCGGACCTTCTGATATCCTCTGATCTCCTAGGAAGGGGGAAGGAGGGTGGGTTATTAGGAATGTAGGCGAGATGGATCCCAAACATCTGAAGTTATGGTGAGTACATAACTAAAAGATGTTATGTGATCCTATCTCGCCTACATTCTGACTGATGGGACAGCGTCCCTAGCACCTAAATCCCAGGTGGCTCATTGGAAAACACTCCTGAGCACTGTGGAACCAAATGAAGCTCGTCCTCTAGATGCCACATCTAATTTGTAGTGAGAAATGAAGGTGTGCGGGGAAGACCATGTAGCCGCAGCACAAATGTCACCAATAGCAAGCTTAGAATGAAATGCTACCGAAGTAGCCATAGCCCTTGTAGAATGAGCCTTGACAGAGGTGGTAAGCTGTTTGTTAGAATAAATATAAGCTTGAGTAATACAGTCCCTGATCCATTTGGCAATAGTGACCTTTGTGACAGCGTTGCCCAATTTGTTTTCTGCAAAGGATACAAACAACTGATCTGTTTTCCTTGATTGTTTGGTCCTATCTAAATAAAAACGTAACTGTCTGTGGACATCTAGTGTGTGGAAAATAAACTCCGCTTTATTGGAGTATTTTGGGAAAAAAACTGGAAGCTCTAACGATTGTTGCAAGCATAAAGTAAAACAAACTTTAGGAACAAAAGAAGGATTTGGTCTGAGGGACACCCTGTCTGTATGAAAAACCAAGTACGGGGGTTTCACTGACAAAGCTTGAAGTTCTGAAACCCTTCTGGCTGAAGTAATCGCCACTAGAAAGGCTGTCTTCCATGATAGAAACTTTAGATCACAGGTAGCTGCCGGTTCAAAGGGGAAAGAAGTCAAGGCACGCAACACTATATCGAGATCCCATGGAGGTGCAGGATGAGAAATCGGAGGTCTTAATAGAGCAGCACCTTTCAAGAAGGTCTTACACAATCTGTTGCTCATTAAAGGTGGGTCTATGGATTCATGAAAATTAGAAATCGCTGCCAATTGTACTTTGATGGTAGAAACTGAAGAGCCTTGATTGAAAAGAGAGGTCAGGAATTTGAGTACTTCTGCCACGGAGTAGAAATGGGGTCCAGGCCCGGAGTTGAGCCCAAATAGCAAACCTTTTCCAT
Organism: Protopterus annectens; assembly: GCF_019279795.1. Taxonomy (NCBI): domain Eukaryota; kingdom Metazoa; phylum Chordata; order Ceratodontiformes; family Protopteridae; genus Protopterus; species Protopterus annectens. The sequence goes on along the minus strand of NC_056733.1, from coordinate 126,823,527 downwards.
TTGCTAGAATACAGTTTCTTCGTAGCAGACTTGTGGGCTGAAGATAATATGTGCACAACATCTGGATCCAGTGCATGTCTCCTGACTATCGTCGGAAGAGGAGGAGCCAAGCCGTCAATTTTAAGGTGTGTAGGGACTGGTGTAGTAGTCCCGACTGATGAATCAGTAGGTCTGGGACCTGGTCCAGGAACCATGGACCTTCCAGAGCATGTTTCGAAGATAGGGAAACCACACTTGACGAGGCCAGTAAGGAGCAATTAAGATCATCTTGCTCCCTAAGAGAGATGCCTTTGAATCACCCTGGGAGGAGAGGAACTGGAGGGAAGGCATAAAGCAGGCCGGTGGGCCAAGGATGGACTAATCGTCCATGGGGCTCTTCCCGGGCCGGGTTAGGGAAAAAATTCTTTGCACTTGCATTCAGAGGAGTCGAAGAGGTCGCAACACGGAACTCCCCATTCGCTGAAAATCTGCCTTGTAACTGTCATATTCAGAGACCATTCGTGAGGAGAGAGGATGGTTCTGCTCAACCTGTCGGTTATGACATTGGACTTGCCCGGTATGTGAGTAGCCACTAGGAAGCGTTTGGTTGAGACTGCCCATTCCCAAACTCTCATTGCTTCTCTGCAAAGAGGATAGGATCTGGTCCCTCCCTGTTTGTTCAGGTACCAGACAACTGACATGTTGTCTGAGTGAACAGCAATTACGCCCTGAGGGAGATAATCTTGAAGGGACAGGAGTACTGTCCTCATTTCTAGGATGTTGATGTGGAGAGGGGTCTCTTCCGGGTGCCATTTGCCTTGGACTGACCTGCCAAGGGAATGCCCCCCCCCACCCCGTCTGGGAGGCGTCCGTGGTCAAAGTGGCCGCCGGAGGAGGAAGAACAAAGGGTCGTCCCTGATCCAAATTGGAGGACACTAGCCACCAGCGAAGGTCCCGTTTGCAAGATTCTGTGATCCATATGAGATGATTGAGAGGGAGTTCCTGAAAGGACCACTGAGTTGAAAGAAGCCACTGGAGGATTCTCATGTGTAACCTTGCCAAGGGAACTAGCAGAACTGTGGCAGACATGGATCCCAATAGCTGTAGGACCATTCTGGCTGGGGCTTTGGACCTGGGGAGTAAGGCTCGAACCTGATTTTGAATGGTTTGAATTCTGTCTGCAGGTAGATAGACCCGCATCTGGTTTGAATCTATCTCTACCCCTATGAATCTTATTCTTTGAGATGGCCAAAACACAGACTTTGGCCAATTGAAGGTGATTCCAAGGGAATTGCCCAGTGATATTGTGGCTTGCAGGCTCCGTAGAAGTAGATGCTTGGAGGTGGCAGTTAGGAGCCAGTCGTCTAGGTACGGAAACACCTGGAATCCTAGACTTCTCAGGTGAGCAGTCACTACTGCCAAGCATTTGCTGAACACCCTGGGGGCTGTGGTGAGACCAAAGGGCAGCGCACGGAACTGAAAATGACTGCCACCTAGGCTGAAGCGCAAGTGTCTCCTGGACGTTTGATGTATTCTGATATGAAAATACGCGTCCTTGAGGTCTATGGAGCACATCCAAACACCTTTCTCCAACAATGGGAGAATGGTTTGTAGAGTGACCATTCGGAACTTGGACTTCTTGACTGAACGGTTTAGGTTGCTTAGGTCCAAAATGGGTCTCAAGTCCCCGGTCTTTTTTGGCACCAAAAAGAATCTTGAGTAAGTCCCTAATCCGATCTGGTCTGCGGGGACCGGTTGGATGACTCCTTTTTGCAGCAGCTTTGAAATTTCTGAGGCTGCGGTATCCCGTTGACTGGGTGGCGGGTCCGGGATTTTTTTGGACTGAGGGGGGGCAAGAGAATGGGATGGAGTAACCTCCGGCGATAATTCGAAGCACCCATCGGTCCTGAGTGATCCCTTCCCAGGCCTTCAGGTGCTTGAACGACCCCGACTGGCTCCGGAGCAGCACAGTCGGGCAATCCCTCAGGGACTATGAAAAGCTGAAGAGCCACGAAAGGACTCGCGGTCTCCAGTGTTGCGAGGGCCTCTGCCGCCTCTGGGACGGCGTCTTCGGATGAATTTCCCCTCCTCTGCCTCTGGAGGGGAACCTTCCTGCTGAGAGGGTAAGACTTCTGAGATCTACGGAACCACATCTTCCCCTCTTTTAGCCTTGGGATAAGGCCGAAGGGAGTGGAAAATCGTGCCCCTACGGCAGTCAGAGTCTTACCCTCCTGTTCACAGCGGTAAGTGTGTCTTTACCTTGGGTCCAAACAGGAGGACCCATCAAAGGCGTCGGCAAATGAAGACTTAAAGGCCTCCGCGAAATGAAACAGGCGGAGCCAGGCTTGTCTCCGTAGAGCGATGCCTGTACCTGTCGCTCTACTCGCCCCTTCGGCCGCATACGAAATGAGCCTCATGGACGAGTTCGAAATGGACGACATTGTAGCCAGCTGCGATCCAACCGTCTGGGCCAGCTCCTCAGGCAGGTTACCCAAGAGGGTATCGGATAGCTCCTTAATCAGATCCCTCTGAAATCTCGTAAAGTGCGTCAGGTAGTTCAAAGACCTCAGTGTAAAGGCCGCTGAACTAAGGGTGCGCTTACCGTACCGATCCATGCTCCTAGACTCCTTATTAGGAGGATGGACGGACGTAGAAGCCTCTGCTACATCTTGCTGGGTAGCAGATGCCACCACCATAGCATCTACAGCCACACCTTTCGTAAGGAACTCTCTATCCGGGGGCGCCGAGAGAAATTTGTTTGGACGAGCGGGCACCGGTTCCACAGAGTCTGGGTGTTCCCACGCCCTTCGACAGATCAAATCCAAGAGCTCGTCGAAGGGCGGAGACACCCAGGAGGCGGAGGGCTGAGCCCCGAAGGCCTTCAGGAACACCGACTCATCAGCAGAGGAAGGTTTGGACTGCCAGCCGCCTCGTTGTTTTAGGGCTTCTAGGATGTCTGCAAAGGAGACATCATCCGAGGACGACTTGGGGGACCCCTCTGCATCATCGAGATCAGTGTCGGATGTCAAAGACTCGTCAGGGGAGTCAACGTGCTTCCTCTTGCACATTTTCTTCCTGGGAGGTTCCTCCGAAGAGGCTTCAGAAGGACCTCCAGGAGGGGGAGAAACCCCAGCGGGGGTAACCTGAGGCCCAGGGGCTCCGCTGTCTACGGACAGGGGGACTGCCAACGACCCAGTCTCCAAATGTAGGGAAGGAGCTGGGGAAACTGTGGAGGTAGCCAAGGAAGATTTGGCTAAAGCACTCCTCATAGCCCTGAAGGCGGGACCACCAGAATCCTGGGAGGGTCCCCCCTCCGTGGCCACGACAGTGGACGGTACTCCCGCCGCCGACGCACCAAGAGGGAGACTTGGGACCGAAAGCATCAATCCCGAAGCCTCCCCCCCAGGGCCGAAGGAAGAAGTCCGTGCACTGAACTCCGACCCAAGAGCCGGAGTAGGAGCAAGGGTCGGGCCCGACCCTAACACCTCCACTGGTTCCACCAGCACCTGCTCCAACGGTGCCAAAGCTGTTGGAGGAGGAAATACAGTAGGGGGGTGGACCATCGGCTCTGAAGCCAAATGGGCTGGAGCCGAAACCATCTTTTGGAACACCGGAGACTGGAAGAGTCGAAGGAGCACCCTGTCGATGTCCGAATCAGACATCTTGGATGATCTCGAGGATACCGATCGGGCCCAAACCGATTTCTCCATCAGCTCCGAAGGGCTCGGGGACCGGCTCCGAAATGACTCAACAATTATCGGCTCCGAGGAAACCTTCAAGGAAATTTCCCTCGGTGCCGATAAGGACTTCGGCTCCGAGGGGGAAGAGTCTGAGCCGATGACCCTTATCGGCTCCAATATCAGTGGAGCCGATGAGGGTGACCCGCCTCTCGATGCTCCAGACCTCGGCTCCGAAACCAGAGGGGTCGAGGCTGGAGGCATCGAGGCAGACCGTTCCGACCTCGGCTCCGAAGTCCGTGGAGCCGATGGAGATGTCTGCTTAGTTTTCTTAGCAGTCGGTTCCGACTGACTGGTCGGAGCCGACGCTTTCCTCTTTTTAGAAGGAGACGGAGAGGAAGATAAAGCCTCCTCGAAGGAAGGCTTGATTAATCCTTTGAGGATTAATTTGTTTTTCCTCTCCTGGAGGACTCTGGAGGAAAACGCATGGCATACACTGCATGATTCCTGCAGATGTTTAGCACCAAGACAATAGACGCACGAGGAGTGGTCGTCCGTTATGGACATTTTGAAGCCACACCTCGTGCACTTTTTAAACCCGGAGGGTTTATGCTCTTTAGACATATTCAGGCTACAAAAAACAGATAACTACAGTAAACACTAAAGGGTTTGACACACAAGAACACAATTATGTACGCCACTAACTTAGTGTAAATAATTTAAACTAAAGAACTTTTTTTTTTTTTTTTTACACAAGATTGAGAAAGAGAAAAGGAAAAAGAGGAGGGCCAAGACCCTCTAACTTAAACGGGTACTTGACCCACACACAATCACAAGAAGTAGTAACCACAGGGGAAGGCCCCTCTAACTTAAACGGAAACTTCTCTGACAGGAAAAAAACACCAAATTTTACCAAATCTTAGAAAAAAACACTCGTACACAAAGAATAGCCATTATAACAGCTTTTGGGTTTTAAATGAATCAAATACTGACAGGAAAAAAGCCTAATATATAGTACTTAGCCCAGCCAATGTTGAGACCACGTCCAAGCTCTGTAAGCGGCAAACGAGATCTGGGGGATTAGTGGTGGTGCATCCTGGGATAAAGATAGCTCAGCCAATTAGAGGCCTCGCTCTATAGCATAAGCGTGCCGAGTCGGAGCCGAGGGATCGGCTCCGAACCCATCAGTCAGAATGTAGGCGAGATAGGATCACATAACATCATAAATATACATAAAAATATAAAAAAATATAAAATGTTCACAATTTTGCAGACCTGAGCTAGAGTACAGGTTTTATAGACACCATATCATTAAGTCCTGAATTGTTGATCTAAAGGGACTGAACTGGGTGAGCTGCTTATACTCATTGGACAACTGACACAACTAGTGGGGCATTTGACACCCATTAGCCAATCCATGGCTTCTCTAGCAGCAGAAGTTTCTCTACCTGGTAACCAGGAAGGAGTACAACGTTCAGCTTCAAAGGATGGAACGGAGGGCAGAAATGCTACTACAAGGACTGTAAATTTGAACTCACAAATTTCTCAACGACCGCAATCAAGCCTGGATGGCTTTCCCAGTATCACATTAACCTCTGAACACACATCCAAACCATGAACTGAGTGAAAGAGAAACAAGTTGCAACAGTTCAAACCAACAAGGTACTAAAAGACATTTTAGAGACATTTTAAATTTAAAAATTGATTTTAGTGCACAAAAGCAAGTTGCTACTAACAATGAAACGTATGCTACTATCCTTTCTAAACTTGATAATTTATTGTACAAATACAAAGCCTGGGAAACTGGCAATGCTCATCTTAAACACTGCCTGCATTTAAAAATTGTTCCTAAAGGTTTAAGAGTATGCACGTATCCTAATAATGTAAAAGAAGGTTCTCAGTTTCACCAGGACCTCATTGTGGCTTTTGATAGATGTGGGTCAGACATAATGTGAGCTATTATCAAAAATAGTGAGCTAGAAATGGAAAATATTTTTAATCAGATTGAGATTATTAACAACAGTATTGTTAGTGATTTACTGTTTAGTATAGACACTGAAAAGACAAAGTATTTTGATGTTTTGAATGGTATTGAGTTAAAATGCAAGAAAATACAGGATAGAAAACTTATGAAAATTGAAAGAGACTCAAATGAATATGCTAGCATGACACATTACCCTAAACCAAAACCCTTTAGGGTCAACAGCAACTTACATGGTGGTGAAAACGATAGAAGATGGGCATATACAGAGAATATTAATCAGGATGACCAAGAAAATTTAAACTTACAGGACCCCTCAGAATTTCCACCTCTGAGGAGGTCCGAGAGGTTGAGACAGAAGGGCCCTGTGAACTACAGGTATGGGAACCAAGTACAGAAAAGTTGGGGACCAAAGAAACAAACATATTGTAGATAGATTCTCAAGATGAAATTACACAAGACGGTTGCTTATTTAGCTACAATGGTTTTAATATATTTAACTACACCAGCACTGTCATCACCAAAGGGCATTTTAATTTATTTTCAAAAGGATTCACTTTTATACCCAGGGTAAAAACCATTGGTGAATTTATTAGTTGATTTTAAATTATTTATCAGACAAAAAAATCTAGAATTATTTTTTAATGGACAGAAGAAAAAGAATATTCACAATAGACTAGTGAAGAAAAGCACTTTCAACCCCCACTGCACCCACAGCTTAGAAATTTTGAACTGGTGGTGGAAAAAGAATTAAGGTAAATGTTGAAATACAACAGAGTGACCCCAAATGTAACTATTGAGGAGAAGAATATTCTATATGATTTCAAGTAAAACAAAAACCTTAGAACCATGAAACCTGACAAGGGTGGAAGGGTTGTTTTAATGGATCATATCAGCTATGAAAGCAAAATGTTTGACTTGCTCAATGATGAAGAGACATACGCTAGAGTTTCCTTGAACGAAGTCAACATTGCCTACAAAAAGATTTCTGTGTCTAAATGACCTAGTGAAAGAGGGACTCATAGACATTGAGACTTATAACTTTTTAAATGTCGACAAGCCCAGAGTACCCTCTATCTTTGGCATACCCAAGGTCCACAAAAGTATTACTGACCCACCGCTTAGGCCTATTGTCTCTGCGGAAGGATCAGTAACTGCACCTTTGGCAAAATATATAGATTGTAATCTAAAAAACACAGTTTTCAAAAATGAGAATATTCTCAAGGATTCATGGGATTTTTTTAAGATGCATAAGCAATGAACAACAATCCAACACATGTACTTTCATTACACTTGATGTAGTGGATTTGTTCACATGTATTCCACATGATGTGGGGCTTGCTTGGTTTGAGGAATTCATGGCTGATTGTGGGAATATTCCCTTTGGTGTATTTCGCACTTGTCTAATTTTAATGGACCTAATCCTTAAGAATAATTTTATTTTCTTTCAGGGAGAATACTATAAACAATTGAAAGGCGTGGCAATGGGAGCACACTGTGCCCCTACCTACGCCAACATTATTCTCCTATATTGGAAAACAAATATGTGTTCACCTTTGAATTTAAGCAACATTTGGAGCCTGTATGGGCGTTTTTTAGATGACATCTGCATTTTTTGGACTGGTACTGATAATCATTTTTTTGAATTCCTTGAATACATTTCTAAGACTACTAAGTTCCTAAAATTTGCATATCAGATAAACAATAGTGAGTTAAATTACCTTGATGTTAACATTCAAAGGGTGGACAATGGTTTCAAATCTAAATACATAGAAAGCAGACATTATCGAATTCTTATCTTCACTATGCGAGTGCCCACCCCCCACACCAAAAAAGAGAGGTAATAAAAGGTCAACTGGTCCAAGCTAGCAGAATGACATCTGATGACCATGATTTTAAAAGAGAATGTGATTTTATAGTCGAAATGTTCAAAGCCAGAGGGTACCCTCCCACACTTTTGAATGATGCATTAACAGAAGTCATGGATGGTAGAGAGTCTAGGTTTGCCCCTATTTTTGGGTAAAAATCACCCCTCTGATTATGCAAGGCTAGGTATGAAGATAGAAGGGACGTCTTACCAATCTGCTTTGACTATCACATATGATGGTGAAACAAATTTGGTCAAACAAGTTATAGACAAGGAGTGGAAAAAATTTGCAGTCTTATCAGATTTAAATTGTATATTTGACAAGCCACTTAAATGTGTGTACAAAAAAGGACGAAATATCAAAAATACTTTGGAAGGAGGTTCCCATTATAACAATTTCAGAACTCTCATTAGTAACAAAAAAGGTACACACAAATGTGGAAGTTGTACCCAATGTAAATAAATATGGACTGGGGACATGTTATATTTAAAATGTAGAAACAAGTATATAACTACTAGAGGGTATGCAAATTGTAATACCACAGGTGTGGTATATATTGTTTTGTGTGGGCCATGTGACTCCTTCTATGTGGGTAAGACGGAAAGGAGGTTAAAACAAAGAATGTATGAACACCTTTATGATTTAAGGAAGAAAAATGATAATAACGCCCTGTACAAACATCTTCAGGCATGTCCAAAAGCAGAGTATCAATTTTTCGTGATAGAGGTGGTCCCTATAGACCCCAGGGGTGGGCCATGGGAGACCAGACTCGAATAAAGGGAACTATATTGGCAATTAGTCCTGGATGCTTGCAACAATTCGGGACTTAATGATATGGTGTCTATAAAACCTGTACTCAAGCTCAGGTCTGCATAATTGTGAAAATTTTACATTTTTTTACATTTTTATGTACATTCATGTTATTTTATTCTGGTTTATTTATTTAAGTGAATTCTTGATTTTATATACATTTTCATGTGTTTTATTATTTGTCCACCAGATGGTGCTAGACTAGTAAGACTGTCACATGCAGTATAGAATCCACTCTTTCTGTATCTTGGTAACTAATTGAATCACTGATTTCATTGGTCTATTCAAACAGGAAAAGTTATTTAACTAGGTAACTATGAGGTTTTTGCCCATCTGATGAAGTTCTGAAACGAAAATCTAAGGGGAAGTGTTTTTATCAGTGTTTATGTTATTAGTGGATGTGTGTTCCTTTTGCTGTGTTTGAACATTAAATCACTTGTGTGTTGGAACTGCTGGTCTCCAGTGCCTAATTTTGGATTACTAGTATGCATTTGTATTCCAAGTGAATATCCCTCTCCAGTGTCAGTGGTGAGGATTCAGGCTCCTTGATTACTGGCCTAGCGTGGGGACTTTACAATGTGGACCACCAAAGATGACAGCCTGGCATCTCTGGCTACTGCTAGAATTGCAGAAACACATGGTCACCATTAGGACTTTTAGATCTGGTATTGGCAATCTGGGATCCAATACTCAAGGCAGATGTATCAAATGAGGCCAAAGGAAGGGGAACCAAACCTGCTGGAGACAAAATGGAATAATGAAAACCACTCTCATCTTGCACATTCTGGCTTTCTGAATAAATTTTGACAAAAGTGATATTTGGGTAAGTGCAAAGGAGACCCAAGGGCCAACTTTAAACTTTAGGGCAAAGTAACTGCTGCACTTGATGTTCATGTATGAGGCAAAGAGGTTGCAGCAAGGTTGGTCCCAGCAGCTGAAAATTTTATTTGCCACTCTCTGGTTGAGAGACCAATGATGAGACACTAGACTCAACCTGCTCAACTTGTCTGTTAGCACATTTGATATCCCCGGGATGTTCGTCACTAGCAGAAAATGTTGGGAAAACGTCTCCCACTGTCACTGTATCATTGCCTCCTGGCAAAGTGAGTATGATTGTGTGCACTCTTGTTTGTTGATGTACCAGACCAAAAGTCTTGAAAAGCCTCCAACAACAGCAGGACCACTCTCAGCTCCAAGATACTGATCTGAAGGTTGGCCTCTAGCGGTGACCAAGAAGGGAAGCGTCCATGATTACTGTGGCTGGGGGCTTTGGTAGACAAAAGGTTCTTCCTTCTGTTACTGATGCAGAGGTTATACACAATTTGATATGATCTCTGCAAACTTGTGTGAGACAAATCTTGGCATGGAGAGGGTGTAGACTTTACAACCACTAAAACGAAAGAGTCCACTGTAATACTCTCATGTGGCATCTCACCATGGGATCTAATGTAATGGTAGAGGCCATCAAGCCTAATAGCAAAGAATCGGCCATGAAACCTAATAGACAAAGAATCAACCTTGCTTGAGGAAGAGGCTGCTGAATTACCTGAGAGGCCATTAGGCATAGGAATAACACTCTGGTTCATAGGTGTGTACTAGGCTAATGGCCCTGGAGTGTTTATAAGCCTAACCTAAAAAAATTGCCCAGGCTACTAGTTCACAGAGCCCCTATCCAGATGGTGTCTGGAAGCTTGGTGATTTAAAGAGCCATGTTAATGTGACATTATTTAATTTCTATTTGTTGTGTAAGAGACAGCTGGCTTTGTGAGTGACTGACTGTGATCCTCAGTAACTGTACAAGGTGTTCTACCAGTAGATCCTTGGAATTAGCAGTATGCAGCCAGTCATCTAAGTACAGGAACACCTAGATCCCTTGCATTTGGAGATGAGATGCTACCACTGCCATAACCTTTGTGAACACCCAGGGGATGTGGTGAGACTGAAGGGCTATGCTCTGAACTGAAAATGATTAGCTCCTAGCCAGAAACAGAGAAATCTTCTGGATCATCTCTGTATTTTATGCGATAGTAGGCATCCTGAAGTTCTAAAAAGCACATCCAATCATCCTTCCTCAATAGAGGCAATATGGACTGTACCATAATCATCTGGAACTTTGTCTCATGAAATGATTGAGATGGCTGATATGCAAAATTAGCCTGATGTCCGCTGTCTTTTTTGGAACTAAAAAGAACCTGGAATAGGTCTTGGGAAACTTACTGGTGACTCCTTTTTCTAGCGACTTTGAAACCTGTTGCTGCAGTTTCCAACTAACTGTGTGGAATGTCAGGAATCTTAATTTCTTCTTTGGAGGGTAAGAAAAGGGAATGGCATAACCTCTGGTGATTATCCTTAACACCCAGGAATCTGATGTGCTGTCATGCTTAGTGTGCAAGGATAAGCGCACCCTAATTGCCTCCAGAGTGCGGCATTTGGGTAACGTTTCAGAAATGCTGACAGGACCTTTCAGTGAAAGGACCATAAAACCCCTGATTATGTGGTTCACCTCTGTCCATTTCAGTTACCTCCCTCTCTGCCAAGGGGGGAGGGGGAGTGCTGTCTCTAGGACTGTCCTGGTGATAATGTTGTAATTTTCTGAACCACATCCTCTTAAGACAGAAGTGGCAAACTTCATGACACCCATGCAGATGGACAGTACAGTTACGACTACTGAATCCTACACAATTGCACTTTATAAGCACTTACATGAGTGCATGGATCGTGCTATCCCAAACAGAACCAAGACGCTATCCTCCAAAAAAAGGAAGCCAATCTGGTGGTCCCCTGCCATAAACAAACAGTACAACAGAAGGAAGAAACTGTTGCAAAAGAGAGTAAAATCCCATGAGTGGAGGAGCTCCCTGGTCAGCCTCAGTAAGAAGCTGCTTTCCCTGATAAAATCCTCCAAAGCTAATTATGAAAACAAAATCGCCACTGATTCTGAAGACAACCACAAAGCATTCTATAGCTATGTCAAGAATCTCAATGGCAACAGATCTGCCCTGAGTTACAGCACAATGGCACTAAATATACAGACCCAACTGATACTGCCAACATCCTGGCAGATAGGTTCAGTGATAACTTTACCCCCCTCTCACCCCCTAAAGAGCCCATCTCTATACCGGAAGAATGCAAAGTTCCTGTAATCACGGCTGCACAGGTAAAAAACACACTCTCCAAAGCCAAGAACACAGCATTCATGGGACCAGACAACATCCCAGGCTGCATTCTACATGAACTACAGAACGAACTGGCACCCCACCCAAGTACCATGTTCAATCATAGCCTCGCCTCAGGCTTTGTGCCTGCTGAATGGAGCACAGTGATGGTTAACCCACTCCACAAGGGGGGAGCCACCACGGACCCCGGGAACTACCACCCCATTAGCCTGACGAGCCTGGTCTGCAAGGCCATGGAATGTATCATCATGGAACCTATAAACAAAGATATTGGTAATCTCCAAACTATGGACCCCACCCAGTTCGCGTTTGTAAAAGGCAGATCATGTCTCCTAAACCTGATAGACTTCTTTGAAGCAGTCACCAAAGCCGTAGACAAGGGTAAGGTGGTTCACACAGCCTATCTAGATCTTGCCAAAGCTTTCAACACCATCCCCCAATCTGGAATTATAGATAAACTCACTAAACTAGGTATAAATCCCTATGTCACAAGATGGGTTGCCAACTGGCTCACTGACAGAACCCACACTGTGAAAGTAGCAGATTCCAAATCCGACTTCAAACCAGTGACAAGTGGAGTATCACAGGGTTCAGTCCTGGGTCCTCTCCTGTTTGGTATCTACTTCTCTGAAGTACAGGCTAACACAGAAGGTCTTTGTCTAACGAAGTTCACAGATGACTGCAAATTAGGAGCCATAATCGAAACTCCTAACGATGTGGACATCCTATAAAAGGGCCTCACTGAGACAGATGCCTGGTGTCAAAGCCATGGCGTCAAGCTCAATGCCAAAAAGTGCATTGTCATCCCCTTTGGTAAAAACTTTGTACCCATGAACTACAACATAGGCGGTAGCATACTTAACACCAAAAGTGTGATAAGAGACCTTGGGACACAGGTGGACAGTAGTATCTCCTTGATAATCACATCGCCACAGTAGTCAGGAAATCCTTCTACATGGCACACCTCATCACAAAAGGTTTCTCAACCAGAAAAAAAGAGGTCATTGTTCCACTCTACTCATCACTCATTAGACCCATTATAGAGTACAATGCCCCTTTTGGTATGTACCTCACAAGACAGCTACAACAACTGGAAAGGCCGCAGAAATACCTCACAAAGAGGATTACCAGCCTCAAACAGATGCCCTACGCAGACCTTCTCAAAAAACTCCAGCTTTACTCTGTCGCATATCGCCTACTCAGAGGTGATCTCTGCCTAACATACAAAGCTATGTCAAACCCAGAGCTGCTGGACATGCTCCACTTAAAGAAAGCCCAATCCCTTCGAGCTAAATGTTCTAGGGACCTAAACCTTGTCACCACAATAAACAGAACATGTCTGAGGGATAGATTCCTGTCCCTGAGACGTCCCATACTCTGGAATAAACTACCTGTCTATATCAAACAAAGCTCCTCATTAGCACTCTTCAAGAAAAATCTTGATGATTGGATGGGAAATAAAAAATTCACCCTGGGGATCACGTCTGTGACTCTGCTTGACAGTGGCGCAGGAAAATAATTTTCTTGGGTGGCAAAAGCCAGGGTACCTTTTTGGCTGGGCATGTATAGGCCCCAGTGCCAATAGCCTAGTACCTACCTATGAACCTTTTGCTTCCTACAAAAGGTTGTCTGTGGGGTGAAGAAATGGATTCCAGTGGCAGATAGGGTCTTACCATCCTGTTCACTCCTAGTAAGTATTTCTTTAACTTTCTGTCCAAAAAGAGTAGAACCATCAAATGGAGCATTAATAAAGGACAGCTTAAAGCTTTCTGCAAAATCACAGAGACACATCCAGGCATGCCAGTGTAAGGTAATGCTGGTGTCTGCTGCTCTAGCTGTACCATCGGCCACTTTGGAGACCAGACGCATGGCCACGTTGGAAGTGGATTGCAGGGTAGACAGACGGGTATCCACTCTTTTTTGAACATCTGCTGGTAAGTTACCTGCAAGGGACTTCATAAGTTCCTTGGTCAGGTCATTCTGAAAACGTGTCATTTGTGTAAGGCAATTCAGCACTCTAAATGTAAAAGTTGCTGAATCATTAGTCTGCTTCACCAATCTGTCCACCACCGTTGACTCCCTGTTAAGGAGATAAACACAAGAACTCTCCTCAGACAGTTCCTTTTTTGTGGCTACTGTTACTACCATGGCATCTACTGGTAGCCCTTTACTCCAATGTTTCCTGTCTTTCGAAGCTAATAAAATCATTTCTGGCCTCTTATGGGTAGGTTCCACAGCATCAGGGTCCTTCCATGCCCACTGTGCCACAAGATCTATGATAGCATCTGTGGATGGCTTCAAGAAACACAGATTCATCTGTGGAAGGAGTTTCAATGAATCAATTCCTTCTCTGTTTCATCAATACTAGAATGTCATGAAATGTGATGTTTCCTGGAGGGCATCTAGGAGAACCTTCATCTTCATCCAAATCTGTGTCTTCAGTCACAGACACTGGGGAAGAGTCTAAGTGCTTCCATCTGTTTTCTAGGACCTTGTCTATTGAGAATCTCAAGAAATGGTCTGAATCAGACTGGGAACTTGAATGGTGAGTATTCTCTAAGCCTAAAGGTATTCACCTTTCCCACTGATCAGTATGACAGCAGTATGTCAGAGTCCATCTGGAGTTAGAATGGATCCTAACTTGAAGACAGGATCTGACTTCTTGGTCCAGCCAAGACCCGTTCAAAAGACTCAAAGACTGATGCAATGATCAGAGCTAAGAAAATGTCCCTCCTATCAAAGGAGCAGGAACCTCCCCAGGCCCAATTAAGGTCAGCTCTGAGCATGACCTCAGACCTGAGCTATTGAGAGCAAAGGCCCTGAGAACAGAGACTGCTGTGAAAACTTCAGTCAGCTTTACCATCAGAACCGCAGCACTAGCACTTCAGCTTCTAGTCTCAATCTGAAAGAAATGGAGTCAAGAGAGTAAAGAACATTGTTGACACCAAAGTTCCAAGCTGGGGGCTCTGACTGAGGTGCACCAGGAAGGCTCAGACTTATGGGACTGGATCTGAAGGGTGGACTGATACCGGAGAGCAAGGATGGGGGGGTAGTTGGATCATTCCCCGAGCACCCTGTGGGGATGGTGCCAGGAGAACTCCTAGATGAATTTGTGTCTTTCCTCATCATTCAGTCACTGTCCATCTTAGTAAGGTTTCTGGTGGACTGAGCCAACCTCCATGATGATGTCACCAATGGAGGTCTGGAGTACAGTCTCTCCTGTAATATGGGAGAATGGAACCTAGGACTCACCGGCTGCATGAAAGGATGTAGGCTGATGTGAGGGAGATCAGTTCTGAGTAGCTGGTGAATCCGATTTCCTTGGAGTTTTAGGTGCCAGTTCCAAATGATCTGTTAGATCCAGGGACCTTTTTCTACATTTCTCATATCTGTTTTCTCCAAATCTCTCTCCTGTCTCTCTCTTGTTTTTTTTTTTTTTCTTTTTGACTTTTCCCTTTCCTTTTCCTCCTTTTTCTACATTTTACTGCCCAGTGAAGCTGAAGCTGAGGATAATCTTGGAGTTTTCAACAGTGGTTGTGAGGAAGAAGACCCTGTCTGAGGGAGGAGGAAGTCTTTTAATTTAAGTTTTTCTTCCTATCTTGAATGGCCCTGGACCAAAAAGAAGCACATCTAAAACCCTTGTTTTTTTTTTTGTTTTTTTTTGTTTTTACGCCAGAAAAGTTCACTGTACAACACTACACACGACTATATAAAGACCTAATAGAGTTCACAGGTTCATAGGAGGTTACTAGGCTAATGCCTTAAGAGCCCTTTGCAAGCCTAACTAAATTTACCCAGATTTTACCCAATTTTCTCTCCCTAGAGGAAAGATAACAAGGGTCAGCAAGTGTGGTTTTGCCAACTTTTACAGACTGCCTCTGTCCATAAGGGACATGGGTGCCACCCCAGGAGTGAATTTACAATTTGCAATCCATTAGTCCAAACTGCGCTTGAAGATAGTCAAGGAAGGGGTCTGCATCACGTGAATAGGAAGCCTACTCCAGAGGAGGGGCAATCTGTGGGACACATATCCTTGCACAGGATAACGCTCATGCATATGCAACATTTTCATCAGGGCTAGGTCAAAGACTGCCTTGTAGGTCAGGCTAGAGCAACCCCCAGTAATCGTTAGGAAACTGAATACAGAGATAGGGATTTTAATTGGTCTACTTATGACATATTGGTTATACCCTGTATTTTTTTGGTGAGAAATCTCTGAGGAGGCTCTAACTGTTACAGGGGCTTGGTGAGGTACATGCCAAAGGGTGCTCTGTACTCAGTTAATAGTCTGATGAGGGAAGAGTACAGTGATATGATGACTTCCTTAGATCTGGATCTTTAGATGTTATATACTTACTTATAAGCTAATCCACATAGAAGGATTTCCTCACCACTGTGAACACAGAGTGGTCAAAGTCCAGATTACTAAATATCTGAGTACCCAGATCTCATGCCACTGAGTCCACTCTTTGGTGGGTGCTATCAATGCTGTAATTTGTAGGGGTATTTGATTTCCCAAAGGTTATTATTATGCATTTCTTTGCATTTAGTTTGAGGTCATGGCTCTGACACCAATCATTAGTCTGCATCAGTCCTTTCTGTAGGATATCAACATCATTTGTGGAGTCAATGAATGGCCCCAAGTTGCAGTCATTAGCAAAAAGTCAGCCAAAGGCCATCTATATTTGCCTTAACATCTGCAAAGTATATCACAAACAGGAAGGTGCCCAACACTGAGTCTTGTGGTTCTCCACTAATGATTCGCCTCTTGCTGGATGTGGATTCCTCCACTCTACTAACGTGTCTTATCCATGAGCCATTTGGCTATCCATCTAGTGATGTAGAGGTTTACGCCGAAGTTTATGAGTTTTTCTATAATATCCAAGTGGGGTACTGGGTCAAGTAGGTGGTATCCACTGACTTACCCTCATCCATGGCCTTAGTGACCTTCTTAAAGTTCGTAAAGGCTGCTGAAGAGAACATGCTCTTTCTGTATCTGTCCATTGTATGCGATTCTTTACTTGGGGGATGGATAGATGTAGACGACTCTGATAACTCCTTTTTGGTGGCCATTGCCACCACCACAGCATCTACAGGGACTCCTTTTGTTAAGAAAGTTTTGTCTTCCGGGGAGGTGATGAACTTATCAGGCATCCTAGGGACAGGCTCCACTGTGTCAGGCGACTCCCACGCCTTTTGACAAACTAACTCCATGAGCTCGTCGAAAGGCGGAGACACCCAGGTGGCAGAAGGGCGAGACCCAAAAAGCCTTCAGGTATACGGACTCCTCATCAGAAGGGGTAGTGGGCTTCCGGCCACCTCTCTTTTTAATGATTTCCAAGATGTCTGCAAAGGATACATCCTCAGAGAGTGACTGTGGAGACCCTTCTGATTCATCGAGGTCTGTATCAGATGTGATTGACGCCTATGGGGAGTCCAAATGCTTCCTCTTACATAATCTCTTCCGAGGGATCTCTTCGGAAGGACATTCCGGAGAGGTTTCAGAAGACAGGGGTTCGCAAACTGGGGCATCCTGAGGCTTCAGGTCTCTACGCTTCTGTGGAATCAGCTGTGCAGAGACAGATACCAGTGCTTTTGGGAAGGGAATGTTTGGATCAAATAGAGAGGATGTCCATGGGGACAGTGCTCTCCTCATAACCGTGAAAGGCCCCCAGCCCATGGTCCGAAGAGACTCCCGGTTCCGTGGAATCAGAAGACCTCCCTGGCACTACAGGGAGCGGTTCTGAGGCCGAGGTAAGAACCAAACTCATGTGAGCCGAAGCCCCAAGAGGCAAGTTCGGAACCGAAAAAGTATCGGTCCAACTGTCCTCCCTGGACCCGACCGGAGAATGTCGGCTCCTAGGCACCTCGGATGGCACCGAGGTAGTCACAGCAGTCGGAACCGATGAACCTGAAGCAGGTCTCAGCTCCGACAGTTCCACTATGAGTACCACACATTCCGACTCCAAAGCCACAGCTTAGGTTGGAGTAGGAATCAAAGATAAAAGGAATGGTCCAGTCAGTTCCAAGACCTTCTGGGTCGGTTCCAACAAAAGTTTGGCCAGAGCTGGTGTCCTCAGCAGTCTCTGCACCACACGACCCACATCGTAATCAGATATGCTTTTGGAGGATCGAGAGGATGGGGCAGATGCTACAGATTGTCAGAAAGGTAACCTGAGAGTAGGAGATACCAGCGCCAAAGCAGGGGAGCAGCTCCTAACTTGCACTACCATTGGCTCCAACACAGATGGAGCCAAGATGGAAGGTCTCTCAGTATCAGATTATTTAGCCACTGTCGGAGACATTCTGGGTAACTTAGTGGATGGTTTTGACCTTCCTGATGATGAAGAAATTATCTTTTCGAAGTGTTTTCAGACTGTGTAGGAGACATGGATTTCTTTGAACTACCTTGATCCTGTTCAAGAGCTTCTGAGAAAGAAGGCTTTAGTAATCCTTTCAGTATTAACCTATTTTTTCTCTCATGGAGAACCCTGGAGTTTGAACAGTGGCATATGGAGTAGGACTCCTGAAGATGAACTGCCCCCAGGCGGTAAACACACTCTGTATGTCCATCCATAATCAACACCTTCTGTGTGCACTTAGGGCACTTTTTACAACCCAAAGGTTTCACTTCCTTAGCTTGCTTTGACATTTTTAAAGTTCACAATCACTCGAAGAAAGAATAGTCATCTAAGTAAAATGGGCTGTATAGCTCTCCAAATTAAATGAGCTACTAATACAATTCTAAAAGGTCATGCACACACACTTTTAGAACAACACACAGAAATGCTACGCAAAAAGGTACTTAATACTAAATATGCAATCCTGTTAGAACAAACAGGAAAGAACTTGGAATAATAAAGCACACACTATGTATACGTTCTATAAAACTACTAAATAGTAAAGGCATACAACTATCTAAAAGTCCAATAAGTACTAAATGCTAAATGCAAAAAGACTGAAATACCACACTGCAAATGGACTAGGGAAATTTTACAGGTCTAACCAACAGCAGCCCCCCCCCCCCAAAAAAAAAAAAACACACAAAGCATGCTAAAAATATAAAAGAGATATAAGGAGTATGCTCTCTATAAAAAACGTGAGCGAAACTTTAGATTTTTACGGTAATAAAAGGAAGCTTAAATATGATAAAATATCAAAAATTTAAGTAAGTGACTTAGCCGGAGCAAGCTGAATGACCTTATCTGTTTTAGCAGCAAATGAGATCTGAAGAAGGCACTAGAGCATAATGGGATCGGAAATGAGCCACAAGCTGGTTGGAGACTTCGAGCTTTAGTAAACGGCCGAGTTGGAACTGAGGATCGGTTCTGAACCCCATCAGTACAGAATGAAGATGATAGGACAACTTCACATCTAGTTCCTTCATTAAAAAGTAGCATCAAGAATATTATGAAGTGGGGCAGTAAATGGTTCCATATGATTCTGATGTGCCCAGAGTATGAATCTTTTCCATTTACTAACATAAAGCTTTCTTGTAGATGGTTTGAGGGAAGATAACAAAACCTGGCGGATCGGAGATGAGAGCATAGCTTATCTGGCTATTACTGGAAATGGAGAAACCAAGCTGTCAGCTTGAGACTGGGGAGGTCTGGATGTATCATGCCTGTTGGATGAGACAGCAGATCTGGAGTGGGGTCCAGAATCCAGGGTTGATGAATTAAATTAGGCCACAGGAAGGGGAACCAAATCTGTCGAGGCCAATAATGTACAAAAAGGATGACTTTGCTCTTCAACCTGACAGCTCTCTGTAAAAACTTTGGGATCAAAGGGATTGGGGGATAAGCATAAAGCCGACCGGGGGACAGTCGTGCAGAACAGCATTCCTCGGTGAGTCCCCTTGTGGGGGGATTAGGGCAAAGAAGCTGATGCACTTGGTGTTCAGGGGGATGTGAAACGATCACAGTAAGGCTGGCCCCATTGTTGAAAAATCAATTCCACCACATTGTTGTTGAAAGACCACTCGTGAGGTAGTAGGATGCACCTACTCAGTTTGTCTGCTATCACGTTGGACTTCAATGGAATGTGCGTTGCTATAAGAAAACGGTTGGAAGAGATCATCCATTGTCAAACTCTGAGTGCTTCTCAACACAGGGTATAAGATCTGGTTCCTCCTTGTTTGTTGATGTACCAAACCACTGACATGTTTTCTGTTTGAATCACAATTGTTCCTGAAGGGAGAGCATTCTGAAAGGCCTGCAACACCAGAAGCACTGCTGTCAACTCTAGGACACTGATATTCAAATTGGCCTCTTTGGGGGACCATGTGCCTTAGACTGTCTTTCTCAAGTAATACCCACCCCCCACTCTAGCTGGGAAGCATCCATAGTCACAATGGTCTTGGGTTGAGGAAGAATGAACAAACGGCCTTGTAGAACTTCTTCTGACTTAATCCACCACATTAGATCCCTCATGCATACACTGGTGATTCATATTGGGGCAGATGAAGTATTGACCATTGGGAGGCCAGCATCCACTGGAGAACTCACATATGAAACCTGGCTAAGGGTAGTAATGTTACTGCTTCTGCCATTGACCCTAAAGCCTGAGGAACCAAATGGGCTGAGATTTTGGTACTACAAACTATCTTTTTTACTTGTGATCTTATTGTCTGAACTCTGAAGAGGGGAAGTGAGCCTATACTTGATTTTATATTAATAAGTATTCCTATGAACTCTAGAGTCTAACTTAGTTCTACACGAGACGTTTCATAGTTTATGGTTACTCCTAGCAGAGCACGTCTGGATCACTTTTTCTCTTGCCAAAATGATCTAATGCCTGCTCGGGGAGGGAATGAGCCAATTGTCCAAGTAAGGAAACATTCAGAATCCCTGCAGTTTCAAATAAGCTGCTATGACTGCCATACATTTGGTAAACATCTTGGGGGCTGTGGTGAGACCAAAGGGGAAACTCTGTACTGGTAATGACTGGTAGCCAGAAGAGTAAAAACCTCCTGGATCATCTGTTCATCTTTATATGTGATAGTATGCATCCTGAAGCTCTACTGAGCACATCCAATTGTCCTTTTCCAAAAAAGGAAAAATGGACTGAAATGTGACCATCTAGAACTTTGTCTTTAGAATGAATCTGTTTAAGATGTTGAGATCCAGAATTGGTCTCCAGTTCCCTGTTTTCTTTGGCACTAAAAAGAACCTTGAGTAAGTTCTGGATTATAACTAGTCTGGGGGGAGCTTCTGCATGACTCTTTTTTTCTAGCAGCCTTTGAATTTGAATTGCTGTTTGTTCTCTTTGACTGGGTGGAACATCGGGAATTTTCTTGAATTGGGAGGATAGAGGGAAAATGGTATTATATAACCTCTGGAAATAATGCTCTGCACCCAAGTATCTGTTGTTATTCCTAGCCAGGCTCTTTGCTGCAGGGACAAATGACCACCAATTGCCTCCAGAGGAGGACAATTGAGCCTCCTTTCAGTAGCACTGAAAATGTTTACCAAAGAAAGAATCTCTGAAACCTTGTTTCTGTGTGCCACTACTGCCACAAAGGTGCCGTCTACAGTTTGAGTTCCCCTTTCTGCCTCTGGGGGAACCTCCTCCACGTGTGTCCTGTAAAGATCCTTGGGATTTGTTGAGCCACATTTTACCCCTGCCTCAATGATTCCTGGAAAAGGATCTCTGAAGGGTGGAAAAATGTATGCCCATGGCAGAAGGAGTCTTTTGATCCTTTTCACACCTGGATAAAGTGTGTTTAAACTCAGGGCCAAAAAGAGACGTGCTGTCAAAAAAAGCATTGAAGAATGAAAACTTATAGGGCTCAACAAAATCACATTAGTCCATCCAGGGGTGTCTCCTAATGGCAATGCCTGAACCACTGCTCTAGAGGTTCTTTCTGTTACATTAGAAATGAGATTAACGGAGGAGCTGGATATCGTTTGTAGGGTTCATAGGTGTGTACTAGGCTAATGGCCCTAGGGTCTTTACAAGCCTGGCCCATAGAACTGCCCTGGCATTTTGCCGCCCATCATTAGTTCCCAGTGCCTCCATCAAGTAGAGCCACTGGAGTGATCCCCAGGGTGAACTTTCTATTTCCCATCCACTCATCAAGATTTCTCCTGAAGAGGGCTAGTGTGGTGCTCTGTTTGACATGTATGGGAAGTCTATTCAAGAGCATGGGCTGTCTCTGGGTTATGAACCTGTTCCTCCAGCATGTTCTGTTGATTGTGGTAATGAGGTTGAGGTCTCTGCAGCATGTGGTGTGGAGAGATTGGGATTTCTTTAGATGTAGCATTTCTAACAGAGCTGGGTCAGACATGGCTTTGTAAGTCAAGCAGAGATCGCCTCTTAGTAGACGATATGAGACACACAATAACTGGAGTTTTTTTTTTTTTTGAGTCTGTCCATGTAGGACATGTGTTTAAGGCTTAGGATCCACTTCATGAGGTACTTTTGTGGCCTCTCCAGCTGTTGCAGGTGTCTAGTGAGGTACATACCAAATGGGGCATTATACTCTATGACTGGTCTAATGAGGGAAGAATAGAGAGAGAAATGATGACCTCTTTCTTCCTGGATGCAAAACCCTTGGTAATGAGATGTGCCACATAGAAGGACTTTCTGACCACAGTGGCAATGTGGTGGTTGAAGAAGAGGTTGCTGTCAACCTGTATCCCCAGATCTCTTATAACGCCTTCAGTGTTCACTGGCTCCCATCAATGTGGTAATAAGTCGGAATTGCATTTTTCCCAAAGGGGATGACGATGCATGTTTTGGCATTAAGCTTAAGGCCATGGTTTTGACATCAGTCATTGGTCTCAGTGAGGCCTTTCTGTAGGATGTCGGCATCACTTGGGGAGTTAATAATGGCTCCCAGCTTGCAGTCGTCTGAGAATTTGGTCACCCAGAGTCCCTCCGTGTTGGCCTGGACTTCTGAGAAGTAGATGCCAAATAGGAGAGGACCCAGGACAGATCCCTATGGGACTCCACTCATGACTGGTCGGCAGTATAACTTGGAGTCAGCTACTTTCACACTGTGTGTTCTATCTGTGAGCCAATTTGCAACCCACCTAACGATATAGGGGTTTGATATCTAGTTTGGTGAGTTTATCAATAATTCCTGAGTGAGGAATGGTATCAAAGGCTTTGGCCAGATCGAGGTAAGTTCTATGAACTGCCTTACCTTCATCCACCGCTCTGTTGACTGACTCAAAGAAGTCAACCAGTTTGAGCAGGCATAATCTACGTTTCACAAAACCAAATTGCGTGGAATCTAGAGTTTGGAGATTTCCTATATCCTTGTTAATTAGGTTCATGATGATGTGCTCCATAGCCTTACCTATCAGACTCATCAGGCTAACGGGGTGATAATTTCCAGGGTCTGTAGTTGCTACTCCTTTATGGAGAGGGATGACTGTAGCAGTGCACCATTCGGTAAGGACAAAGCCTGAGGTGAGGCTGTGAGTGAACAGAGCACACAGATGTGGTGCCAGTTCACTTTGTAATTCATGAAGAACACAGCCAGGATATTGTCAGGTCCCATGGAAGCTGTACTCTTGGCCTTAGATAATGCAGCTTTAATCTGTGCTGCAGTAATGCAGGGTGCCTGGCATTCTTCCGGTATTAAGACTGGTCCTTTAGGGGGGAGAGAGGGGTAAAGCTGGCAGTGAATCTGATGACCAGTATGTTGGCAATATCTGTTGGCTCAGTATAGGAGGTACCACTGTGCAGTAACTCAGAGAAAATCTGAGTATTGCCATGGAGATTCTTGATATAACTAAAGAAGGCTTTGTGGTAGTTTTTAGTGTCTGGTGCAATTCTGCCTTGATAGATGGCTTTAGAGGTTTTGATGAGGGATCTCAACTTTTTGTTGAGGCTAATAAAGGAATTTTTCCAGTCTTGGGACTTCACCTTTTTCTGCAACAGTTTCTTCCTTCTGCTGTAGAGTTTATTAATGGCAAGGGACCACCAGACTGGCTTCCTTTTTTTGGAGGAGAACATCTTGGTTCTATTGGGTATGGTTACTTCCATGCATTTATGTACGTGTTCGCACAGTGCACTGGTTCAGCAGTCATGCATCTATTTTCCATTGGCATGGGTGCCATGAAGTTAGCTACCTCTGTTTTTAGGAGTCCAAAGTCAGCTTTAGAGAAGTTTTCATGTTGGATACCTTTGGGGGGGTTGTGGGTGAGATGTACATTTCCATGGTGATTAGTTTGTGGTCTGATCTAACCAGGGAGGAATTGACTATTGGTGCAGAGCAATGGTTGCCCGTGTTAGTAATAACCAGGTCAAGGATGTTGCTTCTTCTAGTGGGGGTAAGAAAGAGCTGGTCCAGGGCATTGGAAGTTATGAATTCCAGGAAGCGTTGGGCCAGTGCATTGATGGAGGGGTAGCTGAAGTCTCCTAGTATGAGAGTGTTAGGTTGGACCTTAACAGATTCCAGGGTGCTTAGGAACGTGGAGTGAGTCTAGGGACATGGTTGGGGACCTATAGCAGGCTATCACCTAGATCGCAGTCTTACCCAATGTTAGTTGTACCTGAAGTATCTCAGGTGCATTATGGTGGGCTACTAGTCTGGAGGTGTGCATATCCTTTATGAATATGGAGACACCACTGCCTTTGGAGCTTCGGTCCATGTTTCGGGGATGAAAGGTGTGTACTGATTTATAGCCTGGTAGCGCAGGGGTGCTTTCTGCCACTTTAAACCAGGTCCCCATTACAGCACAAATGTCGAAGTTCTCCATTTTGAGGAGTGCTTCGAGCGAGTGCATCTTGAGATTTAGACTTCTAGCGTTGAGCAGCATGACCCTCAGATTGAATTTACTTATAGCTTTTACAGTGGTAATTTGTTTTTTGGAACACAACTTAAAAACGCACTATAGGGGTGGCAAGAGCCTAAGCCAGTACCTGGAAACCCAGGGGTGACAAGATGCAGGCCATCTCTGGCAAAGCATCGAGGTTTGTCTATCATGTCATCCCACGCAGACAGATACTGGATCCCCTTAGAATGACACCAGAAACTTAGCCAATTGTTGAAGTCAATAATTTTTTGCTTGTGCTGCGGTATCATTCTGGGTGATGGTAGTATATTGCTCAGGGCTAGTGCCATACCTGCCTGGGCCACATAATCCGAGAGCTCCACCATGTCTCTTTTCATGTAGTCTAGGGAGATGCGTCTCAGGTCATTCATACCCACATGGACAATAACAGAGTCATACTTGTACTTGTGGAGTGACCTGAGTATGTGTGTTATGTATCGGAATCTGGCACCTGATAGACGGTTGACTGTTACCTTCTCCTTATTCAGCCTAGTAAGTGGGACATCTGTGTGTCTCATTATTGTCACCTATGATTAGTGTATTGGCCAAGGTGTTTAGCCTTATGGGCTTAGGTTGAGGGGTACACTGTGGAGGTGAGCTATGTGTCCTGTGGTTTGTGCTGTGTTGTGGTGGTCGAGTGCATTTCTGTCTTGAAGGTCTCTACTGTTTGGGTAAATGTCTACTGAGTGCCTCTGCGATGACGGGTGTGTGGTTTTGTTTTTATGTGAGAGCTGTGATAGTGGGTGTTCTGGAGGGCTATGTGTTGCATGTGGTGTGGTGCAGGTGTTGACCTTTTCCCCTTGATCAGCTAGTCCGGTCTTGGCTGCAGAGTGCATAGCTTTCGATTTGGTGATATAAGTGCATCTCTCACAAGTCTGAGTGTTGGGAGGTAAGAGGAGAGGGTTGTCTGTGTACATGAGGCAGTTGCTACACTGCCTCAGAATGCCCAAGTGCACCAGGTTAATAGGAGAAAGCACAGGGAACTGCCCTTTAATCATGCCAGGAGGGATGGTCATACGTGCTTAGTACTGAAGCTATTTCCATGAAGAAGGACTAGTGCTGATGGCTCTTAGTTGTGCTATAATAATTGCTACAAAAACCTGTTGAAGTGCAAAGCGATTAGGCTATATGAAGTGCAAGAGAGAAAGAACTAACAAGATCTAAAGGAAAAACTGAAGAGCAGACTTTCTGGCACCAGTAATAGTTTACCTCAGCTCGGCACCACTGAGCAGAGCTTAAACAAGTGCAAACCTGTGCAAACGCAGGCTTTTAAACCAGAAAGTTGAAAGGGATGGAAAAGCTGCCCAAACGTTCAATAAACCACAATTTCTGGGCCAGAAACCACTCCTCTGGTGGTAGATAGGTTACCTAATTCTTACCACTCCCACTGATAAGCTAGAAGGCTTCCCTCCAACACATAAAGGCTTGGGGGGCTCAGAAGCTTGCAAACAGTCCTGGATACAGCAAATTTGTATCCGGACTACACTAGTTACAGGAAAGGTGGGAAACAAGTTTAAAACTTTTTTTTTTTTTTGCTTACAGAAAAGCAGCTAAAACAGCAGTAAAACAATTCAAATACAGTGCAAGTTAGCACACTTGAGTATGTAGCAATATTAAAGCAAATACAGTTTAAATAAATGCAATTAAATTAGTCAACTGAGAGATGACAGAGGCTTTCACCTCTTCAGAAAAGGATCCTGAGAGGGTATCTGGTAGTTCCTTAATCAGGTCTCTCTGTAGTCTCGTGAAATGTGGCAAATAGTTCAGAGACCTTAAGGCAAAAGTTGCTGAAGCATAGACATGCTTCCTGAATCTGTCCATCGCGTGAGACTCCTTCTTGGGGGGGATGAACACAGGAAATTTCTTCTGCAAGTTCCTTCTTAGTTGCTGCATCCATGACCATGGCATCAAAAGGCCCACTCTTGGACTAAAACTGCTTAACCTCTGGCGGTGTCATGATTTTATCTGGATTCCCTGGGGTTTGGCTCAATGCTGTCTGGATCCTGCCATGTCCCCCACACGATCAAGTTAATGAGCTTGATGGAAGGTAGAGTCACCCAGGAGGTAGATGGGCCAGTACTGAATGCCTCCAGGAGTACAGATTCCTCCAATGAAGGGTTCATAGGTAGATACTAGGCTATCGGCCCTAGAACCTATACAAGCCCAGCCAAAAAGCTACCCTGGCTTTTGCCACCCAAGAAAATTATTTTCCTGTGCCACTGTCGAGCAAAGCCACAAAAGTGATCCACTGGGTGAATTTCCTATCTCCCATCCAATCATCAAGATTTTTCTTGAAGAGTGCTAATGAGGAGCTTTGTTTGATATAGACAGGTAGTTTATTCCAGAGTATAGGAAGTCTCTGGGACAGGAATCTATCCCTCCGGCATGTTCTGTTTATTGTGGTGACAAGGTTTAGGTCCCTAGAGTGTGTAGCTCGGAGGGATTGGGATTTCTTTAAGTGGAGCATGTCCAACAGCACTGGGTTTGACATAGCTTTGTATGTTAGGCAGAGATCACCTCTGAGTAGGTGATATGCGACGGAGAAAAGCTGAAGATTTTTGAGACGGTCTGCATAGGGCATCTGTTTGAAGCTGGCAATCCTCTTTGTGAGGTATTTCTGCGGCCTTTCCAGTTGTTGTAGATGTCTTGTGAGGTACATACCAAAAGGGGCGTTGTACTCTATAATGGGTCTAATGAGTGATGAGTAGAGGGGAACAATGACCTCTTTTTTTCTGGACAAGAAACCTTTTGTGATGAGGTGTGCCACGTAGAAGGATTTCCTGACTACTGTGGTGATGTGATTATCAAAGGAGAGACTACTGTCCACCTGTGTCCCAAGGTCTCATAACACACTTTTGGTGTTAAGTATACTACCGCCTATGTTGTAGTTCATGGGCACAGAGTTTTTACCAAAGGGGATGACAATGCACTTTTTGGCATTGAGCTTGAGGCCATGGCTTTGACACCAGGCATTTGTCTTCGTGAGGCCCTTTTGTAGGATGTCCACATTGTTAGGAGTTTCGATTATGGCTCCTAGATTGCAGTCATCTGCGAACTTCGTTAGCCAAAGACATTCTGTGTTAGCCTGTACTTCAGAGAAGTAGATACCAAACAGGAGAGGACCCAGGACTGAACCCTGTGGTACTCCACTTGTCATTGGTCTGAAGTCGGATTTGGAGTCTGCTACTTTCACAGTGTGGGTTCTGTCAGTGAGCCAGTTGACAACCCATCTTGTGACATAAGAATTTATACCTAATTTAAGGAGTTTATCTATAATTCCAGAGTGGGGGATGGTGTCGAAAGCCTTGGCAAGATCCAGATAGGCTTTGTGAACCACCCTCGTCTACGGCTTTGGTGACTGCTTCAAAGAAGTCTATCAGCTTTAGGAGACATGACCTGCCTTTTACAAACCTGAACTGGGTGGGGTCCAGAGTTTGGAGATTACCAATATCCTTGTTTATAAGTTCCATGATGATATGTTCCATGGCCTTGCAGACCAGGCTCGTCAGGCTAATGGGGCAGTTGTTCCTGGGGTCTGTAGTGGCTCCCCCCTTGTGGAGTCAGATAACCGTCGCTGCGCACCATTCAGCGGTTACAAAGCCTGAGGTGAGGCTTTGATTGAACATGACACTTAGGTGGGGTGCCAGCTCGTTCTGTAGTTCGTGTAGAACACAGCCTGGGATGTTGTCTGGTCCCATGGATGCTGTGTTCTTGGCTTTGGAGAGTGTGCTTTTTACCTGTGCAGCCGTGATTACAGGAACTTTGCATTCTTCCGGTATAGAGATGGGCCCTTTAGGGGGTGAGAGGGGGGTAAAGTTAGCACTGAACCTATCTGCCAGGATGTTGGCAATATCAGTTGGGTCTGTATATTTAGTGCCATTGTGCTGTAACTCAGAGCAGATCTGAGTGTTGCCATTGAGATTCTTGACATAGCTATAGAATGCTTTGTGGTTGTCTTTAGAATCAGTGGCAATTTTGTTTTTGGAACTAGCTTGGGAGGATTTTATCAGGGATCACAGGTTGCTGGACTTCCAGCCTTCTCTCTGTTTAGGATCTCCAGGATGTCTCTGAATGAGATATTGTCAGGAAGTGACTGAGGGGACCCTTCATCATTATCAGTATCTTCAGGGCCAGATTCAGGGGAATCCAAATGCTTCCTCTTGCATATTCTCTTCTTAGGGATCTCCACAGTGGGGTTCTCTGGGGCGGTGTCAGAAGAAATGGGGATACCCTGATGGGAAGCCTGGGGTTTCTGTACTGGCTTGTCCCTGTGGTGAGGATAGTTGAGACTCTAGATGCAGAGGTGGTACAGATGTAGACAGAGAATCCAAGGGGGTAGGCACTGTCTGAGTCAGGGGTGCAGGCAAGTCTCTCTCCATGACTGCAAAGGCAGACAAGCCCTGCAAGGGATAGAACCCCCGGATCTGAGATGGACAGTCTCTGATCTACAGTCCCTCCCTGCCCTGACGGCAGTCCAACTGAGACTCGACAGGGTAGAATCGGCTCCAAGAACTCTCCAGATCCGACTGAACTGAAGAGCCCAGAGCAAGCCAAGGATCCTAGGACAAAGGAAATCTCGAATCCAAAATTGACCAGCCTGGACTACTCGGATCCAAGGGCACAAAGACCTTGAAAGGAGTCAGAGGAAGAACTGGTAATGGTGGAGTACTGGAAGTACAGAGCTCCTGACCCAAAGGGGTAGGAGCCATAAGGATCACTTACTGGCTCTGCACTGAGAGAATTTTCCTCATTAACCTTTCCACATTATCTTCCATAAGGCTTCTGGAAGAGCAAGTGGACATTTGTGAAGGAGATCTTAGCCTCTCTAAGAAGGGTGAAGGAACTCTGGAGGGAACTGGGTCCACTGATGGGGTAGTTTGTTTTTGGTAAAACTTCTTTGTGTCTGATCAGGGGAGGGGGGGGGGGGTATGATCCAAGGTATGTTTAATTTTTAAGCTTTTCGGATCCAAAGAGACAGTCGGATCCAAGGATTGCATCTTTATATGTCTTAGATCTAAGGTTGAAGTCAGATCCATAGATTTTGGCCTCTTCCTTCTCAAATCTGAGGGTACAGGTGGATCCGGATGAAGTTTTTTTAAGGACTTCTCTAAAGATTTACAAGAAGCAGAGGAACTGCATGGAGAAGTGGCAGGTATTTTCTTAGATTTTTCTTTAGAAGCACCAGATAATGCCTCGCTAAAAAGGAGGATAGAAGTAAACCTTTCAGGATCAATTTGTTTTTGCATTCAACCAGAGCCCTTGGGTTGAATGCATGACAGATTGAAACATTTTCTCAGAAATGAAGTGGTCCAAGACAGTATACATAAAACATATGAGCGTCAGAAGGGGGTAATTTCTGACCACATTTTCCACACGTTTTAAAGCCTGCCGGGCTTTTATCTTTTTCTGACATCTTTACAAGTAGCTCTAACAACTACAAAAATAAGGAAAAACCCATAACTGTAAACTTTAAATATTCTAACTAAGCCAGAAAACTATAACTTTTTTTTCAAGACAAAAGAGAAAGGGAAATAGAAAAGGTTACCTACAAAGGTAGTGAAGAACTACGACGAGTGTACAAGGGAAAGGGAGAAAAGAAAATTCTAACTATAATATTTCATAGTGTGTGCTAGTACAAGAAAGTTAAATGGAAACAATAGAACAAGAAACACAACCATAAAAAAAGCTCGAGAAACTAGTAACCACGTCTTTCTCTGGAAGAGTCAAATGAGATTTGAGGTAATGGGGGTTGGTGCATTCTGGGTAAAGGAGACGCTTGAGAATTCAAAGTTGCCACAAGCTTTTGCAATGAATGAATAAGATCTGACAGTTTGAATCCAAACCTATCAGTTAAGGACAGAATGAAAATTGACATCAGATTTTTATTGATGGGTCTATATTATAATACCGAAAATACTTTTAAGCGAACGCGAAAACACCGCGATTATGTTGAACGTACTAAACTGCGAAATTCAAAAAGTCGAAGTGTCACGGTTGGCCCATCTGTGGTACAGCTCCGTAAGGTAAGTGTGCGACAGTTATGGACCTTAGGGTTAGGGTGCGGGTTAAGGAAAGTGCATAGATAGGTAATGTATGTAAGGTTTAGTGTAGGGTTAGAATTAGGGTTTTGTTGAATTTATGTGTGTGGATTATTTGTTTTGTTTTGGTATATCGCTGTACGATAAGTGTGCGATAGTTACGGGCCTTAGAGCTAGGGTGCGGGTTAAGGTAAGCGCATAGATAATAATGTATGTAAGGTTTAGTGTAGGGTTAGATGTAGGGTTTTGGTGCTTTACTTTAGGGTTAGAAGTAGGGTTTTGGTTAGTGTATGTATGTGGTTTATTTATTTTGCTTGGGTAGGCAGTATGTAGTGAGGTGGAGTTGGCCGACTATGGGGATTCGACTTTTTGTATTTTGCGGTTTAGTACGTTCGGCATGTTCATGGTACGTGCAATATGTGTCAGTGTTTTCGTGTTCGTTTAAAGGGATTTTTGCTATTATAATATAGACCCCTTATTGTTATCCCCAGTAACTGACAAATCTGGAGCTAACAGTCCCTGGACTGTTGAAAAAGATGCTTGGAGCAGGCGGTAAGGAGCCAGTTGTCCAGATATGGAAACACTTAGAATCCTTTGAGTCTCAGATTAACAACCACCACTGCCATTCATTTGGTAAACATCATCGGAGCTCTGATGAGTCCAAAGGGCAGGGCTCTGAATTGGTAAGGACTTGCGAAGAAATGGTAGAATGGACTGTACCGTTACCATTCAAAACTCTGACTTCTTCATGTAATGATTCACTTTGTTTAGATCCAACATTGGTCTCACATTTCCTGTCTTTTTGGGCACTAAGAAGAACCATGAGTAAGTTCTGAATCCTAGCGGGTCTGGTGGGACCTCTTGGATGACTCTTTTGTCGAGCAACTTTTGAATTTCTTATGCAACTGCTTTCCTCTGACTAGGTGGAACATCAGGAAATTACTTCCTTTTGTGAAAAGGAAGTTGGAGAAATGGAATGAAATAACCTCTGGATATGATTTTTAGCACTCAGGAAACTTTTGTTATGTTTGCCCAGGTGTCTGGGTGCAGGGATAATTTTCCCCTGACTGCCTGCATAGATGGACAGTCAGGCAGCACTTCAGGAGCACTGGAAGGGTCAGTCCAGAAAGGAACCCTAGAAACCCTGGATCTGTGGGCCTCCTCTGTCTCTGGGGTGATGTCTCCTATTAAAACTTCCTCCTCTACCTCTGAAGGAATTGTCTCTGCATAGATTTTAGAAAGGACCCTGAGATTTATGGAATCATGCCTTTTTAGCACCTCTCTGATTCCTGGAGAAGATTTGGTGAGGGGTAGAAAACTTGATCCCAATGGCAAACATTGTCTTTCTTTCCTCTTCAGTGGGGATAAGCATCTCTTCTACTGATGGCCCAAATAAGGATGTGCCATCAAACGGGGTATTGATAAAGGACATCTTGAAGGGTTCCACAAAGTTACATAGCTGCATTCAGGCATGTCTTCTTATGGCAACGCCTGAACCAGATGCTCGTGAGGTACCTTCAGCTGTGTGAGAAATTAACCCTACTGAAGAGTTAGAGATAGACAATAGAGTGGCCATTCTTCTGAAATCCTCTGCAGGCACGGTCTCCAAGTGAGTATTTGAAAGTTCCTAAGTCAAATCTCTCTGAGGTCTTGTGAAGTGTGCCAAGTAATTAAGGGACCACAGAGTGAATGCCACCAAGGCAAAGACTAGCTTTCTGAATCTGTCTAGTACCCTAGACTCCCTGTTTAGCAGATGGACAAAAGAGCTCTGTTCTGCTAACTCTTTGTTAGTGGCTGCCGCCAACACCATGGCATCTACCGGGACTCATTTGCTCCAGTGGGGTCTGTCTGTGGGAGGGGCTAGAAATTTGTCAGGTCTCTTCAGTTCCATGGTATCCAGCTCCTTCCAAGCCCGGAGGGAAACTAAATCAATGAGTTCATCCATAGTTGGGGGGGGGGGGAACCTAAGACACAGATGGGCCAGAATGAAAAGTTTCCAAAAATACCAGTTCCTCTGGAGAGGAGTTTTCTGAAGACCAATCTCTAATATGTCTCTAAAGGAGATATCATCAGGTGGTGATCTGGGGGACCCTTCTCCTTCATCAAAATCGGTATCCACCATGACAGACTCCAGTGGTGAGTGTGTGTGCCTCCTATTGTATGATCTCTTTTGATGGGCTTCCTCTGTGGGATGTTCAGGGGAGATATCAGAAGAAAGGGGAAATTCTTCTGCAGGAACTTCTTGGAAACTTGATGGAAATGGCTGTCCCTTTGGAGTAGGTCTGATTGACTCAGAACTTGGAACCAATGAAGAAATAGGGTCTGAACCCAAATAACGAGAAGGCAGTTCTTTAGAAAGAGGAAAAAGCCCTTTCCACAATCTCGAAGCAGACAGACCTGGGGAAGACATGACCACCTGAGCCACAGCTGAAACTCCTAGCACAGGCAGCTCATGACTGCTCCTGAATCCATACCTCTAGGATGGAACCAGATCAGAACTGTCCAGGTCTGAGACTCCGAGGGCAGGGATGGATCAGATAACATCAAAGTCAATCCCGGCCCCATGGATCCAATGCTGACACTTCAGCTCCAGGACCTATTCTGATGCGAGGGTATCAGAGCAGAACTAGTCAGGAATACCATGGGAGTCAAAGAAGAAATCTTCTTCAGATCTGACTCCGGACCTCTTAGGGATTTTGGATCCTGGGACTCCAAAACAACGGGAAGGATGAGATAAGGAGACAACAAAGTGTGGGACATCATAGAAAGGCTCATGGATCTGATAGGGGATGGAGCCGGTATGACCCCCATCTGGATCTGAGCTCTGAGAAATTTTCACATCATTCTATCCATGTCTGCTTCTGATAAACTTCTGGAGGAAGTAGTGGATTCTGGCCTTGAATGTTTTTAGGGGTTTATAATAATGGAGATCACAGTAGGAGAGACAGGTTTAATGACATACTCTGGTGTATGACTTCTTTGAAAGATTTTTTTGCCTTTTGGCTAGTGGCTGTGATGAAGTCCTGGGGGACTTCGGCAGGGGGCATTTTATGTGCTCCGATGGAGCAGACTTGGCAACTTTGGCAGGGGTTTGAGCTCAAGAAGATGGAGTAAAAGTTGCAGAAAGAAGTTCTTTCAATATCAACTTGTTGTGTTGGTCATACAGAGCCTTTGGCTTGAAGTTTGAACAGATTGAGCAATTTGTATCCAAGGGACTGGCTCCGAGGCAATTTACACACTCCTTGTGGGCATCCGAATTTGGAATTTTTTGCCCACAAGAACTGTAATTTTGAAAGCCATCAGTTTATCCAACATGGCAGATAGTGCCAAAAGTACATAATAACAATAGAATAAAGAAGTACCCGAAAAAAAGATAGTGTAAGAAAGAAAAGATCCTCCCCTTTTATAAAGAGTAGAAAAAGAATAATTACCAACAATGGTAATTTAAAAGAATATCGTGATGAAAGGGTAAGCCAATACCAGCGATGGTAAGTAAAGAGTACTATACTGAAACAGTAACAAGTCCTAACACCTGTGAAAAACTAAGACGGAGGACAGAGATCGAAAGTAAAAGTCAGAAATAAAGTTATGTACTTACCATAACGTTCCATCTGTGTTGTCCATTTTCATTCTTCAACTAATGGGATCAGATCTGATTCTAGGATCCAGCTCAGCCATTACACCAACTCATAGCCTTCAACAAACTCTTAAGCTCCTTCCCTACCATAATGCACCACTTCTAACATCTTTCAAATCTTGTTTGCAGCTTGACAGAAAGACTATAAAAGAAATGCCATAATTAAAAGTTATGTACTTACCATAACTAGTTATCTGTGTTATCTTCTTTCATTCTTCCTAACCACTGGGTATAGGATCCAACCCTCAGATCCAACTCAGCCGCTCTTCTCGGAGACTTCAGATCCAAGCCTTTAGCTCCTCCCTTTACCCATGATCCCCCACCATTTCCTCCAAGCCCTCAGATCAAGTTTGCTCTGTCTAAATAACTATCTGTACAAAAAAAGAAGTTATGTACTTACCATAACGTTCCATGTGAGTTGTTCCTCTCACCTTCATTCTTTACTGATGGGTTCCGAGCTGATCTCTCGGCTCTGAGTTGGCACCTATTACAAAGCTCGAGGATTTCAAGTAGCTTGAGGACAAGTCCCTATCCCATGATGCACCTTGAGTTACCTCAGATCTTGTTTGCTGCATATAATAATACCATATGTCATTCTATAACTCCATAAGAGAGAGTGTGTAGAAGGGTTGAGTCACCAGGAAGGATCTAACATCTAGGTCTTCTGAAAGCCCAGGAGGGGGTAGGAGGGAGGGAAGTAAGAATGAAGGCGAGATGAACAACTCACATAGAACATTATGGTAAGTACATAACTTCTTTATGTGAAGTTGTTCTATCTCGCCATTCATTCTTTACTGATGGGTAACGTCCCAAGCACCATCTACCTCGGGTGGCTCACGGGAGTATATTTCTCAGGACCGTGGAACCAAAGGAGGGCCCTGTCAACTTTGTAATGAGTGATAAAGGTATAAAGTTTTGACCAAGTGGCTGCTGCGCAAATGTTATCAATAGGAAGTCTGGCAGAAAAAGCAGAGGATGCAGAAACTGCTCTGGTTGAATGAGCTTTCATTTTATGCTGTAAGGGCATATTGGCAGCTGAATAAGCAAAGGTGATACAATCAGATAACCATTTAGACAGAGTTGTTTTAGCCACTGGCCTACTCTTCCTGGAATCTGAAAATGAAACAAAACGTTGGTCTGATTTTCTGAAATCTTTTGTTCTATACAAATAAAATCTGAGCTGTCTGTGAACATCAAGTTGTTGGAATGGTTGGGGAAGAAACCTGGCAAATCAATAATTTGGTTGAGATTAGTTTCAGTGCAAACTCTGGGCAAGAAAGAGGGGTTTGTTCAAAGTGAGACTCTGTCAGCATGGAAAATCAAATAAGGAGGCTTGATGGAGAAGGCTTGAAGCTCTGACACTCTGCGGGCAGAAGTAATAGCCACTAAAAAGATGGTTTTCCATGACAAAACTTTGAAGTCACACGAGGAAGCTGGTTCAAATGGCAGAAGAATTATGCGGGAAAGCATAAAATTTAGATTCCATGGAGAATAGGGAGATTTCGCAGGTGGTCTAATATGAAAGGTCCCTTTGAGAAAGGCATGGATAATTTGTGTGACATAATATTCAATCCTTCAAATCTCAGATGAAAGTTAGAAATGGCCGGAAGTTGAACACGGACTGTTGCTGCTGCAGCTCCTTTATTGAATATCATTGTTAAGAATTCTAGAAAAGAGACCATAGGGGCTTGGTAAGGATCAATATTGTTTTTAGAGGCCCATATAGAGAATATTTTCCATTTGCTGACGTAAAGCTTCCTCATAGAGGATTTATGAGAGGATAGGAGAATTTGCTTCATCGCATTGGAAAGGTTATGGAACCTGGCTATGATGGGAGTTGGAGCAGCCAAGCTGTCAGCTTCAGGGACTGCAGAGAGGGATGAAGTTCCCCCGATGAGTGCGTCAGAAGGTCCGGAACTGGGTCCAGAATCCAGGGGTCCTCCACAAGATGAAGTCAAAGAAAGGGGAACCAAATCTGACGAGATCAATGAGGAGCTATTATAATAACGGTCCATCCCAGGGCTTTTGCTTTCTGTAATACCTTAGGTATCAATGGGATTGGTGGGAATGCATAGTGGAGACCTGGGGGCCAATTGTGAACTAGTGCATCCCTTGGGGCTTTCCCGGAGGAGGAATCAGGGCAAAGCAGCTTCTGCCTTTTGTATTAATGTGACTGGCAAAAAGGTCGCAGCAAGGCTGACCCCACCTGCGGAATATCTTGTCCGCTATTTCCATCCTGAGGGACCAATCGTGGGGCAACAAAATTGCTCTGCTCAGCTTATCTGATATCACGTTGGATTTCCCGGGGATGTGCATTGCTAACAGAAAGTGCTGGGTGGAAATAGCCCACTGCCATACTCTGAGGGCCTCATGACAAAGGGGGTATGATCTGGTTCCTCCTTGTTTGTTCAAATACCAGATCACTGACATGTTGTCCATCTGAATCGCAATCATACCCAGAGGAAGAGAGTCCTGGAAGTACTGCAACGCCAAAAGTACTGCTCTCTCATCTCTAGGACATTGATATGCAGATGTCTCTCTTGATCGGTCCATGTGCCTTGACTGTCTTTCCCTGAAAATGCCCCCCCCCCCACCCTATCAGGGAAGCGTCAGTGGTCACTGTGGCCGCTTGAGGGGGTAGCACAAATGGGTGCCTTATCGTAACATGAAGTGAGGTCAACCACCACTGAAGATCCTTTTTGCAGGAATTTGTGATCATTATCATGTGAGACTTGGGGAGCTCTTGGTAAGACCATTGAGTGAACAACAGCCATTGCATTATCCGCATGTACATACAACCCAGCGATATGGCCAGAATTGCTGTTGCCATCATTCCTAACAATTTCAGAACTTCTGATGCTGGTGCTTTGTTTTTGGATATTAAAATGTAGACATGCTGACGGAGAAGTAAGACTCTTTCTACTGGAAGTCTTAGCGCGGTGGTGGTGGTGTCCAGTTATGCTCCAATAAAGACGATATGCTGGGATGGTGACAAGGCAGATTTTTCTGAGTTTATTGTAATGCGCAGCTGATTGCAGAGTGAGAGAGTGGAATCCCTGGCCGGAATGAGTTGATGCCTGGTGGTGGCGGTAAGGAGCCAATCACCTAGGTACAGAAACACCTGGAATCCTAAATGTCTCAGGTGAGCTGTGACCACTGCCATGCATTTAGTGAACACTCTGGGGGCTGTAGTGAGACCAAAGGGTAGGAGTCGAAACTGGTAGTGATTGGCTCTCAGCCGGAAGCGCATATGATCCCTGGATGGCCTGGCCCTTTTTATGTGGTAGTACGCATCCTGGAGATCTATCAAGCACATCCAATTTTCTTTCCCTAAGAAGGGAAATACTGACTGAAGCGTCACCATTCGAAACTTCTCTTTCTTTACAGATTTATTTAGTCTGCTGAGGTCCAATATAGGTCCTCAGTCCCCTGTCTTTTTTGGAAATAGAAAGTATGTTGAGTAAGTTACGAATCCTGTCTGATCTGCTAAGACTGGTTGGATGACTCTTTTTCTTAACAACGTCTGGACCTCTACTATTCTTGTTCCCTGTAACTGGGTGGAATGTCTGGCATTTTGTCGGTGGAGGGGGTGTGGCGAATGGGATGAAGTATCCTCTGGAAATGATACTTTGTACCCAGTTGTCATTTGTTATTTTGAGCCAGATGTCTGGGTAAAAAGATAAGCGACCCCCGACTGCATCCAGAGCAGGACAGTCGGGCCTTCTTTCAGGAGGGCTGGTAGGGCTTCCCAAAGAAGTGATCTCTGTCGCTCTGGTTTTGCGGACCCCCCTCTGCCACGAGGGCAGCGTCTTCCATTATTGCCCCCTCCTCTGCCCCTGGAGGGGGGGGGTTCACCACGTGTGTCCTGAAAGGCTCCTTCGGTTTTTCGGGACCACATTTTCCCTCCCCTTTGACCCTTGGGGTAGGGTCTGGTAGGGGTGGAAAAACAGACCCCGACGGCAGACAGAGTCTTTCCGTCCTGCTCACACCTGGTTAAAGACTCCTTGAATTTGGGCCCAAAAATGGGATGAGCAATCAAAGAGGGTATTCATGAAAGATGACTTGATGGGCTCCACGAAGGAACACAAGCGCAAGGAGTGTCTCCTAAGAGCAACTCCTGTACGCGCTGCCCTACTCATTCCATCAGCTGCATATGAAATGAGGCACATGGACGAGTTCACTATGGAAATGAGGGTAGAAAGCTAGGAGGCAACTTTGTCTGTAGCTCCTGCAGCTACTGTACCCTAAAGAGTATCTCCAATCTCTTTAAGGAGATCTCTTTGTAGTCTCATAAAATGGGTTAAATAGTTAAGCGAAGGGCAAAAGTAGCTGAACTAAACATGCGCTTCCCATATCTATCCATGATCCTAGATTCTCTGTTAGGAGGATGGATAGATGAGGAAGTTTCAGACATTTCCTTTTTGGTGGCTGCCACCACCACCATGGCATCAACTGGCACACCTTTTGTCAAGAAGGATTTATCTAGCGGGGCAGATATGAACTTATTAGGCCTTCTAGGGACAGACTCCCACGCCCTTCGTGAGACCAGCTGCATAAGCTCATCGAAAAGCGGAGACACCCAAGAGGTGGAGGGTTGAGACCCGAAAGCCTTCAGGAGGGCCGAATCATCCTCAGTAGAGTTGGTGGACTGCCAGTCACCCCTCTGCCTAAGGATTTCCAGTATCTCTGCAAATGAGATATCCTCAGAGGGGGACCGTGGGGACCCTTCTGATTCATCCAAGTCAGTATCAGGTGTTAATGACTCCTGAGGGGAGTCCAGATGTTTCCCCTTACATACTCTCTTCCTGGGAACCTCTTCAGTGGGAGCTTCTGGAGAGGTCTCGGAAGAGCATGGGCCACCCAATGGGGCTTCCTGAGGCTCTGGGTCTATGTGCTTAGCTAGTATCTGTGAGGCAGAAGCAGACACAGGTACTTTAGGAGATGAAGAAGCCGGACCTGAAGTTGAGGATGTCTTGGGAGACATAACTCTCCTCATGGCTTCGAAGGCACCCCTGCTCCGGCACAAAGGGACAGATGGATCCGAAAGAAACCGTCAATACCCCCGACACCGGGACAGTGGGCTCCAAGCCCAAGGTAGGAGCCGAGCTCATCCGAGCCGAAGCCCCAAGAGGCAGAGTCAGAACCGACAAGTCGGTCTGACTATCCTCCAAGACCCAACCAGAGAGTGTCGGCTCCTAGAATCCTCGATCAGCGCCGAGGACATCAGAGTGAAAGGTGCCACAGACACTGGAGCAGGCGTCGGCTCCAAAGGCTCTACAATCAGCAAGTCGGACTCCTCCAGCTCTGAAAGACTGGTATGGCTCGGAGGAGGAAGAGACATAGCTGACATAAGGGTCTTTGGCTCCGAAGCTACCTAGGTCAGAACTGAAAACAATTTTGCAAAGGCCAGTGCCTGAAGAAGCTTCTGCACCACCCGATGCAATCTGAGAGGCTAACAAAAGACCTAGATGAATGGACTGATGGTACCGACTGAAGAAGCGGAGAAGTGGGAATTTTTGGATACTGTTTCCAAAACCATGGACCGGCTCTGAAAAGAAAAGACAGTTGGCTCCAAGACCTGCGGAGTCGATGTCACAGACTCTCTTGATTTTTTTACTTTTTCGAATCCACAGGAGTCTTGGAGGACTTTGAGGACTTACTAGATCCATCCTGGTCACTCAAAGCCTCCTGGAAAGAAGATTTCAACAAACCCCTGTCAATGAGCTTCCTTTTTCTCTCTTGGAGGACTCTATAGGAAAAAGAATGGCATATGGAACATGTTTGTTGTAAGTGCAAGGCACCCAAGCAGTAGACACAGTTCACATGGCAGTCAGAAACAGACATCTTTTGCCCAAATTTAGGGCATTTTTTAAACCCTGACTTAGGGTGTTTATCCTTCTCATCATCCATGACAGAAATAGACACACCCTATAAATTAGCCTTCTAATAAAAAACAGGCTAACTATAAGCACAGACACACACACAAGCCTTTTAAACTAAGGCTAACTATAAATAGAAGTTATGTTCTTACCATAACGTTCCATGTTAGTTGTCTTCTTCTCGCCTTCTTTCTTGCTGGATGGGTTCGGAGCCGACCTCGGCTCCGACTCGGCCACTCTAAAAGCTCAAGAGTTAGTTCCACCGGCTCGAGGCTGCCCCTATATCCCACAATGCTAGGCGTGAATTACCTCAGATCTCGTTTGTAAGCTAGGCCCAGATTATATCAGTAGCAGAATAACTAGAAACAAAGTCCACCTCTATAAACAAGGGAGAAGAGAAGGGTGACCTACATCCTGATCCAGGAAAATATGCACCGCAGAGCATATACCTAAAGTAAAGAGGTGGTAGAAAGAGAGGTCACAATCAAACTCCTCTAGATCTGTCCAGGCCAGGGGGAAGGAGGGTGGGACGCAAGAAAGAAGGCGAGAAGAAGACAACTAACATGGAACGTTATGGTAAGAACATAACTTCTATATGTTAAGTTGTCTATCTCGCCTTCATTCTTGCTGGATGGGACCGCGTCCCTAGCACCTTGTCCCGGGTGGCCTAACGGAACAGACTCTTGAGAACAGTGGAACCAAAGTAAGCTCTATGCCTAGAAGCTAAATCCAACTTATAATGAGAAATGAAAGTGTGAGGAGTAGCCCAAGTAGCCGCTGCACAAATGGTGTCAATAGGCAGTCTGTCTTGGAAGGCTATAGAAGTAGCCAAAGCTCTGGTGGAATGGGCTTTAGGTTTGTTAGGCAGCTTTTGGTGTCTAATTTCATAAACAAGGGAAATCAGAGATGTTAGCCATCTAGATAATGATACCTTTGAAACTGAAAGTCCTTTTCTGCCTTCTGCATAGGAGACAAACAGCTGGTCAGATTTTCTGAATTGTTTGGTTCTATCCAAATAGTACCTTAATTGACGATGAACATCTAGCCAATGCAATTTTTGTTCAGACCTATTAGAATATTCTGGAAAAAACACAGGGAGGTCAATGCTTTGATTTAGGTTAGACGCCGAGGCTATCTTAGGTAAAAAGGACGGGTTGGTTCGTAAAGATACCCTGTCCTTATGGAACAACAGATAAGGAGGTCGACAGCTGAGTGCATGAAGTTCTGAAACAATTTTAAAGAACAGGAGACTGCAGGTTCGAAAGGGGAAAGAATCAAAGAACTAAGAACTAAATTTAGGTCCCAAGGAGGAGGAGGATTTCTTATAGGGGGTCTGAGTAGAAAAACTCCTTTCAAAAAGGCTTTGCAAAGCTTGTGGGACATTATGGCAGATTCTGAAATGCCCACATGAAAGTTAAAATAGCTGCCAGTTGAACTTTAAGAGTAGAAGGAGATGAACCTGCATGGAAGAGTTCAGCTAGAAAATCAAGGACCATTTGGATGGAAGCAGTGAAAGGATCTATGTCCTTCCTTGAGCCCAATGGGCTAACGTTTCCACTTACTCAAATAAATCTTTCTAGTGG
Organism: Protopterus annectens; assembly: GCF_019279795.1. Classification (NCBI taxonomy): domain Eukaryota; kingdom Metazoa; phylum Chordata; order Ceratodontiformes; family Protopteridae; genus Protopterus; species Protopterus annectens. The sequence continues at coordinate 126,782,111 of NC_056733.1, read as the reverse complement.
AAGATTTATGGGAAGCTATCAAAATATCTCGAACAGAGTGAGATATTTGAGGAAGCCTGGCTAAGGTTGGAATTGGAGGAACCAAGCAGTGAGGTTCAGAGAGGGAAGGGAGCGATGAAACTGACCCGACTGATGGATCAAAAGATCTGGAACTAGGTCCAGATGCCAAGGTCGCTCCAACAGAAAATGATGTAGAAAGGGGAACCAAACCTGTCGAGGCCAGTAAGGAGCAATGAGGATCAACGAGGCCTTCTGAGCGATAGCTTTCTGTATCACTTGAGAGATTAGTGGGAAGGGAGGAAATGCATACAGAAGTCCCGGGCCAAACTTGGACTAGAGCGTCTCTGCTGGGCTGGCCTGGTAAAGGGAATAGGGTGAAATAATCTCTGCACTTGCTGTTTTGGGGAGTAGCAAAAGGTCGCAGCAAGGCTGACCCCACTTGAGAAAAATTTCTCTCACAACAGAGTCTTTCAGAGACCACTCGTGAGGCATGAGGATAGCTCTGCTCAACTTGTCCGCGATTTGATTGGACTTCCCGGGGATGTGCGTTGCTATCAGAAACCGCTGAGAAGAAATCGCCCATTGCCACAGTCTGAGTGCTTCTCGACACAGGGGGTAGGACCTGGTTCCGCCTTGTTTGTTGATATACCACACTACGGACATATTGTCCGTCTGAATTGCTATCGTTCCCAAGGGAAGAGAGTATTGGAGGGCTTGCAATGCTAAAAGCACTGCTCTCATCTCTAGAACATTTATGTGCAAGTGGCATTCATCTGGTTGCCATGTGCCATGGACAGTTCTGCCCTGATAATGCCCCCCCCACCCGATCAGGGAGGCGTCCGTTGTCAGAGTAGCAACTGGAGGGGAAGGAACAAAGGGTCTTCCCAATAAGAGCAGAGGGGAAGACATCCACCACAGAAGATGATTTCTGCATGTTTGCGTGATCATAATGGTGTGGGACATCGGAAGTTGCTGGTATGACCATTGCGTGAAGAGCATCCATTGAAGGATTCTCATGTGGAATCTGGCTAATGGAAGCAGAGGTATGGCAGCCGCCATAATCCCCAACACTTTCAGAACTAACCTGGCTTTGATTCTGTTGCTGCTGAAGAGGAGCGAGACCTGTTTGTGTATGTCTGCTATTCTCTGATGTGTTAGTCTCGCAGACATGTTGACTGTGTCTAGATTTGCGCCTATGAAGGTAATAGTACGAGAAGGCGACAAAACAGATTTTTCGCAATTTATTGAAATGCCTAACTTTTGACAAATGCGAAAGGTGTAGTCCCTGGCCATTAGAAGAAGATGCTTGGTGGGAGCTGTGAGGAGCCAGTCGTCCAAATATGGAAACACCTGGAATCCTTGACGTCTCAGGTGAGAAGCTACCACTGCCATGCATTTGGTAAACACCCGGGGGGCAGTGGTGAGACCAAAGGGCAGGGCCCTGAATTGAAAATGACTGGTTCCCAGCCTGAAGCGGAGGAATCTTCTGGAGCGTCTGTTCATTTTTATGTGATAGTACGCATCCTGAAGGTCTATAGAGCACATCCAGTTTCTCTTTCCCAATAGGGGGAGGATGGACTGCAGCGTCACCATCCGAAATCTTGTTTTCTTGACTGACTTGTTCAAGATACTGAGATCCAAAATTGGTCTCCAGTCCCCTGTTTTCTTTGGAACTAAAAAGAACCTGGAGTAGATTCCGGATCCTAGTTGGTCTGCTGGAACTGGTTGAATTGCTCTTTTGGCAAGCAGCTTTGAAATTTCCAAAGCTGCAAGATCCCTTTGAGCGGGTGGGACATCTGGAAGGGATTTTCTTGATTGGTTTGGGATGCGAACGAAGGGAATGGAATAGCCTTCGGAAATGATGGACTGTACCCACTTGTCTTGAGTCAGGGATAGCCAGGCTTCTGGGTACAGTGACAATCTTCCCCCGACTGCCTCCGAAGGTGGACAGTCGGGCAACACCTCAGGGATGCTGAAAAGGCTTATCGGAAAAGGTTTCTCGATTGCCCTGGTTCTGCGGGCCCCCTCTGCCTCTAGGGCGACGTCTACCATTATTGTTCCCTCCTCTGCCTCTGGAGGGAACCGACTCTGTGCGTCAGGCAAATTCCCTTGAGATTGTTTGCGGAACCACATTTTCCCACTTTTCTGGCCTTTGGGGTAAGGTCTAGAAGGAGTAGAAAACGGACTCCGACGGCAGATAGAGTTTTGCCATCCGTTTCGCACCTAGTCAAGGTTTCTTTCACTTGAGGACCAAAGAGAGATGATCCATCGAACGGGGAGTTAGTGAAAGACGTTTTAAAGGGGTCCGCAAAATTGCATAGTCGCATCCAGGCATGCCGTAAGGCAACACCTGTCCCTGCGGCCCTACTCGCTCCATCAGCCGCATATGAAAGGAGGCGCATGGAGGAGTTAGCTATCGAATTAAGGGTAGTCAGCTGGGTGTTCATTTTGTCCTGAAAATCTGCAGCTGTAGTATCCTTCAATATCTCACTCACTTCCTTGATCAAGTCTCTCTGGAGACGGGTGAAATGGCATAGGTAGTTCAGCGAACGCATAGCAAAGGTCGCTGACGAGAACATCCGCTTCCCATACCTGTCCATAGACCTAGATTCTTTGTTAGGGGGATGAACGGGCACTGAAGGATCAGCTAGTTCCTTCTTGGTGGCAGCAGCTACCACCATAGCATCCACAGAAACACCTTTTGTGAGAAATTGTTTGTCAGTTGGTGCTGTTATAAATTTGGAAGGTCTCCTGGGGGTAGGGTCCACTGAATCAGGAGCCGTCCATGCCTTCTTTGCCACCACCTGCATGAGGGATCAAAGCGCGGGGACACCCAGGAGGTGGAAGGGCGAGAGCCAAACGCCTCAAGATACACAGATTCATCCTCCGAAGGGTTAAGGGCTGGCCAATTTCCCCTCTGTTTCAGGATCTCTAGAATGTCTGCGAAGGAGACATCTTCAGACGGGAACGGGGAACCCACGGAATCCTCTAAATCTGTGTCAGAGGTGACAGACTCAGGTGAGTCTATGTGCTTCCTCTTACACTTTCTCTTCCTAGGGGCTCCCTGCCAATTCAGGGAGGCCTCGAAGAGGATGAGATCCCCACAGGGGATTCTTGAGGAGCTGGCTCTCTGCGGTCTGGGATGAGGGAGTGAGTCGACATAACCAAAGGCACCGAAGAGGGAGGGGCGGACGGAGCCGACTGTGGAGTCGAACAAGGTTCCAACACACTCCGCATGACCTCGAACACACCCCTGTCTGGCAGAGCCAGAGGTCCCCGCTCCGAGAAGCTGAGAACCTCCCTCGGCACCGACAGAGATGGCTCCGAGGCCGATGTCGGAGCCGAACTCACCAGCGCCGAAGCACCGAGAGGGAGAGGGGGGTCGGACAAGGGTCCAATGCCACTCACCCTCTCGGAGCCGACGAGGGAAGCCCGGCGCCGAGATTCTTCAAAAGAAGAAATCGGAGCCGATGACGGAGCCGAAGACAATTGTATCGGCTCCGACGCTACCACAGTCTCGGTCCCGAGACGCCCCGGCTCCGAACTCAAAGGAGTCGGAGGAGGAATATTTATAGGAATAAGTTGAGGCATCGACTGATGAGTCGGGCTCTGGAGCATTTGGGCCAGTGCCTCGGACTTTAAAAGTCGACTCACTACCCCCTGGAGGTCGTGATCTGAGAGCCTCGATGACCTGGAGGAGTGAGATCTGTGGCTCCGTTCAGACAGCAAGGGAGACGCTGGAGCTGAATGAACGGAGCCAAGGGACGGGTGACCTCGATCTCTTTCTAGATGTCGGCTCCGATGGTCTGATCGGAGCCGACTCAGGAATCTCTAATGCCTCGGCTTCGGCTGGAGCCGAGGGAACCACAGATACTGTAGTCAAAGACTCATCGGCTCCAGCCGGAGCCGATGAAGCAGCAGGCCGGCCCTAGGCCTCGACTCTGAAGCTGGAGCCGAGGTCTTGGAAGCCTTAGAAGGTTTCCCCGATGTAACAGAAAGGGAACCTTCAGGCTTAAGCAAACCCCTTAATATGAGTTTGTTTCTTCTTTCCTGCAGGACTCTAGGGCTGAAGCCATGGCATACAGCACAAGAGTCCTGCAGGTGTAATGGTCCCAGGCAATACACACAAGAAGTGTGACCGTCTGTTAGAGACATTTTCTGACAGCACGAGTCACACTTCTTGAAGCCTGAGACCTTTGAATCCTTGGACATACTCAAGGAACCGAAGTGTAATCACACACAGAAACACACACACACACAGATTACACTGATAGAAGTCTAAGTAGAATTATTTAAAACAAAACTTCTGAAAGGTAAGTTAAGTTAAATATATCCTAACCAAAACACATACACACCCTAAGGGATGGGAAGGAAGGGCCCGAAGGCCTAGGGAAAGAACTTAATAGTTCTTGAGAAAAAAAGGGGCTGGATAAAAAAGTAGAAGGGATAATATCCACTAGACTAAGGGTAAAAGAGAAATAAACTAAGCTAGCGTAAGTTTAAAGTTATTAAACTAATCTAACTTTGACTAACCTGGAGCCGGTAGAAAAACACCTCGATAGCTGTAGCGGCAAACGAGATCTGAGGTAATTCACGCCTAGCATTGTGGGATATAGGGGCAGCCTCGAGCCGGTGGAACCAACTCTCGTGCTTTTAGAGTGGCCGAGTCGGAGCCGAGGTCGGCTCCGAACCCATCCAGCAAGAATGAAGGCGAGATAGACAACTTAACATCTGCCTGATCCAAATGAGTAAGAGAGTAGGACAGAAAGAGTTGATCAGATTTCCTGTGCTGCTTTGTTCTGTGAAGATAAAAATGTAACTGCCTATGAACATCAAGAAGGTGCAACATGTATTCACCCTTATGTGTAAACTTAGGAAAGAATACCAACAGTTGGACAGACTGATTAAGATTTGATTCAGTGACAATCTTAGGCAAAAATGAAGGGTTAGTATGTAAAGACACTCTATCCTTGTGGAAAATGATATAATGGGGGTTTGAAGACAAGGCCTGTAATTCAGAGACTCTTTTCACCGATGTCAATGCTACCAGGAGAACAGTTTTCCAGGAAAGAAACTTTAAATCACAAGTCCCTGATGGATCAAAGGACTTCTGTGTTAACCCTTGTAAAATCACAGTGAGATCCCAAGATGGACAAGGTTCTTTGATAGGAGGCTGCAGGAGAAAAACCCTTTCAAGAAGGCTTTACATAACTTAGAGGGCCATAAGGAAAGATGTCCATACCCTGCATGAAAATCTGATATTGCTGCAAGTTGTAACTTGATTGTAGAAAAATATTGAACTTTCCTGGAATATGAGTTGCTGTTAGGAAGTGGGAGGAAGCTATCACCCACTGCCACACTCTGAGGGCTTCTCGATACAAGGGATAAAAAGATGTTATGTCTTACCAAAACATTCCATCTGTGTTGTCGACCTTCACCAATTCTTGACAGTGGGTTTGGTTCTGAGCCTCGGAACTGACTCAGCCATATCTTCCAGCTCGTGCTCTCCAAACTCTCGAGCCAGGCACTACCCATAATGCTCCTCACAGAGATAACCTCAGATCAGGTTTGCCAAATAACAGTATATAGAAAAAATAATATGGTTAACTATAGACAGTATAGAGAACGAGGTCATATATGAGCCCTTAATGAGAAAACTTGCTTAGGGCTAATCCAATCTACTAAGAGTCTTAGGATAGGGGAAGGTGGGGTGGGGATGTCAAGGATTGGTGAAGATCGACAACACAGATGGAACATTATGGTAAGACATAACTTCTTTATCTGATGTTGTCAGTCTTCACCCAGACCTTGACAGTGAGACAGAATCCCCAGCTACTGTAGCCTTGTGAGGTCTCATGGAAGAATATTCCTAAGCACTATAGAGCCAAAGGAAGCTCGACCCCTCGAGATCTGATCTAATTTGTAATGAGTGATAAAGGTATGATGAGAGGACCAAGTGGCTGCTGCACAGATGTCTAGAGAGGCTCTGGCATGAAAAACTGCTGATGTTGCCACAGCTCTTGTTGAATGAGCTTGAACTGACTTGGGAAGATGAAGTCCTTTAGAGTGTCAGATAAATGTGATGCCCTCTCTGAGCCATTTAGCTAAAGTAATCTTAGCAAATGGATTGCCCATGCAGAGGGAAGAGAATGCTACAAATCATTGATCTGATTTTCTAAAATCCTTAGTTCTGTGAAGATAAAAATGTAGCTGTCTGTGCACATCTAGTAAATGAAGGGCATATTCCTCTTTGTTACAAAAATTAAGGAAAAGACTAGCAATTGTAGTGACTGATTAATGTTGGTTTCAGAGACTACCTTTGGTAAAAAGAATGGATTTGCTGTGAGTATGACTCTATCTTTATGAAAAATTAGGTAGGGTGATTTGCATGATAGGGCCTATAATTCAGAAACTCTTCTTGCAGAAGTAATAACTACCAAAAATAACGTCTTCCAGGATAAATATTTCAAGTCAGAAGTTGCTGATGGTTCAAAAGGGGTCTTAATAAGAGCTTGAAGGACTATAGTCAGATCCAAAGGGGGAACTGATTCTTTAAATGGGAGATTTAATATCAGGAGTCCCTTTAAAAAAGCTTTATAAAGCTTGTGAGACATTAGAGAAGAGTTGTTTAAGCCTGAATGGAAATTTGAAATTGCTGCCATATGAACTTTTATGGTAGATGCAGAGCAACCGGATTGGAAAAGTATCTTTAGAAAATCCTGAACGTCATGAATTGGGCTGGTATAAGGGTCCAGTCCTTTATTCAATGCCCATTTAGAAAATTTTTCCCATTTGCCTTGATACAGTTTTCTAGTAGAAGGCTTGGGATGAGCAATAATAATAATAATACATCTGAGAGAGAAAGAAGGAAAAGGATGACTGGCAATCATGGGAATTGGAGAAGCCACGCAGTAAGCTTGAGATGTTGGAGATTTGGTTGAACCATGCCCTCTGGATGAGCTAGCAGATCTGGAATTGAGTCCAAAATCAAGAAGTTATGTACTCACCATAATGTTCGATGTATGTAGTCCATCTCGCCTTTCCTTCCTATCCCTGGGTTCAGAGCTGAACCTTGGCTCCGACTCGGCCATACTCTAGCTCGAAGTCTTCAATTGGCTCATGGCTAAAAGGTATGTCCATCATGCAACAGGTCCATTCCCCAGATCTTGTTTGCTGCAAGTGCGCACACACACACACACACACACACACACACACACACACACACACACACACACACACACACACATACTGAGAAGAACCCCAACCGAAAAGACCACTGACACCTAGAGACTATAACTCCAGGTCCTAAAGGAGGGGGTAGGAGGGGGGGTTGGTAAGAATGTAAGGCGAGATGGACTACATACATCAAACATTATGGTGAGTACATAACTTCTTGATGTTATGTAGTCCAATCTCGCCTTCATTCTTACCCCTGGGACAGTGTCATTAGCACCTTGACCTTGGGTGGCTAATTGAAAAATACTCTTGAGCACTATGGAATCAAAGGAAAATCTGCCTCTAGAGACCAGATCTAATTTGTAGTGACTAATAAAAGTATGAGGTGAAGCCCATGTTGCTGCAACACAAATATCATCCATAGATAGACATCCTAGCCTGAAATGCAGTAGAGGTAGCCACAGATCGTGTAGAATGAGCCTTCACTTTAAAGGGTAATTCTTTGCCATTGGAACTATAAATAAATGAGATGCAATTGAAGATCCAGTGAGACAAGGTTACTTTAGAGACAGGCACCCCAAGTCTAATGTCTGAAAACGAGACAAACAGTTGATCTGATTTCCTGAAATCTTTTGTCCTCTGTAAATAGAAACGCAATTGTCTATGTACGTCTAGCTGATGAAACTTAAATTCTGCCTTGTTAGAAAATTCAGGAAAAAACACAGGCAACTCAATGGATTGGTTGATATTGACAACAGAAGCAACCTTTGGAATAAAGGAAGGAATGATTCTCAAGGAGACCCTGTCTTTGTGAAACACCAAATAAGGTGGCTTAATCGATAAAGTTTGGAGCTCAGAAGACCCGCCTAGCTGAAGTTATGGCTACCAACAATACTGTCTTCCATGACAAGAATTTTAGGTCACACGCAGCTGCGGGCTCAAAGGCAGCCGAAGTGAGTTTCTGTAAAACAAAAGTGAGGTCCTATGGCATTACTGGATCAAAGACTGGAGATCGGAGTAACATTGTCCCTTTGAGAAAGGCCCTACAAAGCCTATGAGCCATAAGGTTGGCCTCATTAGCAACGTGAAAGGTAGAAATCGCTGCCAACTGCACTTTAATGGTTGCTGCAGCTGATCCTTGACTGAACAGTTGAGAAAGATATTCTAATATTGCCGAAACAGAAGCTGTATAAGGATGAATATGTCTTTCACGGGCGCAAATGAAGAATCTCTTCCACTTACAGAAAATAGAAGTTATGTCCTTACCATAACGTTCCATGTGGAGTGTTCATCTCGCCTTTGTTCTTACACATGGGTTCGGAGCCGATCCTCGGCTCCGTGCCGGCCTCTTGCAAGCTCTGCATCGAGAAGAAGCTCGAGACAATCTAATACCCACAATCCCCCTCTGCCTTTACCTCAGATCTAGTTTGCAAGCAAACCAATCTACAGAATAGCACATTCATGCTTACATCACATATGCACAGAAAGAATCTACACATAACTATATATATATAAGCCAAACAGACACATATAAATATATATATGCCAACTATGTACACAATATTGCAACAGTAGCAGAATGCTCCTGGCCAGGCATCAAAGAACGTTCTTCCTAAGGGTGGGAGGGTGGGACTGTAAGAACAAAGGCGAGATGAACACTCCACATGGAACGTTATGGTAAGGACATAACTTCTATATGTGACAGTGTTCAATCTCGCCGTTTGTTCTTACACATGGGTAGCGTCCCTAGCTCCTTGTTCCTGAGGAACTCACGGGAGGACGTTCTTGAGCACAGTGGAACCAAAGGTTGCCCTGTCCCTAGAAACCTTGTCTACCTTATAATGAGAAATGAATGTATGTGGCTTAGACCAAGTAGCAGCTGCACAAATAGCGTCCAGTGGTAGGCGGGCTGCATGAGCCAAAGATGTAGACACTGACCTTGTGGAATGTCCTTTGGGTTTGTGTAAAAGGGTTTGATTTGAAGAATCGTAGACATAGATTATACAATCCGTTAACCATTTAGAAAGAGTTTTTGGTAACTGCAAGTCCTTTCCTGCTATCAGCAAAAGCCACAAAGAGTTGATCTGTTTTTCTGTGATCTTTTGTTCTATCCAAGTAAAATCTTAGCTGTCTGTGAACATCTAATTTGTGTAACATATACTCCATTTTGTTGGAGTGGTTTTGAAGAAAGTGGGTAATTCAATGGACTGATTAATATTGTTAATAGAACACACTTTAGGGAGGAAGGATGAATTGGTTCAAGAGAAACTCTGTCAGAGTGAAAGATCAAATAAGGGTGCTTGATGGAGAGAGCCTGAAGTTCAGATACTCGCCTAGCGGAAGTAATGGCTACCAGAAAGAGAGTTTTCCAGGATAAAAATTTTAATGGGCAAGAAGAGGCAGGTTCAAAGGGGGGCAACATTAATTTAGATAACAATAAGTTTAGACTCCAAGGTGACGTAGGAGATCTGACCGGTGGTCTAATATGAAAAACCCCTTTCAAAAGGCTTTACAAAGTCTGTGAGCCATAACAGGAGCTCCACATTCTTCCACATGGAAATTCGAAATGGCAGCCAATTGAACTCTTAGTGTAGCAGGAGAAGCAGCCTGATGGAATAAGTCCGTTAAGAACTCTAATATCTTATTCAAAGGAGCTATAAAAGGATCCACATGGTGTGTATTCGCCCAGAATACAAATCGCTTCCATTTGCTAGCATATGTTTTAGTAGTGGAAGCTTTATGCGAAGCCACCAATATATCCTGGACTGCTGGTGACAAAAGATCAGACCTGGCTAAGTTGGGAATTGGAGCAGCCAAGCTGCTAGATGGAGGGACAGGAGCGGGATGGGGAACCCCTGATGAGTGAGTCAATAGGTCTGGCTCTGGGTCCAGAATCCAGGGTCCCGAATGCAGTGTATCTTCAGGAAGGAAACCAAATTTGACGAGGCCAGAATGGGGCAATGAGGATTATTGTCCTGTGTAGGTTCCTGGCTTTCTGGAGAAACTTTGATATCAGAGGAAATGGAGGAAATGCGTACAGGAGTCCCGGGGGCCAATCGTAAACCAGTGCGTCCCTGGGGACTTCCCCTGGAGGGGGTAATAGGGCAAAGTAGCTCCTGCATTTGGCATTCATTGGAGACGCAAACAGATCGCAGGAAGGCTGGCCCCACGCGAAAAATCCTTTTCGCCACTGACTGTTTTAGGGACCACTCGTGCGGTAACAGAATTGCTCTGCTCAGCCTGTCGGCTATGACGTTGGATGACCCCGGGATGTGCGTTGCTATTAGAAAGCGACCCGTGGACTCCGCCCACTGCCAAATTCTCATGGCCTCTCTGCATAGCTGATAGGACTTGGTTCCCCCTTGCTTGTTTATGTACCAGACTACCGACATGTTGTCCGTCTGAACTGCAATAGTCCCTAGAGGAAGAAGGGGAGCAAAGTGTTGCAATGCTAGAAACACTGCCCTCAACTCTAGAACATTGATGTGCAGATTGTACTCCAAATTGGTCCATTCGCCTTGGACTGTCTGTCCCTGAAAGATGCCCCCCCACCCTATCAGGGAAGCGTCCGTGGTCACCGTAACTGTGGGCGTGGGTAGCACAAACGGTCTCCCCTTGGAAAGGTTGCACGTTTGAAGCCACCAGTTTAGATCTGTTTTGCATGTCTTTGTTATAAGAATCTCGTGTGTTAGAGGTAGTTGCTGCCACGCCCATTCTGCAAACAGCAGCCATTGTAGGACTCTCATGTGCAGCCTTCCCAGGGAAATTGCAATAAGGGAGGCGGACATGAGGCCGAACACCTTCAGTACTAGTTTTGCAGGAGATTTCCTTGACAAGAGTAGAAGACGATATGAGTCTGAAGTGATAATATCCTTTCTGGGGGAAGCCTCAGAATCAACTGACGTGTGTTTAATTCTGCTCCTATGAACAAGATATTTTGTGATGGCTGAAGTAAGGATTTTCCGAAGTTTACGGAAATCCCTAGGTGAACACACAGTTGAAGAACAAAGTCTCTGGCCTGTAGTAGTTGACGCCGGGTGGTGGCAGAAAGGAGCCAGTCGTCCAGATACGGAAACACCTGGAATCCCTGGCGTCTCAAGTGAGACGCTACCACTGCCATGCATTTGGTGAAGACCCTGGGGGCTGAGGTCAGACCAAAGGGCAGGGCTCGAAATTGAAATTGACTGGCCCCCAGCCGGAAGCGCAGATGATCTCTGGATGCCCTGGCCATTTTGATGTGGTAGTATGCATCCTCTAGATCTATTGAGCACATCCAGTCGTCCTTCTGTAAGAATGGAAGGATCGATTGAAGCGTGACCATTCGGAACTTTTCTTTCCTGACGAAGGTATTGAGGTAGCTTAGGTCCAGAATGGGCCTCCAGTCCCCTGTTTTCTTTGGAACTAAAAAGAACCTTGAGTAAGTCCCGAATCCTTGCTGGTCCGCTGGGACTGGTTGGATGACTCTTTTTCTAGCAGCTTTGAAATTTCTATAGCTGCTGGCTCTCGCAGATGGGGCGGTACATCTGGGAGACTTTTCTTTGGGATGGGATGAGATAGAAAGGGTATGTTGTAACCTCTGGTAACCACGCTTTTTACCCACTTGTCTGTAGTTATTTTTTGCCAGGCCTGAGGGTATAAAGCTAAGCGACCCCCGACTGCCTCCAGAGCAGGACAGTCGGGCCTCCTCTCAGGAGTGCTGGAAAGGTTTACCAGGGAGTGTCTCCCTGTCACCTTGATGTTGCGGACCCCCTCTGCCGCCAGGGCGGCGTCTTCCACCTCTGCCCCCTCCTCTGCCTCTAGAGGGGGCATCACCCTGTGTGCCTGGGAAAGATCCTTGGGGTTTTCGAAACCACATTTTCCACCACGTTGCCCTTTGGGGTACGGTCTGGTTGGGGTGGAAAACGGACTCCGACAGCAGACAGAGTCTTTCCCTCCTGTTCACACCGGGTAAGGGTCTCCTTTACTTTGGGACCAAAGAGAGTGGCACCGTCAAATGGGGCGTTAGTAAAGGAAGACTTGAAGGCTTCCAAAGGAACATAAGCGCATCCAGGATTGTCTGCGAAGAGCAATCGCTGAAGCTGCTGCCCTACTCCAACCTTCCGCTGCGTACGAAATCAGCCTCATGGACGTGTTAACAATAGATGTAAGGGTATTAAGTTGCGCTGTCACTTTTCTGAGACAGCCGCATCTGTAGTACCCTGGAGGGTATCTCCCAACTCTTTGACTAGATCCCTCTGTAGACGTGTAAAATGGGTCAAATAGTTCAGGGATCGCATGGAAAAAGCCGCTGAACTGAAAATGCGCTTCCCGTATCTATCCATCGTCCTAGAATCTTTATTAGGAGGATGGACAGACGAAGAAGACTCCGACATCTCCTTTTTCGTGGCTGCTGCCACCACCATAGCGTCTACTGGAACTCCTTTTGTAAGGTAGGACTTGTCCTGAGGTGCCGTGATGTATTTATTAGGTTTCCTTGGAACTGGTTCCACTGTGTCAGGAGCCTCCCACGCCCTTCGAGCAATTAGTTCCATTAGTTCGTCGAAGGGCGGAGTGACCCAGGAGGAAGAAGGGCGAGCACCAAATGCCTTCAGCAGAACTGTCTCATCCTCAGTAGGAGGGAGGGACTGCCAGTCACCTCTCTGTTTCAGGATCTCCAATATGTCCGAAAAGAGACATCTTCCGAAGGTGACTTAGGGGACCCTCTGACTCATCTAAGTCAGTATCAGATGTCAAGGATTCCTGTGGAGAATCCAAGTGTTTCCTCTTACACAATCTCTTCCTAGGGACTTCTTCGTGGGGAGCATCCGAAGAAGCCTCGGAGGAAGAGGGGCACCTCCAGGGGTGGCTGAGACACTGGTGCCCGACGCTTGGATGTGGCCGTGGGTGCAGATGAAGATAACGGCCCTTTATGGGGAGGAGAGGTTGCTTCCACTGATGTGGTTGTCTGGGTAGACAACACCTTCCTCATCAGGTCGAACGCTCCCGGGTCCCGCATCGAAGAGTCCCCCGGTGCCGAGGGAATGGGAAGAATCCCGACACGGGCACGAAGGCATCGACCCGAGGACGGAGCCGAATCGATCCGCGCCGAGGCCCGAGGGAGAGTCGGAACCGAACGTCGGTTCGACTCGGCCCCGGAACCAAGGACAGACCGTCGGCTCCGAGACTCCGGTATCGGGTCCGACGGAGTCGAGGTGAGAGGAACAGACCGAGAAAAGGACGGTTCTGGACCCGAGGGCTCCACAATCAGTAGATCAGCCTCTTCCGGCTCCAAAGACTGAATCGGTCTCGGAGGAGGAATGGATGGAGATACAGGGAGGCCTTCAAGTTTCGACACCAACTGGGTGGAAACCGAAATAAGTTTGGAGAGGGCCGAATGCTCCAATAACTTCTGCACCACGCGATCCACATCGATATCCGAAAGTTTGGAGGAAGAACGGGTCGAAGGAACCGAAGACGGAGCCGACCTCAATAAGGTCGAAGGAGGGAGCTCCATCACCGGTTCCAAGACTCGAGGCTCAGGAACCGATACCAGTTGAACACTCGGCGCCGAAGTCTGTGGAACCGGTGATCTAACCTTTGTTGAAGAGCTCGGAGCCGATGACTTGGGCTCCGACGTCTTCGATTCCTTAGAGGACTTCGATGCCTGGTCAGAAGCATCCAGAGCCTCCTGGAAAGAAGGTTTCAATAGACCTCTGTCCATTAGTTTCCTGCGCCTATCTGTCATGACCCTCCCACTAAAAGAGTGACAGATGGAGCAGTCCTCTTGCAAGTGGAGAGGGCCAAGGCAGTAGACGCAGGAACTATGGTTGTCAGTCACTGACATTTTCTGGCCACACTGACAACTCTTGAAACCTGACTTCACCTTCTCAGACATTATAGGAAAGAGAGACAAATCCAGTAATGCAGTCAAATCCGTTAAAGTTTGTCAAATCCGATAAAAATTGCCAAATCCGGTATAAAGTTTCCTCAACTATGGTAAATTTATGAAGGGTGTAGGCCCCGAAAAATATTTAACCGATAAAATTAGTTAACGGTACCAATAACTCAACGAGACCACAACACAATCATACAGAATAATACTGAAACATCAAATAGAAATAGAATCCTAATAAAATATAACAAAATAAAGTTATATCTTAGCTTAGACTCTCGAGCTAGCTCCCAACGATGCGTATGCAGCAGCGGCAAACTAGATCTGAGGTAAAGGCAGAGGGGGATTGTGGGTATTAGATTGTCTCGAGCTTCTTCTCGATGCACAGCTTGCAAGAGGCCGGCACGGAGCCGAGGATCGGCTCCGAACCCATGTGTAAGAACAAACGGCGAGATTGAACACTATCACATTAAATCTTCCTGGTAGAAGGCTTGTGGGAAGAAGACAGAATGTGGACCACTTCCGGGGAAAAATCATGAATCCTGAACTAGGGACGGAACTGGAGCAGCCAAGCTGTCAACTTGAGGGTCTGGATGGAGGGATGGAACTGTCCTGACATATGAGTCAGCAGATCTGGATCTGGGTCCAGAATCCATGGATTGTCCATTAGATAGGTTTGAAGGAAGGGAAACCAAATCTGACGAGGCCAGTGTGGTGCAATCAGGATCATTTTGCTTTTCAAGGACTGTGCTTTCTGAATTACCTTTGATATCAGAGGAAATGGTGGAAAGGCACAGAGAAGACCGGAGGGCCAATCGTGTGAACCAGAGCGTCCCTGGGTGTCTCCCCCTCTGGGGGGATAAGGGTGAAGTAGCTGCTGCATTTGGCATTGAGGGGCTGGCAAACAGATCACAGCAAGGCTGACCCCATCTGCGGAATATCTTCACCACAACATATTTGTTCAGGGACCACTCGTGAGGCATTAGGATAGCTCTGCTGAGCCTGTCGGCAATCACAATGGACTTCCCTGGTATATGCGTTGCAACTAGAAAGCATTGGGAAGACACCGCCCACTGCCAAACTCGAAGTGCCTCTCTGCAAAGGGGGTATGATTTGGTTCCTCCCTGCTTGTTCAGATAGCACACCACTGACATGTTGTCAGAATGGATTACAATTGTCCCAAGAGAGAGAAAGCTCTGAAGTGCTTGCAATGCTAAAAGCACTGCACTCATTTCCAATATATTGATATGCAAATGGGTCTCGTGATCTTGCCACGTGCCTTGGACTGTCCTGCCAGGATAATGCCCCACCCCTCACCCAATCTGGGAAGCATCCAAGGTCACCGTGGCAACTGGAGAAGATGGTACAAAAGAATTGCCCATGTTGAGATTGCTGGCCTGAAGCCACCAGCTTAGATCCTGCTTGCAAGCGTCCATAATCAGAATAGAATGGGGGAGTGGAAGATACTGTAGTGACCACTGGACAAAAAGCAGCCACTGAAGAACCCTCATGTGTAGTCAGGCAAGGGGAACTAGCATGATCGTGGCAGCCATGGTCCCTAATAACTTGAGGAACACTTTTGCTTTGACCTTCCTCAATGGTAGTAAGGCGTAGACCTGCTGCTGTAGAGCTTGATTTCTCTCTTCTGGTAAGAAGGCCCTAATGAGCACTGTATCTAGTTCGGCACTGATAAAAGTGACACGCTGCGTGGGCAACAAGGCAGATTTTTCCCAATTTAAAGTAATCCTAACCTTTGGCACAGTGTAATGGTGGCTTCCCTGGTCTGTAACAGCAGATGCCTGGTAGTGGCAGAAAGGTGCCAGTCATCCAGATGCAGAAACACTTGGAATCCCTGACGTCTCAAGTGAGCCGTTACCACTGCCATGCATTAGGTGAACACCCTTGGGACTGTGGTGAGACCAAAGGGCAGGGCGCGAAACTGAAAATGACTGGCTCCAAGCCAGAACAGTAGATGACTTCTCGATGCTCTGTCCATCTTGATATGGCAGTAAGCATCTTTGAGGTCGATGGAGCACATCCACACATCTTTCCTTAACAGAGGGAGTATTGACTGTAAGGTGACCATGCGGAACTTGGACTTTTGTACATGTAGGTTCGTGGGTCTCAGGTCCCCTGTTCTTTTCATCACAAAAAAGAATCTGGAGTAAGTCCCTAATCCTACTTGCTCTGCGGGGACAGGCTGGATGGCTCTCTTTGAAAGAAACTTTTTTATTTCTAAAGCTGCAGAATCCCTTTGACTGGATGGAACATCTGGAATTCTCTTGAGATTATGGTAACCTCTGGAAATTAGAAGTTATGTACCTACCATAACGTTCCATATTAGTTGTCTTCTCTCGCCTTCTTTCTTGCTGGATGGGTTCAGAGCCGATCCTCGGCTCCGACTCGGCACTTGCTAAGCTCAAGAGTCACTTCCACCAGCTCGAGGCAGCCCCATATCCCATGATGCAAGGTGGAGATTACCCAGATCTCGTTTGGTAGCTAGAGGAAAAAATACCTACTATCTTCCCCCAAGGGAAGAAGAACAACTAACCTGAGAAAAAACTGTAAGGGGAACCCAGGTAACTCAGTGCAGAGCTAACTGGTGTCCAAGGGAGAAATCTCCCAGAGAAGAGGATAGTTCAAGGTCTGTCCAGGCTTGGGGGGCAGGAGGGAGGGACACAAGAAAGAAGGCGAGAGAAGACAACTAACATGGAACGTTATGGTAGGTACATAACTTCTAAATGTTAAGTTGTCAATCTCACATTCATTCTTGCTGGATGGGACCGCATCCCTAGCACCTCTATCCTGTGTGGCTCAATGGAACAGACTCTTGAGAACTGTGGAACCAAAACTCGCCCTGTCCCTGGAGGTCAAATCCAATTTGTAATGTGAGACGAAGGTATGAGGAGTGGCCCAAGTGGCTGCTGCACAAATAGTGTCTAAGGGTAGTCTAGCCTGAAAGGCTGTAGATGTGGCTAGGCCTCTGGTAGAATGTGCTTTTGGTATTGAGATCAGCTGTTTGCCCCTGAGCTGATAAATATAAGAAATAGTGGAAGACAGCCATCTGGATAAGGTCACCTTAGAAACAGGGAGACCTTTCTTATTTTCAGCATAAGAAAGAAAAAGCTGATCAGACTTTCTAGATTGCTTTGCTCTAAGTAATATCTGAGTTGGCAATGAACATCTAGGCAATGCAATTTTTGTTCCGCCCTGTCAGAATAATTGGGAAAAAATACTGGAAGATCAATACATTGGTTTAAATTTGTCTTAGAAACAACCTTGGGCAAAAAGGACGGATTAGTTCTCAAAGATACTCTATCCTTGTGGAAGACCAAGTAAGGGGGACAAACACAGAGAGCATGAAGTTCAGACACCCTTCTAGCCGAAGTAATAGCGACTAGAAAGAGTGTCTTCCAAGAGAGAAATTTTAACGAGCATGTAGCAGCCGGTTCAAAAGGGGGAAGTATTAAGGATGCCAGCACTAAATGTAGATCCCACTGCGGTGGAGGATCCCTAACAGGGGGTTTAAGTAGGAAGATCCCTCTGAGAAAGGCTTTGCAAAGTTTGTGAGACATAATGTTCTGGTCTGCAAATCAGACATGTAAATTCGAGATTGCTGCCAGCTGGACTTTAACTGTGGAAGAAGAAGAACCAGAGTGAAAAAATTCAGCTAGGAAGTCCAAAACTGACTGAATAGGGGCAGTAAAGGGATCTATGTTCTTAGACCTTGCCCAAAAGGAAAAACGTTGCCATTTGCTAGAGTAAATCCTTCTGGTAGAGGACTTTAGAGAAGCTACTATGATATCCCTAACGGGATTAGAGATCATAGGAAGCCTGGCTAAGGAAGGAAGTGGAGCAACCAAGCAGTGAGGTTGAGGGAACGAATGGACCGGTGCAGTTGACCCGACTGGTGGGTCAGAAGATCTGGAACTGGGTCCAGATGCCAAGGCTGCACTAAGAGATGTCGATGAAGGAACGGGAACCAAATTTGTCGATGCCAGTAAGGAGCAATGAGAATCAGCTTGGCTCTCAAGTCGGTAGCTTTCTGAAGCACTTGAGGAATCAACGGAAAAGGGGGAAAAGCATAAAGAAATCCCCGGGGCCAATCCTGGGTTACAGCATCTCTGGGGGGATGGCCTGGAAGTGGAAAAAGAGAGAAGAAGTCTGGGCATTTGCTGTTTTGTGGTGTAGCAAAAAGGTTGCAGCAAGGAGGGCCCCACTTCTGAAAAATCTCTTCCGCTATCGATTGTTTGAGAGACCACTCGTGAGGCATGAGTATAGCTCTGCTCAACCTGTCCACTATGATGTTGGTTTTCCTGGGGATATGCGTTGCTATCAGAAACCGCTGAGAGGAGATCGCCCATTGCCAAAGTCTGAGAGCTTCTCGACACAGAGGATAGGACTTGGTCCCACCCTGTTTGTTGATATACCACACTACGGACATGTTGTCCGTGTGAACTGCGATAGTTCCTAAAGGAAGAAAGTCGTTGAGGGCTTGCAACGTTAAAAGCACTGCTCTCATCTCTAGGACATTTATATGCAGATGGTATTCGAACGGTTGCCACGTGCCATGGACCATCCTGCCCTGATAATGCCCCCCCACCCGATCAGGGAGGCATCCGAAGTGACCGTGGCTACTGGGGCCGGGGGGACAAATGGTCTGCCCTGATGGACTAGGGGGGAAGAAATCCACCAGGATAGGTGGCTCTTGCAGATCTGTGTGACAAGGATAATGTGACGCATGGGCAACTGCTGGAAGGACCATTGGGTAAACAACATCCACTGTAGGAGACACATGTAAAAGCGGGCCAGAGGAAGAAGTGTGATGGCAGCTGCCATTAGGCCTAACACTTTCAAGACCAACCTGGCTTGTACCTTTTTGCTGAATAGGATGATCCGAACATGATTTTGGATATCCAGGATTCTTTGATTTGTTAGATTTGCTGACATCCGAGTAGTGTCTAGATCTGCGCCTATAAAGGTAATAGACTGGCAAGGCGATAAGGAAGACTTTTCGAAGTTGACAGAAATCCCTAACTGGCTGCAGAGACGTAGAGTGTAATCCCTGGCCTGGAGAAGTTGATGCCTGGTGGTGGCTGTGAGAAGCCAGTCGTCTAGGTATGGAAACACCTGGAATCCCTGACGTCTCAGGTGAGCCGTGACCACTGCCATGCATTTGGTGAACACTCTGGGGGCTGTGGTGAGACCAAAGGGCAGGGCTCTGAATTGAAAATGACTGGTCCCCAGCCGAAAGCGGAGAAACCTTCTGGAGCGTCAGTGGATTTTTATGTGATAGTACGCATCCTGAAGGTCTATAGAGCATATCCAGTTGTCTTTGTCCAGAAAGGGCAAAATCGATTGAAGTGTGACCATCCGAAAACTCGTCTTTTTGACAGACTTGTTTAGTCTGCTGAGGTCTAATATTGGTCTCCAGTCTCCCGTCTTTTTGGGGACCAAAAAGAACCTTGAGTAGATTCCGGATTCTAAACGGCCTGCTGGAACTGGCTGGATGGCCCTTTTCTCTAGAAGTTTTGAAACCTCTAGCTTTGCAATTTCCCTTAGACCGGGTGGAACGTCTGGAAGGGATCCTTTTTGAGGGAAGGGGCTTTTCTCGAAAGGTATTTTGTAACCCTCGGATATGATCGACTGTACCCATTTGTCTTGAGAAAGGGAAAGCCAGGCTTCTGGGTACAGTGACAATCTCCCCCCGACTGCCTCCAAGGGTGGGCAGTCGGGCAACACCTCAGGGATGCTGGAAGGGCTTGTCAGAGAGAGGCTCTCTGCTGCCCTGGTTCTGCGGACCCCCTCTGCCCCTAGGGCGACGTCTGTTGTTATTACCCCCTCTGCCTCTGGGGGTAAACTGACCACGTGCATCAGGCGTGACTCCTTGAGATTTTCGGAACCACATTTTCCCTCCCTTCTGACCTTTGGGGTAAGGCCTTGAAGGGGTGGAGAAACGGACTCCTACGGCAGAAAGAGTCTTGCCGTCTGGCTCGCACCTGGTCAAAGTGTCCTTCACCTGAGGTCCAAACAAAGTTGTCCCATCGAAGGGAGAGTTTGTGAAGGATGCCTTAAAGGGGTCTGCAAAATTGCAAAGTCGCATCCAGGACTGACGTCTGAGAGCCACTCCTGTGCCTGCAGCTCTACTCGCTCCATCGGCTGCATAAGAAATGAGCCGCATGGAGGAGTTAGTTATGGAATTTAGGATTCCCAGCTGAGAGGCAATCTTCTCTTGAGCCCCAGCAGCTGATGGATCCTGTACCACCTCACCCAATTCCTTGAGGATATCTCTTTGAAGTCAAGTGAAGTGACATAGATAATTCAGCGAACGCATAGCAAAGGTCGCTGAGGAAAACATCCACTTACCATACCTGTCCATGGTCCTAGACTCATTGTTAGGAGGATGGACCGGTACGGAAGGATCTGCAAGTTCCTTTTTGGTGGCGGCCGCCACCACCATGGCATCAACCGGGACACCTTTGGTGAGAAACTGTTTTTCAGTGGGGGCCATGATAAATTTAGAAGGCCTCCTGGGGACTGGTTCCACGGAATCAGGAGATGCCCACGCCTTTCGAGCTATCACGTCCATGAGGGGGTCGAAAGGCGGAGAAACCCAGGAGGTGGAGGGTCGAGATCCAAAAGCCTCCAGGTATACCGACTCATCCTCGGAGGGGTTAATGGAGGGCCAGTTCCCCCTCTGTTTCAGGAGTTCAAGAATGTCTGAAAAGGAGACATCCTCAGAGGGGGATCTTGGGGACCCCTCCGACTCATCTAAGTCGGTATCTGATGTTGTAGACTCAGGGGAGTCTAAATGCTTCCTCTTGCAAGTCCTCTTACGCGGGGTTTCCCCTGAAGGATCAGGAGAAACCTCGGAAGAGGAAGGTATTCCCAATGGGGAAACCTGGGGCGATGGATCTCTGGGTCCGGGAGCAAGAGAGTGGGAAGAGATATCTACAGGCACTGAAGAGGGAGGAGCTAAAGGGACCGACTGTTGACTCAGCTCGGGGGCTAGTACACTCCTCATCACCTTGAAGACTCCCCTCCCGGGGAGGACCGAGAGCCCCCGCTCCGAGGAAACAGGAATCCCCGGCCCCACCGAAAGGGAAGGCTCCGAAGCAGATGTCGGTGCCGAGTTTACCCAAGCCGAAGCTCCGAGGGGGAGAACGGGGTCGGACAAGGGTCCGATGCCACTCGTCCCCTCGGAACCGACAAGGGAAGCCCGACGACCGGATCCCTCCAAGGACGGTCTCAAGGAGGAGATAGGAGTTGAAGATAACGGAGCCGAAAGGAGTGGTATCGGCTCCGAAGCACCAACAGTCACAGTTCCAATAAGCTCTGGCTCCGAGCTCTGAAGGAGAGTCGAAGGAGGAATTTCTGGAGGGTGTGGAATAGCGGTCATCTGCTGAGACGGGCTATGAAGTATCTGGGCCAGTGCCTGTGATTTCAGCAGTCTACTCACCACTCCCTCCAAGTCATGGTCTGAGAGTCTGGAAGACCTTGAGGATCGGCTCCGATGGCTCCGCTCCGAAAGTAAGGGAGAGGCCGGAGCCGAATGAATAGACTCCAGCAACGGAGATCTGGATCTCTTTCTCGACGGAGCCATCGGAGCCGAAGAACTTTCGGTTCCAGTTGGAGCCGACAACTTGTCGGCTCCGAGCTGGGTCAGAGATGTGTCGGCTCCAGCCGGAGCCGACACAGGCATGGAAGCAAGAGTATCGGCGCCGATACCGAACCTTCAGAGAAGGAAGGATCGGCTCCAGCCGGAGCTGATCTCGACTCCGAGGGAGTCGGAGCCAAGGCTGAAGGCTTGGACACTGAAGCCTGGGCCTTGGGAGACTTTGAGGGCTTCCCCGAGCCGGACTTAGCCGGGGAGCTCTCAGGCTTTAATAAGCCCCTGAGAATAAGTTTATTTCTACGTTCCTGCAGGACTCTCTGGCTGAAGGAGTGACAAATAGCACAGGAGTCCTGCAGGTGTAGAGGTCCCAGGCAATAAATACAAGAAGTGTGACCATCTGTCAGAGACATCTTCTGACAGCACGAGTCACACTTCTTGAAGCCTGAGACCCTAGCTTCTTTAGACATGACTGAGTACCTAATACACACACACTACACAGTCAGTCCAAAAATTAAACTAAATTAACAAAACCAAGTACAGGGAAAAAACACACAGACACACCCAAACAAACCCTGACAGGAAAAATATAGGAGGGGTAAAGACCTAAGGCCCGACTAGCAAAAAAGTGAATAAAGGGAACGGGACACTAACGGGAATAGGGCTAAGTGAATCGGGAAGTTAATAAAGTAATATATATATATAAATATAAAGTACTGGGGTGGACTAAAGTCTCAGAAAAATAGGTAGAAAAATTCACTTACCAGGAGCTGGTAAAAAGTTACCTCGTGAGCGAAGCGGCAAACGAGATCTGGGTAATCTCCGCCTTGCATCATGGGATATGGGGCTGCCTCGAGCTGGTGGAAGTGACTCGAGCTTAGCAAGTGCCGAGTCGGAGCCATCCAGCAAGAATGAAGGCGAGATTGACAACTTAACATTTATCTTTAAAACCCACTCATCTTGGGTGACATTTTGCCAGGCTTCTGGGAATAAAGAAAAGAGTTGCACAGTCGGGCCTCCTTTCAGGAGCGCGGGTAGTGAGAACTGCGAAAGGAATCACGGTCTCCCTGGTTACGCGAGCCTCCTCTGCCTCTAGGGCAGCGTCCAGCTGAATTTCCACCCCCTCCCATGCCTCTGGAGGGGCAATCACTTTGTGTGTCCTGAAAAAACCTCTGCGACTTCCTGAACCACATTTCCACACGCTTCTGGTCCTTGGGGTAAGGTCTAGAAGGCATGGAAAAATGGACTCACACGGCAGACAGGGTTTTTCCTTCCTGCTTGCACCTAGTGAGAGTGTCCTTCACCTTGGTTCCAAACAACGATGAACCGTCAAATGGGGCATTGGTGAACGCAGACTTGAAGGCCTCCGCGAAGTTACACAGGTGCATCCAGAAGTGTCTCCTAAGAGCGACTCCAGAACCCGCTGCCCTGCTCGCTCCGTCGGCTGCATATGATATCAGCCTCATGGAGGAGTTGGTAAGGGAATTCAGGGTAGACATCTGTGCATTGACCTTCTGTGCCACGGCATCAGAAATGTTACCCTGTAGAGAATCTCCTAGTAGCTCTTTTAGGAGATCTCTCTGGAGCCTTGTAAAATGTGTCAAGTGGTTCAGCGACCGCAGTGTAAAGGCCGCTGAGGTAAACATACGCTTCCCATACCTGCCCATGGCCCGGGACTCCTTGTTAGGCAGATGGACGGTAGATGAAGTTTCATCAAGTTCCTTCTTGGTGGCTGCTGCCACCACTATGGCATCAACTGGAATGCCTTTCATCATATATTCCTTGTCTGTGGGAGCGGACAAAAATGAGAAGTTATGTACCTACCATAACGTTCCATGTTGGTTGTCTTCTCTCGCCTTCTTTCTTGCTGGATGGGTTCGGTGCCGATCCTCAGCTCCGACTTGGCCACTTACTAAAGCTCGAGAGCTTATTTTTCCGGCTCAAGGCAACCCTATATCCCATGATGCTAGGCAACAACTCCCCAGATCTCGTTTGGAAGCTGAAAAACCTAACATAGGCCAATAAAACAAAAATCCTCCAACTGGAAAGGAGGAGGAAGAGGGATAAAAAAACCCCAAAGATCATTATCTACACTATATATATCCTAGGACACCTAGATGGTGAAACAAAGGAATATAAGGACCCTTCAAGGAAGGGAAGATCTTCTCGGTCTGTCCAGGCTAGGGGGACGGTGGGTGGGACGCAAGAAAGAAGGCGAAAGAAGACAACTAACATGGAACGTTATGGTAGGTACATAACTTCTCAATGTTAAGTTGTCAATCTCACCTTCATTCTTGCTGGATGGGACTGCGTCCCTAGCACCTTCATCCTGGGTGGCTCATTGGAACAGACTCTTGAGAACGGTGGAACCAAATTTTGCTCTGTCCCTGGAGGCCATGTCCAATTTGTAATGCGAAACAAAGGTATGAGGAGAGGCCCATGTGGCTGCCGCACAGATAGTGGCTATTGGTAGTCTAGCTTGAAAAGCTGTAGATGTAGCTAGTGCTCTAGTTGAATGGGCTTTTGGCTTAGAAGTTAATTCCCTGCCTCTGAGTTGATAAATAGATGTAATCACAGAAGACAGCCACCTAGATAGGGTTACCTTAGAAACAGGAAGGCCTTTCTTATTTTCTGCATACGATAAAAACAGTTGATCAGACTTCCTTATTTGTTTGGTTCTATCCAAATAGTATCGGAGCTGGTGGTGAACATCTAGATAATGTAGCTTTTGCTCCACTCTATTAGTATAGTTTGGGAAAAAAACTGGGAGATCAATTGATTGATTTAAATTTGTCTGCGAAGCCACCTTGGGTAAGAAGGATGGATTAGTCCTTAGAGAAACTCTGTCTTTATGAAAGATTAAGTAGGGAGGACGAATGCAGAGGGCGTGAAGCTCAGATACTCTCCTAGCGGAAGTAATGGCGACTGGGAAGAGTGTCTTCCAGGAAAGAAATTTCAATGAACAGGAGACCGCAGGTTCAAAGGGGGGAAGAATCAAGGATGTTAAGACTAAATTAAGATCCAACTGAGGTGGAGGGTCTTTGATCGGAGGCTTAAGTAAAAATACACCTTTAAGGAAAGCTTTGCAAAGCTTATTGGACATGATGTTGTGGTCCGATAAGCCTGTATGAAAATTCGATATGGCTGCCAACTGAACTTTTACTGTAGAGGCAGAAGACCCTGAATGAAAAATTTCGGCTAGGAAGTCTAAGACCGAATGAATTGGGGCAGTAAAGGGATCTATATTCCTTGCCTTTGCCCAAAAGGAGAAACGTTTCCATTTACTAGTGTAAATCCTTCTGGTGGAAGATTTAAAGGAAGCTACTATGATATCCCGGACGGGATTAGAAATCATAGGAAGCCTGGCTAAGGACGGAAGTGGAGCAACCAAGCAGTGAGGTTGAGAGAATGTAGGGACTGGTGCAGCTGCCCCGACTGATGGGTCAACAGATCTGGAGCTGGGTCCAGATGCCAAGGCTGTACCAAAAGATAACGATGTAGGAACGGCAACCATATCTATCGAGGCCAATAAGGGGCAATGAGAATCAACTTGACTCTCAAGGCGGTTGCTTTCTGAATTACTTGTGGGATTAGAGGAAAGGGTGGAAAGGCATAGAGAAGTCCCCGAGGCCAATCTTGGACTAGAGCGTCTCTGAGGGGATGGCCTGGAAGGGGAAAGAGGGTGAAGAAGTCGGGGCATTTGCTGTTTTGGGGTGTAGCAAAAAGATTGCAGCAAGGAAGGCCCCACTTCTGAAAAATCTCTTCCACCAGAGATTGTTTGAGAGACCACTCGTGTGGCATGAGTATAGCTCTGCTCAACCTGTCCGCTATGATGTTGGACTTCCCGGGGATATGCGTTGCTATCAAAAAACGCTGAGAGGAGATTGCCCATTGCCAAAGTCTGAGTGCCTCTTGACACAGGGGATAGGACTTGGTTCCGCCTTGCTTGTTGATATACCACACTACGGACATATTGTCCATTTGGATTGCAATAGTTCCTACGGGAAGAGAGTCGTGGAGGGCTTGCAACGTTAAAAGCACTGCTCTCATCTCTAGGACATTTATGTGCAGGTGGTGTTCAAAAGGTTGCCAAGTACCATGGACCATCCTGCCCTGAAAATGCCCCCCCCCCCCCGATCAGGGAGGTGTCCGATATCACCGTGGCGACCGGGGGAAGAGGAACAAAGGGTCCGCCTTGATGGACTTGAGGGGACAATATCCACCAGGACAGATGACTTTTGCAAGTTGGAGTTATCATGATCTTGTGGTGCATGGGGAGTTGCTGAAAAGACCATTGGGCGAAAAGCATCCATTGTAAAAGATGCATGTAAAAACGTGCAAGGGGAAGAAGTGCTATGGCGGCCGCCATAAGACCCAATACTTTCAGGACATACCTGGCCTGAATTTTGTTGCTCTGAAGAAGAACATGGACATGGTTTTGAATATCTAAGACCCTTTGATCTGTTAACTTTGCTGAAAGTTGTACAGTGTTCAAGTTGGCGCCTATAAAGGTAATAGACTGACAAGGCGACAAGGCAGACTTTTCGAAATTTATAGAGATTCCTAGCCCTCTGCAAATGTGAATGGTGTAAGCTCTGGCTTGGTGAAGTTGGTGCCTGGTGGTGGCAGTGAGGAGCCAGTCGTCTAGATATGGAAACACCTGGAATCCTTGCCGTCTCAGGTGAGCCGTAACCGCTGCCATACATTTGGTGAACACTCTGGGGTCTGTAGTGAGACCAAAGGGCAGGGCTCTGAATTGGTAGTGACTGGCCCCCAGCCGAAAGCGGAGAAACCTTCTGGAGCGCCTGTGAATTTTGTTGTGATAGTACGCATCCTGAAGGTCCACGGAGCACATCCAATTGTCCTTGCCCAGAAAGGGTAGAATGGACTGTAGCGTGACCATCAAGAATCTTGTTCTCTTTACAAACTTGTTTAGTTTGCTGAGATCTAATATTGGTCTCCAGTCCCCTGTCTTTTTCGGTACCAAAAAGAACCTTGAGTAGATTCCGGATCCTAGTTGGTCTACTGGGAATGGCTGGATGGATCTTTTTGCTAGCAGTTTTGATATCTCTGGTACTGCTAGTTCCCTTAGACCGGGTGGAACGTCTGGAAGGGTTCTCTTTTGCTGAATTGGGGTTTGGATAAAGGGAATTTTGTAACCCTCGGATATGATCGACTGTACCCATTTGTCTTGAGTAAGGGAAAGCCAGGCTTTTAGGTACAGCGACAATCTTCCCCCGACTGCCTCCGAAGGTGGACAATCGGGCAACATCTCAGGGATGCTGGAAGGGTTTGTCAGAGAGAGGCTCCCTACTACCCTGGTTCTGCGGACCCCCTCTGCCCCTAGGGTGGCATCTGTTGTTGTTACCCTCTCTGCCTCTGGGGGTAAACTGACCTCTTGCGTCAGGCGTGACTCCTTGAGATTTGCGGAACCACATTTTCCCACCCTTCTGACCCTTAGGGTATGGTCTTGAAGGGGTGGAGAAACTGACTCCTACGGCAGAAAGAGTCTTGCCATCTTGTTCGCATCTGGTCAAGGTGTCTTTCACTTGAGGTCCGAACAAAGCCGAACCATCAAAAGGGGAATTTGTGAAGGACGCCTTGAAAGGGTCCGCAAAATTACACAGCCGCATCCAGGCGTGACGCTTTAAGGCCACTCCTGTGCCCGCGGCCCTACTCGCTCCATCGGCTGCATATTAAATTAGACGCATGGAGGAGTTAACAATCGAGTTTAGGGTTCCAAGCTGTGAGTTTATTTTATCCTGGGACCCAGCAGCTGATGAATCCTGTAAGACTTCTCCCAATTCTTTGAGAAAATCTCTCTGAAGGCGGATGAAGTGACACAAGTAATTCAGCGACCGCATGGCAAAGGTCGCTGAAGAAAACATCCACTTACCATACCTATCCATGGTCCTAGAATCCTTATTAGGAGGATGGATAGGTACTGAAGGATCAGCTAGTTCCTTCTTGGTGGCTGCAGCCACCACCATGGCATCTGCCAGTACACCTTTTGTTAGGAATTGTTTGTCAACTGGTGCTGTGATGAATTTAGATGGCCTCCGAGGGGTGGGTTCCACCGAATCCAGGGCCGACCACGCCTTCCGAGCCACTACTTCCATAAGGGGGTCGAAAGGTGGAGACACCCAGGAGGTCGAGGGTCGAGAACCAAATGCCTCCAGGTACACCGACTTGTCCTCGGAAGGATTAAGGGAAGACCAGTTCCCCCTCTGCTTTAAGATTTCTAGGATGTCTGAGAAAGAGACATCCTTTGGGGATCCCTCTGACTCGTCCAAGTCTGTGTCAGATGTAATGGACTCAGGGGAGTCCACATTTATTTATTTTATTTAACATTTGTTGACCGGGAATGTCCGACTAGGTTCCACAGAGCCTGTTTTCAGCAGAGGCCCGGGGAGAAACTCTCCAGATCACATGCTTCCTCTTACGTGTCCTCTTACGTGGAGGCTCCGCTGACAGGTCAGGAGAAGCCTCGGAAGAGGAAGAAATTCCCAGTGGGGAAACCTGAGGCGTTGGATCTCTGGGTCCGGGAGCAAGAGAGTGGGAAGAGGCATCAGCAGGCACTGTAGTGGGAGGAGCTGATGGAGCTGACCGTTGACTATGCCCTGGGGCTAGTACACTCCTCATCACCTCGAAGGCTCCCCTATCAGAAAGGCCAGAGGGCCCCCGCTCCGAAGAGGTAGGAACCCCAGGCCGCACCGACAGGGAAGGCTCCGAGGCCGATGTCGGGGCCGAGCTCACCAGCACCGACGCTCCGAGAGGGAGAACGGGGTCGGACAATGGTCCAATGCTACTCGCCCCCTCGGAGCCGATGAGAGAGACCAGGCGCCCTGATCCGTCCAAGAAAGGCATCAAGGAGGAGATCGGAGTGGAAGACAAAGGAGCCGATGGGGGAGGTATCGGCTCCGACGCCACAACAGTCACAGCTCTGAGGAGCTCCAGCTTCGAACTCTGAGGGAGAGTCGAAGGAGGAAAAATAGGTGGAGTCGTAATAGCTACCATCTGATGAGACGGGCTACAAATCATCTGGGCCAATGCCTGAGACTTTAGCAGCCTACTTACCACTCTCTCAAGGTCGTGATCTGAAAGTCTGGACGACCGAGAAGATCGGCTCCGATGGCTCCGCTCCAAGAGCAGGGGAGATCTTGGAGCCAAATGGATGGACTCCAATGAAGGGGATCTTGACCTCTTCTTAGATATGGATGGAGCCAAAGGAGCCAAGGACACTCGGCTCCAGCCGGAGCCGACAGTGAATGCATGGACTCTGAGGTATCGGCACCGAGTGGTGCCAAGACCGGAACCTGTGACCCAGAGGGATCGGCTCTGGCCGGAGCCGATCTAGGCACAGAGCCAGCAGCCGAAGGCTTAGTACTCGGAGGCGACTGTTTTGCTGGTTTCGAAGGCCTCCCCGACGCAGACTTAGTCAGGGAGCCCTCGGGCTTTAACAAGCCCCTCAGTATAAGTTTGTTCCTGTGCTCCTGCAGGACTCTTGGACTGAATGCATGACACACAGAACAAGAGTCCTGCAGGTGCAGGGGTCCCAGGCAGTAAACACAAGAAGTGTGACCGTCTGTCAGAGACATTTTCTGACAGCACGAGTCACACTTCTTAAAGCCTGAGACCTTAGTTTCCTTTGGTTCCTTCGACATAACAGTGTCGAGGGATCACAAAAGGAAGAGAAAACACACACACGGACTCAACACTCAAAAACAATAATATAACAATAAAAATATTAATTAGTATACTGACACATCCAAACACTCCACAGGATACCTAAGAAAAAATAGGAAAGGAGCAGGCTTAAGGCCTAACCTAAGAGTGGAGGGGGAGGGATATAAGGGATAAAAAGGGAAGGTATAAAAAGGAATAGAATTTAAGGTAGTAGGTAACTACTGAAAAAAAAACAACTGTTTTTTGTGAAAAAAAAAAATTAACTAAAAGGGTGACTGAACACTATATTTGAAAGACTTACCAGGAGCCGGTAAAAATACGCACTTCGCAAGCGAAAGCGGCAAACGAGATCTGGCGAGTTGTTGCCTAGCATCATGGGAAATAGGGTTGCCTCGAGCCAGAAAAATAAGCTCTCGACCTTTAGTAAGTGGCCGAGTCGGAGCCGAAGATTGGCTCCGAACCCATCCAGCAAGAATGAAGGCGAGATTGACAACTTAACATCTTATTGGGTCTCCTAGGGACTGGTTCCACAGTGTCAGGAGTTTCCCACACCTTTCAACAGAAGAGATCTAGTAGCTCATCGAAAAGAGGAGACACCCAAGAGGCGGAAGGTTGAGACCCGAAAGACTTCAGGAACACCGACTCCTCATCAGAAAGGGATGTGGAGGGCCAGCTGCCTCTCTGCTTCAAGATCTCCAGGATATTTGAAAAAGAGATATCTTCAGAAGACGACCTGGGGGACCCCTCTGACTCCTCGAGGTCGGTGTCTGATGTGAGAGACTCATCCGGGGAGTCGATGTGTTTCCTCTTACACAATCTCTTTCTGGCGGGCTCCTCAGGCAAAAACTCTGGGGAAACATCAGAAAGTTGGGGACCACTCAGGGAGGTATCCTGAGGCCTTGGGTCTCCACTGTCCATGGATAGAGGGTGATCTGAAACTGACACCGGTGTTGGAGGGGGCAGAGTGTCAGTGCCGTAGAATGCAGCTGACGACCTGGCCAGCACACTCCACATAACCTCGAAGGCTGATCCCCCGGCTCCGAAGGTCGACTAACCATAGAGGATATGGTAGTAGCCCTTGGTGCCGAGGACATGAGGTCTGAAGCAGATGTCGGGTCCAAGCTCACCCAAGCCGAAGCACCGAGAGGAAGGCTCAGAACTGATGATCGATCCGAGCCCTCCCTCTCAGGTCCAACAAGGGAACTGTGGACCCTCCACCCCATGGACCGAACTGACGGGGTCGGAGCAGAAATCAGAACCAAGAGGCCAGGCAAAGCTACTTGAACTGACCTCATGGCACCCGACAGAGCAGACAACTCTGGCTCCAAGGGCTGGGAAAGGCTCAGAGGAGGAACAACAAAAGATGAAGGGGCCATGGTCTCCGGAGCCGACTGGGTCGAGGCCGAAATCAATGTGGCCAGCACCGATGACTGAAGCAGTTTCTTCATGACTCTATTAACGTCCTCATCGGAAAGGGACCTGGAGAATATAGTTGAAGATCTGGATCTCCCTACAGAGGGAGACTGACATGAAGGAGAACCCGGTCGAACAACTGGAGACCGGCTCTGAACCAAACTATCCGTGACCGGCTCCGAAAGGCTGGGAGCCGATACAGACTTCGTCAATACACTACCTTCTGTCGGCACTGAAGCCAATGGAGCCGAAGAAGGAGAAGCTGTTCTAACAACTTTCTCTGGCAGCTCCAAAGAAACAGACGGAGCCGGAGAGAGCTTCTTAGCAGACTTTTTGTCCGTTTAGCTGGAGAGGATATGGTACTGAAAGACTTAGTCAAGTCTTCCTCGAACAAGTGTTTAAGCAGTCCTTTCAGGATGAGCTTGTTCTTCCTCTCCTGTAGCATGCAGGGACTGAAGGAATGACAAAACAAGCAGGATTCTTGGAGGTGACTAGCCCCCAAGCAGTACACGCACACAGAGTGCCCATCAGTCAAAGCCATTTTATTGTTGCATTCAATACACTTCTTAAAGCCCGAAGGCCTGTGTTCCTCAGAATCCTTAGACATGTTGTATAAGGAGTACACACACACAGACAAGCTGCAAAACCACACGTACACACAAAAAACCTGACTGAACCCCACGCACGAAACTAGAGCCTCTAACTAAAACAGCCTAATAACCGACGGGAACAAAAAACTACAGGGAGGACTAGGTCCTCGAATTTAAAAAGGCCTAGCCCGGGAAAAATAAAGGCAGGATAACACCACTATCAAACGACAAAGACACCAAAAAGATGCAAGTAACAGAAGCACAATTCAAAGAGACCACACGGAAAACAATGTGGAGGACTAGGTCCTCTAACTGAAATGGGCTTAGCCCGTGGGAAGAAAGGGAGTGGATGGGATACCAAAAAATGGCCATTGAAAAAGGCCACACAACTAGCCTAGAGAGATACACACAAACAGAAGCTATGAAAATAGCCTTTTTAGATCAACAATATCCAAAAATTTTAGAAAAGGGTATACTTAGCCATGGCCAAAAGCGAGACCACGTCTGAGCGTAACGAGCAGCAAACGAGATCTGGGGTATGGTCCCGTTGCATGATGGGATACCTCTTAGCCACGAGCAAATGGAAGACTTCGAGCTAGAGTATGGCCGTGTCGGAGCTGAGGCTCCGAACCCAGGAGTAAGAATGAAGGCGAGATCAGACTACATAACATCCATGGTTTCCGTATTGGATGACACCAAAGGAAGGGAATCCAAACCTGTCGAGGCTAGAAGAGTGCAATGAGGATTACTGAATGTTCTATCCTTTTGGCTTTCTTTCGGAACTGTGACATGAGGGGAGTTTGAGGAAAGGCAAACAGCAGACTGGGAGGCCAATCGTAGAGGAGAGCATCTCTGGATGACTCCCCCGGGGGGGATTAGGGCTAAGTAACTTCTGCACTTGTTGTTTAGGGGAGAGGCAAAAAGGTCACAGCAAGGTTGGCCCCAATGACGAAAAATCTTGTTCGCCACTACAGGATTGAGAGACCACTCATGAGGCATTAGGATAGTCCTGCTCAGTTTGTCTGCTATCATGTTGGAACTTCCCGGAATGTGCATTGCTATCAAAAAGCAGTTGGAAGAAATCGCCCATTGCCAAAA
Source organism: Protopterus annectens (assembly GCF_019279795.1). Taxonomy (NCBI): domain Eukaryota; kingdom Metazoa; phylum Chordata; order Ceratodontiformes; family Protopteridae; genus Protopterus; species Protopterus annectens. Next base: position 126,749,665 of record NC_056733.1, on the reverse strand, counting down.
TCTGAGTGCTTCCTGACACAGTGGGTAAGATTTGGTCCCCCCTTGTTAGTTTATATACCAGACTACCGACATTTTGTCTGTCTGAATTGCTACTGTCCCGAGAGGAAGTGCATCTTGGAATGTTTGCAATGCTAACAGCACTGCCCTAATTTCCAGAACATTGATGTGCAAATTAGCCTCCAATTGGGACCATGTGTCTTGCTCTGTCTTTCTCAGATAATGCTCCCCCCACCCTATCTGGGAAGCATCCATGGTCACTATGGCTTGGGGCTGAGGAAGGATGAATGGCTGGCCCAAGAGAATCTGGTCTGAGTGAAGCCACCATTTGAGATCCTGTTTGCAATGGTTGGTAAAAAAGACTACATGAGAACTTGGTTGATGTATCAGAGACCATTGGGTTGCTAGTAACCAATGCAGTATTCGCATATGAAACCTCTCTAGAGGTACCAAAGTGACTGAAGCAGCCATAGAGCCTAAGCTTTGAAGGACAAGTTTTACTAGAACCCTGTTGTTCTGGAGAATTTGTCTGACATGGACTCTGATGCTTTGTAGTCTTCCTGGAGGGAGAGAAGCAATCCCTGAGACAGTATCTAAATGAGCACCAATGAAATCCATTTGCTGAGAAGGCTGAAGGTTGGACTTTTTGAAATTTATTGTTATGCCTAGAGAAGTACAAATATTTATGGTGTAATCTCTTGCCTGTTCTAAAAGGCACCTGGTGGTAGCAGTGAGGAGCCAGTCGTCAAGATATGGAAAGACTCGAAAACCTTGCAGTCTGAGGTGAGCTGCAACCACTGACATGCATTTGGTGAACACCCTGGGGGCTGTTGTGACAGCAAAGGGCAGTGCTCTGAACTGGAAATGACTGGCTCCTAGCCAGAAGCATAGAAACCTCATGGACCTTTTTTCCATTTTTATGTGGTAATAAGCATCTTGGAGGTCTATAGGGCACATCCAGTTGCCTTTTTCCAAAAAATGAGGTATGGATTGTACCAAGACCATCAGGAATTTGGTTTGCTGAACAGCCTTGTTGAAATGGCCGAGATCCAAAATGGGTTTCCAGTCCCCTGTTTTTTTGGGCACTAAAAATAATCTTGAGTAAACCCCAGATCCTGTTTGGTCTAGTGAGACTTTTTGGATGACTCTTTTTTCGAGCAGTTTTTGAATTTCTAAGACTGCTGCTTCCGTTCGATTCGGTGGAACATCTGGGAGTTTTTTTCTGGGGTTTGGGACTTATAGATAGTGGAATTTGGTAACCTATGGATATTATTGTCTGCACCCATTTGTCCGAAGTTAATTGCCAGGCGGGTAGGTGAAGGGATAATCACCCCCCAACTGTCTCCAGAAGAGGACAACTGGGCAACCATTCAGGGATGCTGATAGGAAGTTCCAGAGAAGGATTCTCTGGAACCCCTGATTCTGCAGTCCATTTCTGCCCCTAGGGCGGTGTCTTCCATTGCTTCCTCCTCTGCCCTGGGGGAAGTCTTTAACTTCTCAGCCTTGGAAATGCCCTTTGGACTTTTTAAACCATAGTCTCCCACTTCTTTGGTTCCTAAAATAAGGTCTCTGAGGAGTGGAGAAATGTATGCCTATGCCAGATAGGCTCTTACTATATTTCTCACATCTGGCTAGAGTGCCTTAACCTTTGGGCCAAAAAGGGTGGATCCGTCATAAGGGCATTGATGAATGACACTTTGAATGGCACCGCAAAGTCACATAAGGGCATCCAGGAGTGCCTTCTGATGGCTATGCTGAAACCGCTGCCCTAGTTGTCCCTTCAGCTGCATGAGCAATGAGCCTCATGGACGAGTTGGAGAAAGCATCCAGGGTTGCAAGCTGTGAGGAAACTTTGTCACGGACCTCTTCAGCCACTGCTCCTGAGAGAGTATTTGAAAGTTCTTTAATCAAATCTCTCTGTAATCTGGTAAAGTGTGCCATATAATTCAAGGACCTTAGAGCAAAGGTCGCTAAAGCATAATAAGAAGTTATGTACCTACCATAACGTTCCATGTTAGTTGTCTTCTCTCGCCTTCTTTCTTGCTTGATGGGTTCGGAGCCGATCCTCGGCTCCGACTCGGCACTTGCTAAGCTCGAGAGTCACTTTTACCACCTCGAGGCAGCCCCATATCCCATGATGCAAGGTGGCAAGTACCCAGATCTCGTTTGATGACAAAGGGCAATAGCACCAAGCATAAACACTTCCCAAAGGAAGAAAGAAAGCCTACAGGATGGAAGAAGGACCAGCTCTGAATGGTCTTCAGCATAATAATTCCTTGTAGAAAAGGTCTGTCCAGGCCTGGGGGAAGGAGGGAGGGTCGCAAGAAAGAAGGCGAGAGAAGACAACTAACATGGAACGTTATGGTAGGTACATAACTTCTTAATGTTAAGTTGTCAATCTCGCCTTCATTCTTGCTTGATGGGACCGCGTCCCTAGCACCTCTATCCTGGGTGGCTCAATGGAACAGACTCTTGAGGACTGTAGAGCCAAAACTGGCTCTGTCCCTGGAGGCCAAGTCCAATTTATAATGGGAAACAAAAGTATGAGGAGTGGCCCAAGTGGCGGCTGCACAAATAGTGTCTAAAGGAAGTCTAGCTTGAAAGGCTGTAGAAGTAGCTAAGCTCCTAGTTGAATGTGCTTTAGGTTTTGAGCACAGCTGTTTTCCCCTGAGCAGATAAATTTCAGAGATGACAGAAGAAAGCCATCTAGATAAGGTCACTTTAGAGACAGGAAGGCCTTTCTTGTTATCCGTGATAGGAAACAAAGAGTTGATCGGATTTCCTAAATTGTTTAGTTCTGTCCAAATAATGTCTGAGTTGGCGGTGGACATCAAGATAATGTAGTTTTTGTTCCGATCTGTTTGAATAGTTTGGAAAAATACAGGAGATCAATGGATTGATTCAAATTAGTCTTTGAGGCGACCTTAGGCAAAAAGGTCGGATTAGTTCTCAATGATACTCTGTCTTTGTGAAAGACCAAATAGGGGGGTCGAACCGATAGAGCATGAAGTTCAGACACCCTCCTGGCCGATGTAATAGCTACTAGGAATAATGTTTTCCAAGAAAGAAATTTTAGGAGCAAGAAACAGCTGGCTCGAAGGGGGGAAGAATCAAGGATGTCAGCACTAAATTTAGATCCCATTGAGGAGGAGGATTCCTGATTGGAGGCTTTAGCAGGAAAATTCCTTTCAAGAAGGCTCTACAAAGCCTATGGGACATAATATTGTGATCTGCGATCCCGACATGAAAGTTCGAGATAGCAGCCAATTGAACTCTAACTGTGGAAGAAGATGAGCCTGCATGAAAAATCTCCGCTAAGAAGTCCAAAACTGCCTGAACTGGGGCAGTGAAGGGATCAATATTCTTGGCTTTAGCCCAATAAGAGAAACGTTTCCATTTGCTTGTATAAATCCTCCTGGTAGAGGATTTTAAAGAAGCTACTATGATGTCTCTAACAGGGTTAGAGATCAAAGGAAGCCTGGCTAAAGAAGGAAGTGGAGCAACCATGCTGTGAGGTTGAGAGAAGGGATAGACCGGTGCAGCTGACCGGATTGGTGAATCAGAAGATCTGGCACTGGGTCCAGATGCCACGGCTGCACCAAAAGGTGACGATGGAGGAACGGAAACCAAATTTGTCGAGGCCAATAAGGAGCAATGAGAATCATTTTGGCTCTCAAAACGGTTGCTTTCTGGATAACTTGAGGGATCAGGGGAAAAGGAGGAAAGGCATAAAGAAGTCCCTGGGGCCAATCCTGGGTCAGAGCGTCTCTGGGGGGATGGCCTGACAGAGGGAAGAGAGAGAAGAAGTCTGGGCATTTGCTGTTTTGGGGAGTAGCAAAAAGATCGCAACATGGGCGACCCCATTCCAGAAAAATCTCTTCCACTATAGATTGCTTGAGAGACCACTCGTGAGGCAAGAGAATAGCTCTGCTCAATCTGTCCGCTAAAATGTTGGTTTTCCCAGGGATGTGCGTTGCTACCAGAAACCGATGAGAGGAGATCGCCCATTGCCAAAGTCTGAGTGCTTCTCGACACAAGGGGTAGGACTTGGTTCCGCCCTGTTTGTTGACATACCAAACTACAGACATGTTGTCTGTGTGGACTGCAATTGTCCCTACAGGAAGAAAGTCGTTGAGGGCTTGCAACGTTAAAAGCACTGCTCTCATCTCTAGGACATTTATGTGCAGGTGGTACTCGAACGGTTGCCACGTCCCATGAACCATCCTGCCCTGATAATGCCCCCCCCACCCGATCAGGGAGGCATCCGTGGTTACAGTGGCTACCGGGGATGGGGGTACAAAGTGTCTGCCTTGGTGAATCTGGGGAGAAGTGATCCACCAAGCAAGATGATTTTTGCAAATCTGTGTCACCAGAATTTGGTGACGCATTGGAAGTTGTTGGTAAGACCACTGAGTGAACAACATCCACTGAAGAAGGCATGTAGAAGCGAGCCAGGGAAGAAGAGTAATGGCCGCAGCCATGAGACCTAATACCTTTAGAACCATTCTGGCCTGTACTTTCTTGTTGGCTAGAATGATCCTGACATGACTTTGAATGTCTGAAACTCTTTGGTCTGTAAGGGTAGCTGACATCGAACAGTGTTTAAGTTTGCCTATGAAAGTAATAGACTGGCAGGGCAATAAGGATGACTTTTCGAAGTTGATCGAGATGCCCAAATGAGAACAAAGATTTATTGTGTAATCCCTGGCTTGAACAAGCTGATGCCTGGTGGTGGCTGACAGGAGCCAGTCGTCGAGATACGGAAACACCTGGAATCCTTGACGCCTCAGTTGAGCCGTGACCACTGCCATGCATTTGGTGAACACTCTGGGGCTGTGGTGAGACCAAAGGGCAGGGCTCTGAACTGGAAATGACTGGACCCCAGCCGAAAGCGGAGAAATCTCCTGGAGCGCCTGTGAATTTTTATGTGATAGTACGCATCCTGAAGATCTATTGAGCAAATCCAGTTGTCCTTCTGCAAGAAGGGCAGAATCGACTGAAGAGTGACCATTCGGAATCTTGTCTTCCTCACAGACTTGTTGAGTCTGCTGAGATCCAATATTGGTCTCCAGTCTCCCGTCTTTTTGGGGACCAAAAAGAACCTTGAGTAGATTCCGGGCTCTGAATGGTCTGTTGTAACTGGCTGAATGGCTCTTTTTTGCAGTAGTTTTGAGACTTCTAACTCTGCAATTTCCCTTAGACCGGGTGGTACATCTGGAAGGGAATTTGAGGGAATAGAAAGGACTTTCCTCGAAAGGAATTGTGTAACCCTAGGATATGATCGACTGTACCCATCTGTCTTGAGTGAGAGAACGCCAGGCTTCTGGGTACAGCGATAGTCTTCCCCCGACTGCCTCCAAGGAGGGACAGCCGGGCAACATCTCAGGGATGCTGAAAGGGCTTGTCAGAGAAAGACTCTCTGTTTCCCTGGTTTTGTGGACCCCCTCTGCCTCTAGAGCGGCGTCTGTTGTTGTTACCCCCTCTGCCTCTAGGGGTAAACTGACCACGTGAATCCGGCGTGACTCCTTGGGATTTGCGGAACCACATTTTGCCACCCTTCTGTCCTTTGGGATAAGGTCTAGAAGGGGTGGAAAAACGGACTCCTACGGCAGAAAGAGTTTTGCCGTCCTGCTCACACCTGGTCAATGTTTCCTTCACTTGAGGGCCAAACAAAGCTGACCCATCAAAGGGAGAGTTTGTGAAGGACGCCTTACAGGGATCTGCAAAATTACATAGCCGCATCCAGGCTTGGCGTCTAAGAGCCACACCTGTACCTGCGGCCCTACTCGCTCCATCAGCAGCATATGATATCAGCCGCATGGAGGAGTTTGCAATGGAGTTAAGGGTTCCTAGCTGCGAAGCATTTTTTTCCTGAGCCCCCGCAGCTGTAGGATCCTGCACAACTTCACCTAGCTCCTTAAGGATATCCCTTTGGAGTCTGGTGAAGTGACAAAGGTAGTTCAGCGAACGCATAGCAAAGGTCGCTGAAGAAAACATCCGCTTACCATATCTATCCATGGTCCTAGAGTCCTTATTAGGAGGATGGACAGGTACGGAAGGATCTGCAAGTTCCTTCTTGGTGGCAGCCGCCACCACCATGGCATCAGCGGGGACACCTTTTGTAAGGAATTGCTTGTCCGATGGGGCAGTAATAAATTTAGAAGGCCTCCTAGGGACAGGCTCTACAGAGTCAGGAGCAGCCCACGCCTTTCGAGCAATAACCTGCATAAGGGGGTCGAAAGGCGGAGACACCCAGGAGGTGGAGGGCCGAGATCCAAAAGCCTCCAGGTATACTGACTCATCCTCAGAGGGATTATTGGTGGGCCAGTTTCCCCTCTGTCTAAGGAGTTCTAGGATGTCTGAGAAGGAGACATCCTCAGAGGGAGATCTTGGGGATCCCTCTGACTCATCTAAGTCAGTATCTGAAGTGATAGACTCGGGGGAGTCTACGTGTTTCCTCTTACATGTCCTCTTCCGCGGAGGATCCCCCGACAAATCAGGAGAATCTTTGGAAGAGGGGGATATTCCCAGTGGGGAAACCTGAGGCGGAGGATCTCTGGGTCCTGGAGCAAGAGAAGTGGCAGAGATGTCAACAGGCACCATAGAGGGAGGAGCTAAGGGAACAGACTGCTGGCTGAGACCAGTGGCCAGCACACTCTTCATCACCTCGAAGGCTCCCCTCCCAGGAAGGTCCGAGAGAACCCGCTCCGAAGAACTAGGAACTCCAGGACCCACCGAAAAGGAGGGCTCCGAGGCAGATGTCGGAGCCGAGCTCACCAAGGCCGAGGCTCCAAGGGGAAGAGCGGGCTCGGACAAGGGTCCGATGCCACTCACCCCCTCGGAGGAGACCAGGGAAGCCCGCCACCGAATCCCTCTAAGGAAGGTCTCGAAGAGGAGATAAGAGTAGAGGCTGAAGGAGCAGAAGGGGGTATCTGTCCCTCAGCCATAGCAGAAACCATTCCCGAAGACTCCAACTCCAAACTCTGAGGTAGAGTCGAAGGAGGAACTGCAATGGGGTGTGGACTAGTAGTCGTCTGCTGAGACGGACTATGTAGCATTTGGGCCAGTGCCTGTGACTTTAGTAATCTACTGACCACTCTCTCCAAATCATGGTCAGAAACCCTGGATGACCTTGAAGATCGGCTCCGATGGCTCCGCTCCGAGAGGAGAGGCGAAGCCGGAGCCGAAAGTATCGGCTCCAAGGAAGGGGACCTAGACCTCTTCCTCGAAGGAACCATCGGAGCCGATGAAACCACAGAAACTGCCGGAGCCGACAACTTATCGGCACCGACAGGTAGCTTCGATGCATCGGCTCCAGCCTGGGCCACATGGTGGTCGGAACCGATCGGAGCCGACACCGAAGTGGTCGAACCAGAGTCAGCACCGATAGCCATCGGCGCCGAAGGTTTAGGTAACCCAGAATCGGCTCCAGCCGGAGCCGATCTCGACTCTGAATGAGTCGGAGCCGAGGCCACAGGCTTGGACACAGAAGCCTGGGCCTTGGAAGACTTAGAAGTCTTAGATGGGGCCGACTTAGCCGGAGAGCCCTCCGGCTTAAGAAGGCCCCTCAAAATCAATTTATTTCTTCTTTCCTGCAGGACTCTCTGGCTAAAAGAATGACATATAGCACAGGAGTCCTGCAGGTGAAGAGGCCCCAGGCAGTAAAGGCAAGAAGTGTGACCGTCTGTCAGAGACATCTTCTGACAGCACGAGTCACACTTCTTAAAGCCAGAGACCCTTTCCTTAGACATGGTGATAAAACACACACACACAACACCAGTCCAAGAAATTAAATTAAATATACCAAAAGGTATCAATAACAGACACACACACACACACCCTAACAGGGGGGGGGATGGGATGGGTGAAAGTCTGACTAAAAGTTATGAGGAGACAGGGAAATTTTCTGTCAGAAAGGGATTAAAACTAAGTTAAAACTAATAATTTTAAGTTTTTTTGTAGAAAGGGGCTAAAATAGTAAAGTAACAATTCACTTACCAGGAGCTGGTAAAAGGAGGACCTCATCAGCGAAGCGGCAAACGAGATCTGGGTACTTACCGCCTTGCATCATGGGATATGGGGCTGCCTCGAGCTGGTAAAAGTGACTCTCGAGCTTAGCAAGTGCCGAGTCGGAGCCGAGGATCGGCTCCGAACCCATCAAGCAAGAATGAAGGCGAGATTGACAACTTAACATACATACTTCCCAAATCTATCCAACGTCCTAGACTCCTTGCTAGGAAGATGGATAGTCAGACTCTCTTCAGCGAGTTCCTTTTTGGTGGCAGCCACTATCCCCATGGCGTCAACAGGAATCCCTTTACACCAATGTGTTTCATCTTTAGGTGCTGATAATATCTGGTCAGGTCTCTCGGGGATTGTCTCTATGGAGTGGGGCACCTGCCACACTCGCTGAGCGATCAGTTTAATGAGATCGTTAGCAGGTGGAGAGATCCAAGAAGTGGAGGGTTGGGCATGAAAAGCCTCCAGGTATACCGATTCTTCTGAGGAAGGTTGAACGCAGGACCAGCTACCCCTCTATTTCAGGATTTCCAGGATATCCCCGAAGGAAACATCATCAGGGGTGACCTGGAGGAACGTTCCCCTTCAACAAAATCAGTATCTTCTGTGATGGACTCTTCTGGGAGTTCAGGTGCTTCCTCTTGCACTTCTTCTTTGTAGGGACTTCCTCGGGGGGATGATCTGGGGAAGTATCTGAAGAGGAGACCACTAAAGTGGGAGCCACCTGGGACTTTTGTGACCTCTGTCCCGGGGGTGAGACTGATGGTAACTCAGGTCTAGAGGAGTTAGAAATCTGTCCCGACAGGGATGGCAAAGACTGGGAGTCCCCAATGGACAATGCCTTGTCCATTATCCTAAAGGCTGCCCCCCCCAGAGGGATGGGAGCTCGAAACCAAAATACACTTCTTCATAACTGGGGTTACGTCCCGCACCAAGGAGGCAGCCCCTGGAAAAAAAACCTGGGTCGATCTTACAAAGGTCAAGGTGCCAAGCGACATGGATGGTTCCAAATGAAAGGAAATCGATCCAAGCCCCCTGGACCTGACAAGAGAATCATGACCCCGGGAAACCTCCAGTGCCAAGGGCTTGGAGGAACTTAAGACAACTCTCGGAACCGGAGACGAGGAAGCTACCGGTACCGAAGCAGTCGATGCCGGAGAAGTTGGAACTGAGGGCTCCAAGGTCTCATTTGGAGTTGGAGGAGGATATGGGGGACTATAGCTAGGCTTGTTCCAAGGCCAGCATGGCTAGGAACCGAGGGTAACTCCCTAGCCATAAGGAGCTGGTACACCAGTCTCAATATGTCATCCTTAGACAGGCTCTTAGTAGATCGAAAGGGAGATATGGAGGGAGATCTCGGAGGTCTCGCTTCCAAGAAGGGACTGGGTGGCATATCCTTGAATGGGTCGATGGACAGTGAATACTGCGTTCATGGTAACTAAGGTAGCTTTGGTACCAAGGAATAGGTCGGTGCCAAAGCAGAAGTTGTTTTCGGTTCAGAGGAATGTTTGGTTTTCAATGCCGGTAATTCTTTTGGTGCTGAGGAGCTCTTTGGTACTGAAGATGATTTTGGTAATTTCTTTGTTGGTTCCAAAGATCTTGGAACTGATAAATCCCTTTTCCTCGAAGCAGAGGAAGATGAGGAGGAAGTGCTAGTATCAGGTCTTGGCTCAGATAAAGCCTCTTAAGGTAGATTTAAGGAGTCCTTTCAGAATCAACTTATTTTTTTCTTTCAGTCAGGGTTCAAGTGGAGGACCCATGACATACTGAACAGTCCTCTTATAAGTGTATTTTTTTCCAGACAATATACACATAGAGAGTGGTTATCAGAATTTGGCATCTTGCCTTCACATTTTTGACACCTTTTAAAACCTAGCAGGTGAAGTCTACTTTTGATCAGACATTTTAAATCAACAGAAAAACCATCGCTAAAGTTGCACGACACAAGAAGCATAAGAAAGTCAATTTTTTTTTTAATAGAAGGAAAGAAAGAAATTACAGAAGAATATCAGCAATGGTAATTAGAATACCTGAAGGTAATGGAAAGAAGTACCAGAAATGGTATGCAAGTTCTACCAATGGTAGGAAGAAAGGGGACAAATGAAGTTAAGACATAAGCTAAGAGGAACATGTATACAGCATGAAGGAAATAGAAGAAGAACTGTATTAAGAAATAAAAGCAGTTAAGAAAAAAATTAACAATCACTCACTGAAAAAGCCAAGACTCGAGAGAAGGAAACTGACACGTCTGGTCTGCGAAGTGGCAAACGAGATTTAAGGTAATTTCTGTAAGGAGCATTGTGGGTAGTGCCTGGCTCGAGAGTTTGGAGAGCAAGAGATGGAAGATATGGCCGAGTCGGTTCCAAGATTCAGAACCGAACCCACTGTCAAGGATTAGGTGAAGATTGACAACATCAGATGGTATGTTTCCCACCTGTTTGTTGATGTACCAGACTACTGACATGTTTTCTGTCCAGACTGCAATTGTCCTGAAAAAGAGAGAGTCTTGGAATGCCTGTAACACCAAAAGTACCACTTTCATCTCCAGACAATGATATGCAAGCTGGCCTCTTCACGGGACCAAGTGCCTTGGACTGTTTTCACCAGAAAATCTCCTTCCCCTCACTGAATTTGGGAAGTGTCCATGGTCACTATGGCCTTGGGCTGAGGCAGAATGAAAGAATGACCTTGTAACAGCTGTTGTGACTGCATCCACCAGGAAAGGTATTGTTTGCATACCTAGGTTATTTTATCTTTGCAAACATGGGTTGACAGAGCACTGACCATTGTGCTGAAAGCATTCATTGTAGAATCCTCATGTGGAATCTTGCTAAAGGGACTAAAATTATTACCGCTGACATTGATCCCAGGGCTTGCAGGATCAATCAGGCTGAAATTCTGGTAGTGCAAATTATTTTCCTGACCTGCATCTTTATTGTTTACACTCTCGTCAGTGGAAGAGAAGCTACCATAGATACTGTGTTGAACACTGCTCCTATGAATTCTAATGTCTGGGTTGGTTTTAGATCAGACTTGTTATAATTTATGGTTATTCTGAGATGTGAACAGGTCTGTAACACCTAATCTCGAGATTCTATCAGTCGATGCCTGGTAGGGGCGGTAATGAGCCAGTCATCTAAATATGGAAACACTCGGAATCCTTGCAGTCTCAAGTGAGCTGCTACCACTGCCACGCACTTGGTGAACACCCTGGAAGCTGTAGTTAGGCCAAAGGGCAGTGTTCTGAATTGAAAGTGACTGTCTCCCAGCCAGAAGCATAAGTACCTTTTGGATCATCTGTTCATCTTCATATGATAGTACATATACTGAAGATCTATCAAGCACATCCAGTCATTCTTGCCCAGAAAGGGCAGAATGGACTGAACTGTGAGCACTGGAACTAAGTTCTAGATTCTATCTGATCTGGTGGGACCTCTTGGATGACTCTTTCTTTTCCTGCAGCCTTTGTACTTCTAGTGCTGCTGATTTCCTCTGACTGGATGTAACAACAGGAAATTTTCTTGACAATGAAGGAGGTAGGGAAAAGACAATTATATAACCTCCTGAAATAATTCTCTGCACCCAACTGTCTTTTCTTACATCTAGCCAGGCTCTCTGGTGCAGAGATAAGTGACCCCCCTACTGCCACCCAAGGCAGGCAGTCAGGCCTCAATTCAGGAGCACTGAAAGGGTCTGTCGAAAAGGAATCTCTAAACCCCTGGTTTTGCAGGGCATCCTCTGCCATGGGGGGGGGGGGTCATCTTCCATTATCCCTCTCCACTCTGCCTCTGCAGGAACTACCTCCATGTGTGTCCTGAAAAGGATCCTACAATTTTCTGAACCATATTTTTTGATCTTCCCATTGAATCCTGGAAATGGTCATTTGAGGGGTCGAAAAATGCATGCCCACTGCAGAGAAGGTCCTTCTGTCTTTCTCACACATGGAGAGTGTGTCCTTTACTGTGGGGCCAAACAAAGAAGTGCCATCAAAGGGAGCACTGACGAATGATGATTTGAAGGGCTCTGCAAAATCACACAGACACATCCAGCCATGCACCTTGATGGAAATGCCTGACCTGCAACCCTTGAGGCACCATCTGCAGTGTGTGAGATAAGCCTCAAGGGCAAATTAGATATAGCTTGTAAAGTAGCCAACCAAGACAATATTGAAGACTGAGCCTCAGCAGTTTCAGAAACAGAGCTCTATAGCTCTTCAATCAAATCTCTTTGAAGCCTCATAAAATGTGCCAAATAGTTCTGCGATCTGGGTGCAAAAGTCACTGAAGCATAAACAACATGCTTCTCAAACTTGTCTATCGTGCTAGACTGTCTGTTAGGGGGATGGACAGTGAAACTCTGTTCCACGAGTTCCTTTTTTTGTAGTTGCTGCCCTGATCATGGCAGCTACTGGCAGCCCTTTACCCCAGAATTCCCTGCTTACTGGTGGAGCCAGAATCTGGTCTGGTCTCATAGGGATTGGCTCAATCATATCAGGTTCCTTCCATGCCTGCCTACAAATCAGGTCCATAAGTTAATCGGCAGGTGTAGTAACCCAGGAGGTAGATAGGCCAGCCCCAAAGGCTTCCAGAAATACTGATTCCTCCAGAGAAGAGTCTTGGAAAGACCAGCCACCCTTCTGCTTAAGGATCTCAAGAATGTCTCCAAATAAGATGTCACTGGGTGGTGATTTTGGGGAACCATCTCCTTCATCAAAATCAGTATCTTCAGTGACTGAAACTTGAGGAGAGTCCAAGTGCCCCCTTTTGCACTTTCTCTTCCTAGGGACTTCCTTGGTGGGGTAGTCCAGTTATGTATCAGAAGATATTAAGATACCCTGCAGGGTAGTCTGGAAGCTTTGAGCTGGCTGTCCTTGTGGGGTAGAATGTTGAGGATCAGAGTGCAAAGTCATGAGAAGTAAAGGGTGGATCCAAGGGGAAAGAACTCATCTCATCTGCTGTAGCAGAGAAAACACTCTTCACAAATTTAAAGGTAGATCGCTCCAGGGAGAAGAAAGACAAAGTAGTCAAGAAAGCATTTTTCTGGCTCGTCGCTTCCCTCTGTCCCAAGAACAACCCACCCGAGGTGGAAGTCGGAGCCGAGCTATCCAGTGCCAAAGCTCCCAAGAGGAAGAGATGGTTCTGAAAACCTCAGAGCTGACTCCATCCATCCAGATCCGACAGGGTTGCTTTAGCTATGAGAGTCATCTGTCTCCCAGGATGTTGAAGCCACTGCACTCAGAGCAGTGTTCTTATCCAAAAACAGTGCTCTCTTTGGATCTGAACCAGTTGGACCCAGAAAGCTCAGACTGGAGGTCTCTAAAACTACGGATTGGATTAGAGAAGGAGCTATAATGGGTGAAGTAGGAAGATGATCGGACTTCCTGACCTGAAGGGATAGGAACCATGAGAACTCTTCTCTGAATTTGGTCTGTGAAAAATTTCCTCATCATCATCTCCATATCTGCTCTGGACCCAAGCAACATACGCAGAGATTGCGGGTATCTGAATAAGTTATGCCCAACTCTTCACATTTCTTAAACCCTGTCAGACCTTTTTCAGACATTTTCTAAAGAAAAAGTTATCAATAACAAGAAAAGACAAGCTAAACTTTTTTTTTTTGTTGTTAAGCAGAAATAAGAGGAAAGGTAAAATACCAACTATTGTATTAAAGAAGTACAAAAAACTTGTAGAGAGACAAAAATACCAACTATGGTAATTAAAGAATAATACGCTAAATGTAAAAGGGTAAAAGGAAGGAAAGTTAGGCCTACCAATGATAGCAGGAAAGTTTACACTCAAAGTGAAAGGAAAGGAACAGTAGAAACGATGTAGAATTAAAGTTAAAGACTTAAGATTAAAAAAAATAGTCGTTCATATCAAGTTTTTAGAAAGAAAGTATCAAAAACTGACATCTCCCACTGAAGACTCGAGAGCTGAAGGTGACCACATCTAGACCTTAAAGTGGTAAACGAGATCTGAAACATGTTAGGAGTGGTGCGTTATGTGTAGGGAATGAGCTCGAGAGTTTGTTGGAGGTTATGAGTTGGTATAATGGCTGAGATGGATCCAAGGATTGGATCCGGTCCCACTACTTGAGGAATGAATGAAAATTGGCAACATCTGATCACTTTTTAAAGAACAAGAAAAAAATTAACTCACAATAAGTCACTAAATATTGCTCGAGAGAGGAACCTGTGTCTGGGCACAATGGTGGCAAATGAGATCTAAGGTTATGGGGCCTTATGCGTAGAGGGAGGAGCTCAAGAGTAGGATCCAAAGTCTGGAGTATGCGGCCGAGTCAGATCCGAGGATCAGATCCAAACCCATGTGTTGAGGACGAATGAAAAGGACATCAGATAATACTCTCTGCAGAACTCCCAGAAACAGATTTTAATTCTTGCATAAGTGGAGCATGATCTATGCAAATACTTTGGTTATTTTGCACTGTTAGTGTGAACAATTATGGGCTACAGTTGTTTAGCCTCTGGGAATTATGGATGCTTCTGAGAGTCTTAAACAGATTAGTAGATGCTTCCATGGCTCCTCAAGCATTTCTAAAACCTGAGGTGTTTCATTTGCATCTCATTTTTTTCTGACAAGTGCTTATGTGCAATACATAAAACAAGCAATCTAGTCTGTTGTTCACACTTTTTCTTTGCCTCACTATCTTGTTGTGTTAATCTGTTCAACCAGTATTGCTATCACATACTCAGTCAATATGAAAGGGTGTAAAAATTCAAAAAAGAGGAGCAAAGTATATTGCAAAACAGAGGGGCTTAAGTGCCATAGTGAACCTCAGGAGGGCCCAATTGCCCACAAAGAGGAGAATGATCAGGATATACATCAAATTTCCTTATTTTGTGAATAAGTTTTGCAGACCAGTACAAGCTATCAGTCCTTTAATGTGTATCTGCCAAAGATGAATGATGGGTGAGAAATACGGATGTTTTGACTCTAAAAGGTTTGTGTCAGCCAATCAAAACTAATCTGTTGATTCCAGAATTCAAGCATCTCTTTAATTATGATAAACAAGTGAGACAAACAGTATCAAAGTCCATCTGATCACACAGGACGTTAAAATCACTACCAATTGGAATATCAACATCTGCCTAATCTAACAACTGCAATATCCATGCATGAGATGCCTTAAGCGAAGCCCCTGGTAGAATGTAAACTGAAACTATTGCAATGTGACCCCTTTTAAATATCCCTTAAATGCATTCTGCCCTGGACATCCTACCTTTTATCTAATACTACTGCAATAATTGTTTTAGAGGCTAACATGGTCATTCCCTATCATAGGATACAGAGACCACAATGTTAGAAAATCACCTCTTGCAAGCAGAGCATGTTAAACTTGGATGAGTTGTGTCCATTGAAATAAAATCACATCTGCCTTTTATTTCTTAAAATGTGACAGTACTTTGCTCCTCTTTTTTATGAAACCTTGTAGTTGGGATATTTGCTTATTCCTTTGTCATAACATTGTTTTAGATTCCAAATGCTAATTTCAGATGGAGTTATTTTGTTATTAAGGTCTCTAATTTCATCTCTAAAGAAGAAAAGTTGATCCCACAGCTAAAGGATGAAATTAGAGACCTTAATATAAAATAATTCCATCTGAAATTAGCATTCGGAATCTAAAATAATGTTATGGCAGAGGAATAAGTAATTATTCCAGCTACAATGTTGCATAAGATTTCTTTACACACATTAGCAAGAGAGGGCAAAGAAGAGGGAAGAGGAAATGATCAGAATACTTTGTCAAGAAATTCAGTTACTGTTATGAGATACACCAATGTTCAGTTAAAAAAAAAGCTCCACTGTAGCTACCCTGCCTTGTTCCCAAGGGCAATTAAGAACTTAACTCTTAATTTAAGCATTAATTCAAGGAAACACAGCATGTCAGCCATACACAATCTAGACATAAATCCCCTTCTATAAGATAAATGGATGATTTTTGAAGCTTTCAGAATACATCTCAGTTAAAAGCATCAAGTACCAACGTATACATTTTAACTGGAAAAAAGTCCTTTCTAACCAAACTGCAAGTGCCTGAATTACATGTTGAAGAAAATGCCTTCTGTACTCTCGTAAGAGAAATACATTTTATATATAATGGTGAGGCACCACTGATAAATGGTTTGCCAGTGGAATTGTATAGAATTGTGTAGTATCCTGATGATTTACTTACTGACAGCTTTCCATGATTCATAGAAAGATCAGCTGATACCTCCTTTTTGGAGACATGCAGAAACTTGTATGGCACTGAAACCTAGGAAGCAAACTTTATTACCAGTCTCGTATCAACTAACAAATTTGTTAAACACTGATTATAACATTTTTATGGAGATATGAGTCAATGCAGTCTAGAGGGAATTAGATCACTTTCTTCATAGGACATGGTAATGCAAACAAGGCTCAACATATAATTCTCAGGAGGAACGCTGAAAAGGCAGTTGACTTAACTGAGGTGGTACTATTTATTTACCATGCTTGAGTATTAGTCTTCCATCTTAATTTGTTGAACTTCCCACTGCAATTTACACTGGTTCATCAATGATTAGTATGACTGGGCAATGTACAGCTGGAGCTTGAAAAGTAAATGGACAGCACAGGGATATCTGTTGTTATTAATACTTTTTGATCTAGCTATACCACCTTTAGTTCAGGCCTGTTGGGAAGATGCCACACTTCATGAGTTCAAATGAGGAGGCATGAACCATCAAGAGATCAAATGAAGAGGCATGGCCATAGCATACATTTATTTGCTAATAAACTAAAAGGGTTATATCAAAATCAGAAAAGTCACTGGTATGCCACTCTGGTGGCATACAGGGATAAAGCCTCGACTAGGGCCCAACTGACATATGTTCATTTAGCAGCTCGGATGAATAACAGAGTGTCAGACAGGGATGGTGCTACCATCCCTGGGAGGGAGGGCAGTCCTTTTGGTGTCTCCTGCAACAATCCCTATTAGAGGCCACTGTTGCATTGATGGGATGACATGCTGTATATGTTTCCATTGCACTCACACCCCCTTAGTTTTAACCTGAGGATCTGCAAGGGAGAGGGGAAGAAAAAAACAATGTTAGGTTAGAAAGTAAGAAATTATAACAGTTTGATAAATTACAGCAACTACTCCCAGGATGTCTTTAGGAGCCTCACTGGCCTAGGCTCAAATTTGTGCATTGGACCAAGGGTTGCCTGGAGTGCTAGTAGACCCAGTGAATGACATGGGGCTCTGGGATAGCTGTCAGAGTGAGACAAGCAGAGAAAAAAAGACTCCAAAAATTAAAAAAAAAAAAAAGAAAATTCACTAATTTTTGCCTTGGGATTAAATTTATCAGTGTAGTAGGATACTGCATCAGAGTAGATAAAAATGAGTTTTATTGCCAATGGCATACCATAATCATCATCAACCTCACCTTTTTCCCATTTCTCTGTATGGGATTTGTAGAATAGTGTGTGTGTTGTACCTTTAAGAAGCATTTCACGGACAGCACATGTATATAAATAGCAAGCACATGCTAGCTTCAGTGCTATTTTGAGACTGCAGCCAGAGAATTGGCATGCATGAGTGTGATAGCTAGTTTGTCTGCAAGTTTATCTAAGTTAAAGTTATTAAGCCTCAATCCTGATGTGTTTGTACATAACAAAGCTTTTTGAACAGAACCCACAGAAGTTCACCTGTTTTATTCGGACCAGATGAGCGATATGGTGTCAGAAATGGGAGTGCAGAGACTTCTTTTCAAAGCCACGAGATGCAGTGTTTGCAGTGAAGGTAAACTAAGAGAACCAGGCACAAAAAAGGGCCAGAAATGAACCAAAGGTAATGAAAATTTGCATTAATGATTTATTTATTAAAAAAGACAAAACAGAGCATTACAAGGGCACATAACTTTTAGTTATGTACTCACCATAACTTCAGATGTTTGGGATCCATCTCGCCTACATTCTGACTGATGGGTTCGGAGCCGATCCCTCGGCTCCGACTCGGCACGCTTATGCTATAGAGCGAGGCCTCTAATTGGCTGAGCTATCTTTATCCCAGGATGCACCACCACTAATCCCCCAGATCTTGTTTGTCCGCATTCATGCACACATGCACAACTTGTTTATATAACATTGTTAGATGTTTCAAGATGAAACAACAGGATTCCGACCTTCTGATATCCTCTGATCTCCAAGGAAGGGGGAAGGAGGGTGGGTTATTAGGAATGTAGGCGAGATGGATCCCAAACATCTGAAGTTATGGTGAGTACATAACTAAAAGATGTTATGTGATCCTATCTCGCCTATATTCTGACTGATGGGACAGCGTCGCTAGCACCTAAATCCCGGGTGGCTCATTGGAAAACACTCCTGAGCACTGTGGAACCAAATGAAGCTCGTCCTCTAGATGCCACATCTAATTTGTAGTGGGAAATGAAGGTGTAAGGGAAGACCATGTAGCCGCAGCACAAATGTCACCAATAGCAAGCTTAGAATGAAATGCTACCGAAGTAGCCATAGCCCTTGTAGAATGAGCCTTGACAGAGGTGGTAAGCTCTTTGTTAGAATAAATATAAGCTTGAGTAATACAGTCCCTGATCCATTTGGCAATAGTGACCTTTGTGACAGCGTTGCCCAATTTGTTTTCTGCAAAGGATACAAACAACTGATCTGTTTTCCTTGATTGTTTGGTCCTATCTAAATAAAAACGTAACTGTCTGTGGACATCTAGTGTGTGGAATATAAACTCCGCTTTATTAGAGTATTTTGGGAAAAAACTGGAAGCTCTAACGATTGTTGCAAGCATAAAGTAGAACAAACTTTAGGAACAAAAGAAGGATTTGGCCTGAGGGATACTCTGTCTGTATGAAAAACCAAGTACGGGGGTTTCACTGACAAAGCTTGAAGCTCTGAAACTCTTCTGGCTGAAGTAATCGCCACTAGAAAGGCTGTCTTCCATGATAGAAACTTTAGATCACAGGTAGCTGCCGGTTCAAAGGGAAAAGAAGTCAAGGCACGCAACACTATATCGAGATCCCATGGAAGTGCAGGATGAGAAATCGGAGGTCTTAATAGAGCAGCACCTTTCAAGAAGGTCTTACACAATCTGTTGCTCATTAAAGGTGGGTCTATGGATTCATGAAAATTAGAAATTGCTGCCAATTGTACTTTGATGGTAGAAACTGAAGAGTCTTGATTGAAAAGAGAGGTCAGAAATTTTAGTACTTCTGCCACGGGAGTAGAAATGGGGTCCAGGCCCCGGAGTTGAGCCCAAATAGCAAACCTTTTCCATTTGCTAGAATACAGTTTCTTTGTAGCAGACTTGTGGGCTGAAGATAATATGTGCACAACATCTGGATCCAGTGTATGACTCCTGACTATCGTCGGAAGAGGAGGAGCCAGGCTGTCAATTTTAAGGTGTGTAGGGACTGGTGTAATAGTCCCGACTGATGAATCAGTAGGTCTGGGACCTGGTCCAGGAACCATGGACCTTCCAGAGCATGTTTCTGAAGATAGGGAAACCACACTTGATGAGGCCAGTAAGGAGCAATTAAGATCATCCTGCTCCCTAAGAGAGATGCCTTTTGAATCACCCTGGGGAGGAGAGGAACTGGAGGGAAGGCATAAAGCAGGCCGGTGGGCCAAGGATGGACTAATGCGTCCATGGGGCTCTTCCCCGGAGCCGGGGTTAGGGAGAAAAATTCTTTGCACTTCGCATTCAGAGGAGTCGCGAAGAGGTCGCAACACGGAACTCCCCATTCACTGAAAATCTGCCTTGCAACTGTCATATTCAGAGACCATTCGTGAGGAGAGAGGATGGTTCTGCTCAATCTGTCGGCTATGACATTGGACTTGCCCGGTATGTGAGTAGCCACTAGGAAGCGTTTGGTCGAGACTGCCCATTCCCAAACTCTCATGGCTTCTCTGCAAAGAGGATAGGATCTGGTCCCTCCCTGTTTGTTCAGGTACCAGACAACTGACATGTTGTCTGAGTGAACAGCAATTACGCCCTGAGGGAGATAATCGTGAAGGGCTTGAAGGGACAGGAGTACTGCCCTCATTTCTAGGATGTTGATGTGAAGAGGAGTCTCTTCCGGGTGCCATTTGCCTTGGACTGACCTGCCCAGGGAATGCCCCCCACCCCATCTGGGAGGCGTCCGTGGTCAAAGTGGCCGCCGGAGGAGGAAGAACAAAGGGTCATCCCTGATCCAAATTGGAGGACACTAGCCACCAGCAAAGGTCCCTTTTGCAAGATTCCGTGATATATGAGGTGATTGAGAGGGAGTTCCTGAAAGGACCACTGAGATGAAAGAAGCCACTGGAGGATTCTCATGTGCAACCTTGCCAAGGGAACTAGCAGAACCGTGGCAGACATGGATCCCAATAGCTGCAGGACCATTCTGGCTGGGGCTTTGGACCTGGAGAGTAAGGCTCGAACTTGATTTTGAATGGTTTGAATTCTGTCTGTAGGTAGACAGACCCGCATCTGGTTTGAATCTATCTCTACCCCTAAGAATCTTATTCTTTGAGATGGCCGCAACACAGACTTTGGCCAATTGAAGGTGATTCCAAGGGAATTGCCCAGTGATATAGTGGCTTGTAGGCTCCGCAGAAGTAGATGCTTGGAGGTGGCAGTTAGGAGCCAGTCGTCTAGGTACGGAAACACCTGGAATCCTAGACTTCTCGGGTGAGCAGTCACTACTGCCAAGCATTTGGTGAACACCCTGGGGGCTGTGGTGAGACCAAAGGGCAGCGCACGTAACTGAAAATGACTGCCTCCTAGGCTGAAGCGCAGATGTCTCCTGGACGTTTGATGTAATCTGATATGATAATACGCGTCCTTGAGATCTATGGAGCACATCCAAACACCCTTCTCCAACAATGGGAGAATGGTTTGTAGAGTGACCATTCGGAACTTGGACTTCCTGACTGAACGGTTTAGGATGCTTAGGTCCAAAATGGGCCTCAAGTCCCCGGTCTTTTTTGGCACCAAAAAGAATCTTGAGTAAGTCCCTAATCCGATCTGGTCTGCGGGGACCGGTTGGATGACTCCTTTTTGCAGCAGCTTTGAAATTTCTGAGGCTGCGGTATCCCGTTGACTGGGTGGCGGGTCCGGGATTTTTTGGACTGGGGGGGTGGCAGAGAATGGGATGGAGTAACCTCCGGCGATAATCCGAAGCACCCATCGGTCCTGAGTGATCCCTTCCCAGGCCTTCAGGTGCTTGAACGACCCCGACTGGCTCCGGAGCAGCACAGCCGGGCAATCCCTCAGGGACTATGAAAAGCTGAAGAGCCACGAAAGGACTCGCGGTCTCCAGTGTTGCAAGGGCCTCTGCCGCCTCTGGGACGGCGTCTTCCGGATGAATTTCCCCCGACTCTGCCTCTGGAGGGGGAACCTTCCTGCTGAGAGGGGTAAGACTTCTGAGATCTACGGAACCACATTTTCCCTCCTCTTTTAGCCTTGGGATAAGGCCGAAAGGGAGTGGAAAATCATGCCCCTACGGCAGTCAGAGTCTTACCCTCCTGTTCACAGCGGGTAAGTGTGTCTTTTACCTTGGGTCCAAACAGGGAGGACCCATCAAAGGGGGCGTCGGCAAATGAAGACTTAAAGGCCTCCCCGAAATGACACGGGCGGAACCAGGCTTGTCTCCGTAGAGCAATGCCTGTACCCGCCACTCTACTTGCCCCTTCGGCCGCATACGAAATGAGCCTCATGGACGAGTTCGAAATGGACGACATTGTAGCCAGCTGAGATCCAACCGTCTGGGCCAGCTCCTCAGGCAGGTTACCCAAGAGGGTATCGGATAGCTCCTTAATCAGATCCCTCTGAAATCTCGTAAAGTGGGTCAGGTAGTTCAAAGACCTCAGTGTAAAGGCCGCTGAACTAAGGGTGCGCTTACCGTACCGATCCATGCTCCTAGACTCCTTATTAGGAGGATGGACGGACGTAGAAGCCTCTGCTACATCTTGCTGGGTAGCAGATGCCACCACCATAGCATCTACAGCCACACCTTTCGTAAGGAACTCTCTATCCGGGGGCACCGAGAGAAATTTGTTCGGACGAGCGGGCACCGGTTCCACAGATCTGGGTGTTCCCACGCCCTTCGACAGATCAAATCCAAGAGCTCGTCGAAGGGCGGAGACACCCAGGAGGCGGAGGGCTGAGCCCCGAAGGCCTTCAGGAACACCGACTCATCAGCAGAGGGAGGTTTGGACTGCCAGCCGCCTCGTTGTTTTAGGGCTTCCAGGATGTCTGCAAAGGAGACATCATCCGAGGACGACTTGGGGGACCCCTCTGCATCATCGAGATCAGTGTCAGATATCAAAGACTCGTCAGGGGAGTCAACGTGCTTCCTCTTGCACGTTCTCTTCCTGGGAGGTTCTTCCGAAGAGGCTTCAGAAGGACCTCCAGGAGGGGGAGAAACCCCAGCGGGGGTAACCTGAGGCCCAGGGTCTCCGCTGTCTACGGACAGGGGGACTGCCAACGACCCAGTCTCCAAATGTAGGGAAGGAGCTGGGGAAACTGTGGAGGTAGCCAAGGAGGATTTGGCTAAAGCACTCCTCATAGCCCTGAAGGCGGGACCACCAAAATCCTGGGAGGGTCCCCCCTCCGTGGCCACGACAGTGGACGGTACTCCCGCCGACGACCAAGAGGGAGACTTGGGACCGAAAGCATCAATCCCGAAGCCTCCCCCCCAGGGCCGAAGGAAGAAGTCCGTGCACTGAACTCCGACCCAAGAGCCGGAGTCGGAGCAAGGGTCGGGCCCGACCCTAACACCTCCACTGGTTCCACCAGCACCTGCTCCAATGGTGCCGAAGCTGTTGGAGGAGGAAATACAGTAGGGGAGTGGACCATCGGCTCTGAAGCCAAATGGGCTGGAGCCGAAACCATCTTTTGGAACACCGGAGACTGGAAGAGTCGAAGAAGCACCCTGTCGATGTCCGAATCAGACATCTTGGATGATCTCGAGGATACCGATCGGGCCCGAACCGATTTCTCCATCGGCTCCGAAGGGCTCGGGACCGGCTCGAATGACTCAACAATTATCGGCTCCGAGGAAACTTTCAAGGAAATTTCCCTCGGTGCCGATAAGGACTTCGGCTCCGAGGGGGAAGAGTCTGAGCCGATGACCCTTATCGGCTCCAATATCAGTGGAGCCGATGAGGGTGACCCGCCTCTCGATGCCCCAGACCTCGGCTCCGAAACCAGAGGGGTCGAGGCTGGAGGCATCATGGCAGACCGTTCCGACCTCGGCTCCGAAGTCCATGGAGCCGATGGAGAAGTCTGCTTAGTTTTCTTAGCAGTCGGTTCCGACTGACTGGTCGGAGCCGACGCTTTCCTCTTTTTAGAAGGAGACGGAGAGGAAGATAAAGCCTCCTCGAAGGAAGGCTTGATTAATCCTTTGAGGATTAATTTGTTTTTCCTCTCCTGGAGGACTCTGGAAGAAAACGCATGGCATACACTGCACGATTCTTGCAGATGTTTAGCACCTAGACAATAGACGCACGAGGAGTGGTCGTCCGTTATGGACATTTTGAAGCCACACCTCGTGCACTTTTTAAACCCGGAGGGTTTATGCTCTTTAGACATAATCAGGCTAAAAAACAGATAACCACAACTAAACAACAAGGGTTTGACACACAAGAACAAAAATATATATGCCACTAGATTAGTGTTAAATATTTAAACTAAAGAACTTTTTTTTTTTTTTTTTTACACACAAGATTGTTCAAAGAGAAAGAGAAAAGGAGAAAAAGAGGGTCAAGACCCTCTAACTTAAATGGGTACTTGACCCACACACAACCACTAAGGTAGTAGTAACCACAGGGGAAGGCCCTTCTAACTTAAACGGGAACCTTCTCTGACAGGAAAAAACACGAAAATTTCAACCAAATTCCACAAAAACACTCGTACACAAAGAATAGCTGTTAAAACAGCTTTTGGGTTTAAATGAAGCAAATACTGACAGGAAAAAAGCCTAATAAATAGTACTTAGCCCAGCCAATGTTGAGACCACGTCCAAGCTCTGTAAGTGGCAAACGAGATCTGGGGGATTAGTGGTGGTGCATCCTGGGATAAAGATAGCTCAGCCAGTTAGAGGCCTCGCTCTATAGCATAAGCGTGCCGAGTCGGAGCCGAGGGATCGGCTCCGAACCCATCAGTCAGAATGTAGGCGAGATAGGATCACATAACATCACAATATTACGCAAGAGAGGCACAAAAAAGTTTGTTAATTAAACATGTTTAAAATTAAGATATTTGATAAAACGATTATCACAGAAGCAAATAAGGGATTAGGAATTATCTCAGAATTGTGAAACAAGCATGTTTGAGTGAAATGAGCACAAGAAAAGTATAAGGGGCATGAAAACAGATTAAATGAGCAAAGCAAATATAATAAAGGTCAAAACAGACACATTAAGCATAAATAAAGCAAGACGACTGCATGTTTCATGTTTTTGGCGAAGTACTGTGTTTTTGCATAAACTACTGCTTTGCATTGATTGAAGCTATACAGGGCATAGCTAAAGTTATTCAAAGTATCTCAAAGTGTGCAAAAGTGCTTACAGTGTGTGTGCTTATTACTGTGCATTTATTATGAAGGGTTTATTTGTGTACAAAGTGCAACTATTTCATAAAGTGTAGTCAAAATACAGCCATTTCGAAAAGTTTCTTGTGCTGGGTGTGTCTATTTACAGAGTATCGCCATTACAAAGTGTTTCTTGCACTGTAAAGATTTATTTAGCAAAGTGCAGACATTTTGCGAAAGTTTCAGTGTACTGTGTACTGTTTATTCACAAAGTGCAATTACTTGGAAATGTTTTTATACTCTGAGCTTCTTCTGCCCAGTTTATTCACACAGTGCCGTTATTTTGAAACGTTTCTTACACTGATAAGAGGTGATTTCTTACAGTACAGTGATTTAAAGAATATTCGTGTGCACCGGAGACTTATTTCTCAAAGTTCAGTTATTCAGAGGTTTGTTGTGTTTTTGGGCATAGTTACAAGTACTGGCATACATTTCTGAGATGTGTGTGTGTTCATGCATACTTGCAAAAGCTTCACTAGTATATGATAATATGGCAGAGGCATTTTGCAGTCCAGGACCACTTGTATTTGATCAGAATATTGCAGAGTATTGGATAGTATTTGAACAAGAGTATGATTTTTTATACAAGCAGCTTATTCTGACAAAGATGCATGTACCAGGGCATTCATTTTGCTAAACCAAGCTGGGTCAGGGGCTATCAAAAGAGAGCGTTCATTTGTGTATGCACCAGCATTATTTGAAAGAGAAGGAGAAACCGTCATATTGTTGTACAGGTTGAATCAAGGGAAGACCCCGAGTGTTTGAAATGCAAATTCAGGAAAATGTGCAACCCCCAGACAAATATTACAGCAGAGAAGCATTTGTTTTACACAAGAGATCAAAAGCAAGGGGAAACGTTTGCAGCTTATGTTACTGACCTGAGAAATAAAGCTAAAACGTGCAGGTTTGGTGACTTGAAGGATGAGTTAATAAAGGATGGGCTTGTGTGTGGTATTAACAGTGCTGCAGTGAGGAAGATTTTGCTTAGTGATACTGATTTAATGCTGAGCAAAGCCATTGAGATTTGTCAAATCCATGAAGTTACAGAAAGGCACACAAGTATACTTGCAAGTGATAAGTGTATGGTTTCCGCAGGCTCCAGAGGAAATGTAGACAGCATGCAACACGTGGCTAGTAGAAGCAGCCCTAAGCACATGGCAGCTGTAACCCCTGCGAGTGTGCCGGGTAAAACCCATAGTTTTCCAGCAAGTTCTAAGACTAGTTCAGTGAAAAGGAGATGCTCAGTGTGGTACAAGGATGAGTCAGCAAAACCCATATCAAGCTTTATTGTTAACTGTCGCAACTGTTGTGCCAATTATGAGTCTAAAAGAGAAAAGTGCTTAGCATTTGGTCAGCAATGCCACAAGTGTAAAACAATGGAACCATTTTCAAAAGTTCTGCAAATTAAGTAAACCTCACACAGTTATAAAAAGGGTTATTTAAAAAAGCAAGTTGATCATATAGAGAGCTGCAACTCTACTTTCTGTGTAGATGGTGTATCAGTAATTGGTGAAAAGGTTGATGCAGTAAATGTGTTGGCAAAGAATAAAATGTTCTGTTCTGTCCAGATTAATGGCAAATCCACAGAGCTCAAATTAGACACTGGTTCAAAGTGTAATTTTATGTCGGCAGACACATTTGCAAAGGTGAGAGCTGGCGAACAACTTTATGTGGCCTGTTGTGCAAAACTTGTTGCTTATGGAGGTGATGAAATTCAAACCGAAGGCTCAGTAGTGCTTTTATTTTATTTGGCTAGGAACTGCTACAGCTTACTATTCTATGTAGTCTGAAGACCTGTGCAGTCATTACTGGGTCTTAGAGACAGTTTAAGAATGAAACTGCTTTCCTTTACCAAAGAAGTTCATCATTTAAGTACATGTCCCAGTTCCAGTTTCAGTGATACTATTTTCTCAGAGTATACTGATGTTTTCGATGATAACTTAGGCAAACTTCCAGTTGTGTATTCTATGAAGTTAGACCCAGAGGTCAGTCCAGTCATCAGACCGGCAAGAAAAGTTCCAATAGCTATGCAGGATAAAGTCAAAGGTCAGTTGCATAAAATGATGCAGCAAGGTGTAATTTATCCAGTTACAGAACCAAGTGAATGGGTGTTGTCCATGGTAGCAGCCCACAAAAAAGGCTCTGATGAAATCAGAATATGCATTGACCCAAGAAACTTGAACAAAGCATTAAAGACACCTTATCATCCTATGTGTACAGTTGAGAAAATCACAGCCCTAATACCGAATGCCACTGTTTTTTCTGTCTTGGATGCAAACGTTAATTTTGGCAAGTAATGCTTGATTGCAAATCTTCACTACTGACTACTTTCAGTACCCCATTTGGAAGATATAGATTCCTCAGGATGCCATTTGGAATAAATTCTGCAAGTGAAGTCTGAGTGCAATGCAGCAAATTTTTTTGGGTTATCCTTGTGCCATAATAGTAGATGATTTATTGGTTGGAAGCAATGGTGAAGCTGAGCATGACAGAAACCTCAGGAAAGTTCTAGACAGAGCACGTGAAGTGAACTTGAAGCTCAATCCTCTAAAGTGCAAATTCAGACTACCAGAAGTTTCCTATGTAGGTCATTTATTTACTAGCACTGGCTTGGGACCAGACCCATCCAAGCATGCAGCTATTCTTGAGATGACGGCACCGGATAATGTTCAAGCTCTACGACATTTTCTTGGTATGGTCAACTATTTAGGCAAGTTTATACCAGACGTCAGTGAGTTGACAGTGACATGCAAAAGTGTTGCATGGTATTGGTTGAAGCAGCACCAGAGAGCATTTGAAGACCTTAAGCAGAAAACAGCCACCCCACCTACATTAAGATACTATGATGTCAATAAACCAGTAACTCTCTCCTGTGATGCTTCAAAGTTTGGCCTTGGTGCAGTTATTCAAGAAGGCAAACCAGTAGCCTATGGATGTAGAACTCTCACCCAAACTGAAATGCCTCATGCTCAAATTGAGAAAGAACTTTTGGCAATAGTATTTGCATGTTCAAAGTTTCATGATTATGTTTATGATCTCAGACTGAAACTGATCACCAACCTCTAGTCACTATTTTAAAAAAAGCCTATGCATTCAGCTCCAGTGAGATTACAAAGAATGGTGCTTAAATTGTAAAAGTACAACTTCAAAATGGTCTGTACAAAAGGCAAACTTCTTTATCTGGCTGAAACATATCCAGATCTCCCAGAAATACAACAGAACATCTTATTGCAGAGAATTTTGACTTTGATGTCATGGAAGTGCGTAATTTTTCTGCATTATTTTCAAAGGTCCTAAAATTGTTGTTCCTGCTTCCTTACAACGTGAATATATCCAGATTTTGCATCGTGGTCACCCAGGTTCCGGATCTGCCAAAAGGAGGGTGAGAGGACTAGTATTTTGGCCTTCTCTAGCAAAAGACATTGACAAAGTACTTTCTTTTTGTTAGTATACAATAGTACTAAATTGCATTTGCAAAAAGAACCACTTCAGCTAATTCAAGTGCCTGAACTACCTTGGTTGACATTTGCCTCTGATGTATTCGAGTGAAACAATCAGCATTACTTAGTGTTAGTAGACTTATTTGAATGGGTTTGACATCAATTTACTACCTAACCTAACATCCACTGCTGTTATCACCAAGTTGAAACATCATTTCTCAGTCCATGGTAGTCCACACAAAGTTATTTCTGACAATGGTACCCAATTTACCAGTCAGTTGTTTCAGAAATTTGCAAAAGAATGGGACTTTGTACATGTCACTAGTAGTCCAGAATACCCACAGTCAAATGGACTAGCTGAATGTGCAGTACAGAGTGCAAAGCAATTACTACAGAAGTCAAAGCTTGATAATACCAATGACTTTTTGAACTTACTCAATCTCAGAAACATACCCCATGATAATGTACTTGGCTCACCTGCTCACAGACTTCTATAAAGGCAAACCAGAACAACATTTCCTATCAGTTCCAGTTTGTTGAGGCCTAAAGCTAAGAACAACAGAACAATCAAAGCCCAACTATTCAGAAAGCATTCTTTCCAGAAGTCCAGCTATGATAAATCGAGCAGATTTTTTCATCCACTGAAAGGACAGACATTGAGGATACAAATGCCAAAAGGTTTTGACCGGATTGGTCAAGTAACAGGCATATGTGCCAAGCCGAGATCCTACTTCGTAGAAT